>NC_142793.1:25258563-25592313 GCF_988280905.1 Pimephales promelas
TTCTTTTTTGGTGTTTTGAGAAAATTTCAAAAAATACAAAAATTTATAATTAGTATTAATGCAATAATTATGACCAAACTTCCCCCCATTGAATATAATAGAAAAAAATATTTAAAAAAATTTTTTTTTTTTTTTTTTTTTTAAGCTGTATTTCATTTTGGAGTCAAGCCTAGGCCTCATAAAAGCAATTTTTGAAATTAGATGGATGCCATCTCGTGGACAAACTGAGCTTTTTAAAAATGCAAAACACATGTATAATCTGAATTTTTCGGTGTTTGCGTGTGTGTGTGTGTGTGTTTGTGTGTGTGGATGTGTCTGTTTTGCACTCTTGATGTTTTATAGATTCACCCCTTCACTGTTGTGTGCTTTTTTTCAAGATCGTTGCTTATTTGTAGATTGTACGCACAAAAAAAACACACATTTCCCATTCATTTCCTTTGCGGGTCATTTTTGACCCGAAGGTCCTGAGTGTGACTATTTTTTTACGATCACTTAGACTTTTCAAATCCTGTCCCCAATTTTTTTGGGTGTTCATATACCAAGTACCATTAAAGTCACCAAGTTTCGGACCATTCGGATGAAGCTACGATTTTTAACATTTTTTTATTTAAATGCTTTAAGAACAGAGGGTTAAAAAAATAATAATATAATAATAAAAATGTCTAAATGTAGCAGTCTGATCAAAAAATAGATAACCACTGGCAAGGTCAAATAAAATGCACTGGATTATATAAAATTGGACTGGATTAATGGCCATGTTGGCATGATATTCCTAATTTTGAATTAAAAAGTGTGTGTACTCAACATATGAATCACTCAGCAGTAACTTTTGCAATGCACAAAATATTGTGAGTAACATCCAGCAGACAGTGATGAAACACGAGTCGCGAGTTTATTTTAGACTTTGTTTGATTGTGCTTTTTGTTCCCAGGGAGGGTATAATTTGGTGCATGAGCGCCTGAGGGGGGGAAGGATACCCCTGCATAATTAAAAAGACACAAACGGAGGGAGCATATTGATTAATTCATGATGAAGATTCAAAGAGATCAGATTAAACAGTGTTTGATCATAAAGAATTGGCTGTTAAAGATGCAACACTAATCTGCCTCAGACACTGCGCTCTTCGCTGACGTCTGAAACGATGTGGAATTAGTTGATTGTGTTGTACAGTTGTCAAGGTTTATTCTGAAAGAGATCTGTTGAGCTTTTGTGCTCCTTGTTTTCATGTTGAAATACTGGTTAAATTAAGTTGAATTAGATAGATGCCTAAACAACCTCTATCTGCATTAGTACATTTTTTAAAAAGGAATAGTTCCATAAAAAGTTATCAAAATTGCTCTTTTACATTCAACATGTCCTTGTATGATACTACTTCCTAGGGCTTGACAGACATAGCATGAACTATAAAGTGAAGATAAACTATATGATAACAGAAATGCTTATTTTTTGGATTGACTATTGAAACACACATACATCAAATGATATATAGTTTGTCAATATTACTTAAGTTTTTTTATTGTTTTTAAAATATAGTGGCAAAGTTAAGGGGTTAAATACATTCCCATTTGAAATATGTCCATCATAGAGATGCTCAAATCAAATTTGGACCACTGATTTCATAATTGCAACATTTTTAAGAGGTCATCCTTGAAATAAGCCATAATGGAGTACTTATGTCGTTAGGCTGTGGATGTTACACACAATGCTAGAACAGCTTTGAGAATAAGATCTCTGCAGCGCCAGCTTCCACATAAACAACTCTTGATAAACAACTGAGATTCTGGCCCAGTTTGCTGTCACGATAGTCCTTGTTTATATCCAGAGTTTGCCGTAAATCACTCTGTGAGTTTCAGTTATGAAGAGGGGAGTCGGAAACATCGATCGTGTGCTGTCATATACTGTGACACTAACCTCACACTTAATCCACGTACATAAACAATAGTTTGTTTCAGATAACATGTTTTGTAAGCATCTGACGCGATTTTAAGGTTATTTGTTACTCGCAACCTTTTTTATTTTTATAATCCCATATGATATTGATATGATGATCCCCTTGCAAAGGACTCTTTCTTAAAACCTGGAACCTATTTCCATTAAATTCTATTCTATTTCATCTCTACCCATCATTTCCTGATGATCTGAAGGGAACAGTCAATAATGTCAAATTCAGAAAATTGTAGCATAGTTTTATTTTATTATTTATGTTGTTTACAAATTTTAGTTTACATTATTTATTTATGTATGCTCCCTTGTCTTGGTTTAGTGTTTTGAAGTGTGTTCTGTTCGCCATTGTTTCTTTGTTTACTTGTTCAGTGCCCTATGCCACTCTGTTTGTTGCCATAGCTACCCTCATTAGTTGTCTCAGTGATTCATTAGCTCCACCTTCTCCATAGACATATACACTAGACGTCACCTTTGCTGTTCAGGTTCTGTCGATGGGTCTCCTGCATCTATCTTTTGAGTGGCTCTAGCTAAGTTAGAGGAGGTTGACCATAGACTCGCAGCACTTCAACACGCGCGTTTTTTCCGCTCGGCAAGCCGTGATATGGGGGCGTGGCACTATCGACGATTCCATTTTTTAATTCGAAGTTTGACATTGTGAATTAATTTCGATCGATTTTGATTTAAAATCGAAATCGTGACACCCTTACTACATATTAGAGCCCGACCGATAAAGGATTTTGAAGGCCGATACCGATAAAAATATTTGTTGGTTTTAAAATCCGATATATCGGCCGATATTTTTATTTTATTTTTTTCAGAAACGCGCAACAAAATATTAACAGATTTCCCTAACATTAGTTATTTGTAGTTAATTATTAGTTTTAACTAAAATAATATGATAATGCATAACTGGTTCTCTCTGCCCGACTCTGGCTGGATCAGCAGGTTGCAGGATGTGTGGCGCGTTATACACGAGTGTTGCCAACAGGAACGGTGTAGAGCGCCCTCTGGTGGACAAACTATACAACTCCAACACTCATGACATGGTTGAAGCGTGTTTCGTCCGTTTTTATTTTATTTTTGAAATATTCATTAATCGGCCATTATAACTGCTGATACCGATATTTTAGAAAATACCTAATATCGGCCGATAATATCAGTCTGGCTCTACTACATATGTACACATGCTTACTAGAGCCAGACCGATATATCGGCAGACAGATATTATCGGCCGATATTAGGCATTTTCTAAAATATCGGTATCAGCAGTCATAATGGCCGATAAATGAATATTTCAACAATAAATTTAAAACGGACGAAACACGCTTGAACCATGTCATGAGTGTTGGAGTTGTAAATTGTCCACCGTCCCTGTTGGCAACACTCGTTGAGTTGGTCACGAGACATGCATTGCTTGAATAACAATTAAAAGAACATCCCCATCAGTTCTCTTAATTTAAATAAGCAACAAAATTTGTGACTATCAAGTCCAGTTTAAAAAAATAAATAAATAAATAAAATATCGGCCGATATATCGGATTTTAAAACCCAAAAATATTTGTATCGGTATCGGCCTTCAAAATCCTTTATCGGTCGGGCTCTAATGCTTACACAAATAAACTTCATATTCCTATGCCACCACCTAAGTATATTGTACATGCAAACATATGCCCATCTTACAACATACAGAAAACTCCTAAAACCAAAAAAAACAGTTTCCTTTCTTTGTCCGTTACTTACATTTCCAAATCTTTTAGACTGCAGCTAATCCTGGAGCTGTCGAGTGTTTGCCACCAGCGAACCCCAAATCTTGGCTCCAGGCCGTCAGGAGGTTTGAAGAGGTGAAAGCACTCTGCATGGAAATGGATGTCATGATCAGCACAGTGGGATGGAATATGAAAATGTATTTTGTGAATGTATTGGATTCAGCAGAGCACCTTGGGGGGATGCCCTGGTCCCAGATGAACGGGAAAAAGAAACAGCCGTCAATTGAAAAGATAAAAAAGCAATCTTGTGCACCTGTAACCTTTAAGAGATATTTCTCTCTCTCTCTGAGATGCTTTCAGCAATCACTTGTATGGCAAGGAACCAATATATATGAGGATGTGTGAATCTGTGAAGGTGAATCACATTTCTGAATCACAAGCAAATGGAGAACAGATTTTGTGTTCATCTCACTGCCAAAGCTTTTACAAGCATCTGGCAGCTGCATAGGTTAAAGAAATTAAAGATATGTTCGATCACGCTCACATTTAATTCTCTCGTGTCACTGATGAGGGTTTCTTGAGATCAGGAGGAAAAACAGGATGAACATTTAACCCTCAGGTGCTCTTCGTTTCGGAGTCACACTTGTTATCTTCCCGGGCAAAAGTGACCGGACACCTAAAAATTTAATTTCCTCCATCCTAGTTAAACCAATACAATTTATTTTTGTTCTATAATATTTTGTTCTTTGTAATTTAGTATTTTGAGACAATTTGATTGAATTTATTAATATTTATGGTCTATTTTTGCCATGGAAAAATATATATATATATTTTTTATTATTATTATTAATGCAGTATTTTAGTTTAATATAGATTCTAGGCCTTCAGAAAAAAAAAATTGAAAAAAAAATTAGCACCATCTGGTTACAGTATAGAGAAAAAGCGTAGAATCATGGTGTAACCACTAGATGGCATGTACAGCTCTCTATGGAAAAGCATGTGAATTCCCCAGCTGTTTATGAACACATTTTTTGTGGATTTGAATATATAGTTGAAACAATCTCAAAAACGATTTTTTTCATTTTAAAAAAATGTAAAAAAGAAATAAAGAAATAAAAATGTGTGAATTTTTGTGTTTTTGTCAATTTCCCATTCATTTCCAATGGGGGTAATTTTTGACCAAAGAACACAAGTGAGACTATTTTTTTAAGACCACTTAGCATGCTCGGATCATGACCTCATTTTTTTTTTGTATTCACATACATAATGCCATAAAAGTCACCAAGTTTCATAACATTCCGATGAAGCTGTGATTTTTAGAAATTCAAAACAGAATTTTTTTCCGTCAGAAATGACCGAAGAGCACCTGAGGGTTAAGGAACCAAAGGCAAAGAAGGTGGCCTTCGTTTATGAGCAGAACATATGTTTCTGTGTAAATGTGATGTTTTTTAAATGACTGGTTGGTTCTGGAAAAATCTCACTGACTCACCAGTTCATGCCGTCACAAACTCGTATGCTGTCATTTTTCTGTGGAAAAGAAAAGAGAATTTGTAAAGAATCATTTGATCATAGTGACCAGAGCTGTCAAGCTCCAAAAGGGACAAAAAACACCATTAAAGTTTCATAAAAGTGGTGTGTTCTATTATACAAGTCATACGAAGCTGGTTTTCAAAGAAAATCTTCCTTTCTATGGAAACGCTGAAATCTCATTTACATTGCATCTCTTTTGACATCTCAAAATGTTTAACAACTGTCCCTTTAACTGGTACAGTTCACATGTCGGTCAAAAATTGAGTTTTTATGGTACTATATAATATTTACACCATATTTTTAGTCTATTTATTCAATTTTTAGCATAGGCCTGAAAAAAAATGAAATTGTTGTAAATCTTGAATGCTTTAGACTAGAGCACAGGCTTACGTTAGATCTCTTTATAACACTTATTGCTGAAGAGAAAAGTTTTAAAAAGTGATTATGAAAAATGCACAAAAATACTATTTTCAATTTTTAGATGAAATAGATGTGTTTAAAAACACGTTTTACTCTTAAAATGCAAGAAAGTCAAAGCCATAAATCTAAACAAGCTTGATATTTAAAAAAATAAGATTTTGTTTGGGTGCAGTACCAAACGCTTCCACTAGATGAAATTCACCCCCATTCCGTGTGCTCATTTTTGACCACTATCAATACAAGTGTGACTATTTTTTTCAGGACCATTTAACCTTTATGAATCATATACAATACTGTTTTGTGTTCACATAGCAAGTGTCAAAACCTTGTTACGATGAAGTAAAAAAAAATGTAAAAACAAAAACCTTCATATTTTTAGGTCAAACATGACAGAAGAACATGTATCTGAGACTCAACAGATGTGGGCTATTTAGGACATCCGGTAGTACTCTCGAAGATAATAACCTTTCACAGCACACCACACGAGACATACCCTTATCAAGACCTTCTGTTTACAGCCGACCAAATGTGATTTTAATCCGTCTCTCACCAGGTCAGGACTCAGAGGGTTTAACTTATTAAACCGAACAACCTGCAATCAGAGAAGCATCATTGTACATTCTGTTTGAATATGAGCCAAGCAGAAGCAATCTGTGCCTCACAACTGCATTAAACAAACCAATCTGCTATTATACAGGCCACAATTTCAAACATAATCCAAGGCTATCCTTAAAGACCAAAGGGGATATTTGACATATTTTTGGGGGTAAAATATGATAATAGCCTGTAATATATATATATATATATATATATATATATATATACTGTATATTAATTTTAAGATCAAGGTAAATTGTACTTAATTTGTCTTCCGGGACACATGTTGCTTCCGAAGGGCAGTACTAAAATTAATTTTTTATTAAGAAAAATCTTCATCCTGTTCAAAAGTTTTCACCCCCGGGCCTTAACGCATTGTGTTTCCTTCTGGACTGGAGCATCAGTGAATATTTGAACCTTTTTTAATAGTTGTGCATGTCCCTAAATTGTCCTCAGTGTGAAAAGATGGATCTTAAAATCATACAGTCACTCCTGGAAAGGGTTCAAACATGCAAAAGATGCTGGAAAACTAAAGAATTTGCGGGACCAGGAGGATTTTTTCTGAAGATCATTGGTCATGGGACTCAAGAACAAGCATCTCAAAACAAAAACAGTCGTGGATCATCCAAGTAAAGACCCAGTATGAAGAATCAAGTGTATAACTTTTGTACGGGGTCATTTTTATAAATTCAGCTATTTTTTATGTGAAATATCTTATTCAGGACAGTACTAAATAAAAAATAACATGCATTTTGTATGATCCCTCTTATTTTGTTAAAATTATTCACAGATTCTGCCAGGGGTGTGCAAACATTTGAGCAGCACTGTATGATGAGTTTTTCTCTGGACATGAAAAACTGTTGATTTTGTATATTTGGACAGACACAAAACGCTAAAAATGTATATTTTTCCATTGAGATGATTCTCTTTATATTTACTATCGAATATGATTTATCATTTACTATACAGGTTTTTATCTCGTATCCATTTTTTCGTTATAATTTACCTTTTTGCAATCCAGTATGGTACTATTTTTGTACTTTTAATTACTTTATATGTACATACATATACCTGGCTTTTATATAAGGCATGAAATGTAGAATGAACTCTACTGTGCTGAGTTGACGTCGAACAGTGATTTGCTGGCATGTTTCACACTTTCTTCCCACCTTCATGACTTGCTATTTGTCACACGTTAGATGTTAATGTGTAACACATGCCACATAGTCTCATCACTATATCTCTCACACCATCCATATAAAGGTGCTGCTATCCTTGCCTTCATTACAGCTGCACCCAGCCCAGGTCCTCGTCACGCTGAGATGTATAATTAACACACAGATCAGCGAGGAGACAGGCAGAGGCCGCCGGAGCCGCAGTCACTAATGATTCCAGAGAGACTTTCTTTCACTAGACAAAAAGAACAGTTTAGATAATTCAGAGCTACGGTATATTAACACACACTCTTACAAGCAAAGATTAAACCAGTTACCTCAAAATTAAAATTCATCCTTATGATGTTCTCATAAGGTTTTTTTTTTTCTGTGGGACACCAAAATTATATTCTTCTTATTTAAATGGATTCAAAAGTGATTAATAATACACACACACACACATATATATATATATATATATTAATCATTTATTTATTATATGATGCTTTTTCGTAGCTCTGCTTTTCAACATGACAAACTTATTCTGACAACATTATATTCTTACTTAAATGGCTGCAAGTGATAAATAAAATACAAAATTATATATGAATATATGAAGAGTTCAGATGCAAAAGCCTCTAAGTGCCATTTGAAATTTTCTTCTAAAATGATCATTTTTATCAAGCTTGTATATTTAAGTTCAGTAATTTCACTTAAATGGCAATGAATATTACCTATTAATTGTCATTTAAGTGAAATTACTGAACTTAAATATACAAGCTTGATAAAAATGATAATTTTAGAAGAAAATTTCAAATGGCACTTAGAGGCTTTTGCATCTGAACTCTTCATATATATATTTATATATAGTATTATTTATTGATTGTATGGTGCTTTTTTGTAGCTTGACAGTTGTTGCTATATGGTTTGTATGGAAAAACAGAAACTTTGAGCAAGAAATTAAAGAACTTTAATTTCTAACACTTTAATGAGCCACTTTATTTTGTATTGCCTGTTGCTTTGACACCACCGAACAGCAAATTACAGCATATATGTGATCATTATAGCCAGATTAATGGCCGTTTTTAGTAGGTCCAGTGTTCGTTATCAGGGGCAAACACTAGAGGCCGATGATGAATTATTAATACCTCCATGCTGAGATGGCATCGTATGTGTGTGTGTGAGAAAAAGTGAGTTTTTATCTTCGATTCTGTTCTAACGTGACTCCTGTATGAAATCGGTTAGAGGAACACACTGACTTTTTTGGACTTTAGCTTATTCACCGTATTCCCCAGAGTTAGATAAGTCCATACATACCTTTTTCATCTCAGTGCGTGCTGTCTGACACACCCCGTGCTAGCCTAGCTTAGCACAAAGACTGGATGTAAATGGATACAGCTAGCATACTAATCCCAATAAGTGACAAAATAACGCAAACATTTTTCTATTTACATGTTGTGGTTTGTATAGTCACAGAGTGTACAAATAACAAGGTCATATGATACACAGATATCTTTTAACCATATGAATATTGGGAACTATATATTCTCAGAAGGCGATGCACTGCTCACTTATTGGGATTAGTATGCTAGCTGGAGCCATTTACTTCCAGTGTTTGTGCTAAGCTAGGCTAGCGGTGGGTGCGTCAGATATAGTTACAGCACGCACGAATATGAAAAATGTATGTATGGACTTATCTAACTCTGGGGGGACATACGGTGAATAAGCTAAAGTACCAAAAAGTCGGCGTGTTGCTTTAAGCCGTCCATTTCCTCCTGCAGATTTGCTCATAATCGTTTTCACCAGGCCTCGTCCAGCCTCTTTGAAATACCTTTAATCAGCCGTTAAATTGTGAGAAAAATCTTCACTCGTTCCCCCATCAGACCCGTATCAAAGGCATCCTACGACATCTCCCACCCTAAGAGAAAAACGTGTTGAAACGAAACTATTAGAGAGAAATATTTCAGGAAAGCATATCACAAAGATCAAAGAGGCGTCTGCGAAAGAGAAAAAAAACACTTATGCAGCAAAATCTTCTAAGCTCTCAAACTTGTGTCTGCAGTTTCTACAAAAATTTCATGGGTAAAATTGTGTTATAGTAAAAATAGAAAGTAGTCAATAGATGACAATAGAAAAGTATAGAATTAGATGAGATTATAATAAAGTAATATAAATAAATATGGATATTTTTCTTACACAAACGCATGGCTTCACTTCAAAATGCCTTTATTAACCCCCTATGGATTACTTTTATGATGGATGGATGGATGGATACACTTTTTAGGGTTTCAAATTATTCAGCCCCGATCAAATCACTCCCATTATAAAGCTTATAAAGCCAGGCTATTTTTTAATACAACTTGTTTGGCTGAAAGAAGAAAGTCACATTCACCTAAGATGGCTTCAGGGTGAATAAATGATGGGATAATTTTCCTTTTGGGGTGAACGAACCCTTTAAAACATAACTGACTATGACTATGATACCAAGACTGGCTTTTTGGCCATAATTTTGTTAGAATATCTCTGTTCAAGCTAGAAGATATGAAAGTTGTCTGTTTTGCGCACAAAAAAACTTTTTACAAATTGAGTTCCCTTTCTTGTCTTCTTGAGCTTAAATATTTACATTGGCAAGGCTTAAACTTTTGTTTGTTCACGTTAATGTTCTCACAATTTTGCATGGTTAGAACTCATAAAAATGCAACTGGCGATTAAAATGGTTTCATATAAGTTACTCACCACCATCAACAAACACCGATTTTTACTAACATGTGGTCCTGGGCCATCGACTAATAACTTAAATATCAGTTTTAAAGTGCAACATGTTACAAGAAGGCTATTCCTGCTTCACAAGATGATAAAAGCCTTGTTTAGCTACATGATTTATTCTCAATGTCTTGCTTGTAGGCTAATGTTATGTACAGAGCGGGAAGCCATTTTCTGTGTTGATAATAAGTGCCTCTCAAATTCATTTCATAAAGGGAACCATTGACATAATTTTTTTAATAAAACATCTTTATACAGTTTTCTGAGGTGTCAGTCTTTGTTATTAAAGAGCATATTGCAGGTAAAAAAAAAAATCGAAATTTATAGATAACCTTGTATGAAAATACCATATGAAAAGTTAATGCAGGATTTAAAATGTTTTAAAACAACATAAGGACACTAATTTAGAAGATAAAGTGAGCGTTTCTTGGACTGCTAGTAAAAACGGCTTTTTTTTCAACGTCGCGTCATTTGACGTCATAGCAGGGAGCCGCAGCCTCGGCTCAGTGAGAGCAGGCTGGTGTTCAGTGAGAGCGCTCGTCAGTCAGTGTGCTTTCGTTAGTTTTTGCATTTTAATTTATCATCGTCATGGTAAATATTGTGTTTGTGGAGATTGCAAAAACTCCAGCCTGTCAGGACTTCAAGATCGAGTCCACAAGTTTCCATTACAATAAAAGTGACTGTGCTATATAGCCTATCTTTCGTTCCTGGTGCGGTTTGAGCAGGTGAAGAGACGGGATTTCTCCTCTCGGCTCGGAAAACACGGTCGTGTGTAGCGTTCACTTCAGATCAAATGATTAGCATCCCGGCAATATGATGGAGTTCAACATGGTATGCCGAAGCATATTGATCGTCGTATACTACCAATGGCATCAAATAGTGTTATATAGGTAACTTAGTCATGTCATGCCCTAAATAAAACTTGTAATTGAAAAACAAAATTGGTTGTTTAAATACTCAAACCTTTAATGTTCTGTTTATGTTATAACCAAGGTGAAAAATATGTATTAAAAATTTACCCGAGTATAGCCTATGCTTTTAGTAGCCTATAGAAATATACTCAAGTAAAGTTTTTATACATTTAATAGTATATAAATCTACCCTAAACATACTAATGTCTGCTGGCCTGTTATAGGATCATAATAATCTGTACAATATTGTGAGCACAGTGTATATCGTTAGCGAACGTGTATAGCCTACTATAAGCACGTCTCTCACCTAAAAGGCACCTGTCCTGTTCTCCACTGGTTCTCCTCACATCACAGCTCAATTTTTCTCTGACCATTCTGTCTGACATTATCCTGGCCTGTCCCTGATCTCTTTAGCATAGCAGGCTCATAACTTTATGGCTTGATCCGTCATACGAGTATTTCCTCAGCGTCCGAAATGTCATTGCGATTCATTGTTTTCCTGTTGTGTGAATCGACCGCTCTCCCCCTCATTGCGTCACGCCCGCCACGCCCATTTTCAGACGCGGAAGTAAAATTTTCTCACAAAAACGACTGCAGAAGCTTCTGTGGCGTGTTTATACGTATATTTTAAAGAAAATCTAGTTCCTACATTGTTTTTCTATGCATTGACTCGTTGGGTCCTCTAACCTGCAATATGCCCTTTAAAGGAATTTTGTAGGTAATTTTTTGGCGCTCAATTTGTTCACAAGTCACAAAATGGAAAGTACACAAATACACAAAAATGGTAGTTTGAGTTCATGTTGACTCCTTAAAAAAACACAAACGTTATTAACGAAATACAGGTAATATATTTTACTTATGAATTGTAAATCTACAATAAACTGATAAATATTGACAGTAACTTACATGTTTTGTGGATGACCCGTCCAAAGCGCTCGTGCACGCGAGTTACTATGGTTACCACCTCATTAGCGAACACCTGTAGACATTTTTTAAAACAGTTTTTTTTTACGTTCATGGTGTAATATGTAGATTTACAAAGTGTGTGTTATGAATCAATCCTTATTTATTTATTTATTTATTTATTTATTTTCAACAAACCCAAAACCCAACCTGCCAGCAAACACTCAATACGATTTTTTTATTGATCATACGCTATTTTTGCATCCATGGTTTAATTATAAGTCATACCCAAAAATCCAGTCAAAGTTTATTCATGACATATCCAGAGGAATAAAACTCAATTAAACATGAACAGCTTTGATCTTTAATTCACAGGAGGGGGAATAGCGCCACCTGCTGATCAGCATGAGAACTCGTGCATATTTACGCTACAAACAACAGTGTATTACCATAGTAAAATCAAAGAGTATAGAAGTACTTCTAAAATTATGACACTTCTATATGACTAAATAAAGTAAAGAACTGCTGATGAGCAGATCCAGCAGTGTAGTGAACTCCTCTGAAATAAACTGATGTAATAGTGTTAGAATTTGCTGACTGTGTTCTTGTTTGTTTTATAAACTGCTGCATTGCCATCCACACATCCAAAATCCATACCAGTTAAATGAGTTTGTGTCTCTGGGGTTCACAAAATATATATTTGGTCATACTTGTAATTGCCTCTATTGACAGTAGGTTTAATTGCTCTACACAAACTTTGATTAGTCTCACTTAAGATAATGCTGTAGATCAGAAGATATAGGCTACATTAATGTGTATGGATTAAATGAATTAAATGAAAAAGAAATAGAAAATACAATATTACACACACTTGGTTATCTTAACCGGGGCTTCACATTGACTTGTTCTAAAAATTAATTTCCGGTCGAAAAACTAAAATGAATTGGAATATAATATAATAATATTTAATATAATATAACATAATATACAATAATTAAGTACTCATATAATTATACACTATAGTAATATAGTAGAAGTGATTTTATGAAAATTATAAAATATGTAATATTTAAAAAAAGTAAAAAATATATAAAGTGTGTAAAATAAAATATAAAGTAAGTATAACACTTTATTGGAAAAATTAGAGCTCAAATGTCTATGCACACACACACAAACGCACACAAACACACATGTTAGATGTGAATAATCCTTTAGACATCACTATTATAAATATAAAAATACATACATTTTAAAAGTTTTATTCGCTGATTAAAATTTATTTGATTAAAAAATACATTGATCTGCCCTTCATTATCTAGTTGTTGTGATTTATATATACAAAAAAAAAAAAAAAAACTCGCTGAGCTCAGACCAAGACGTGGCGCCGGGCAAAGATATTTTCCCTTCATCAGTGCATCCACTCGAAGCGGAGTTCCGGCTACGTCACCAACGCTCGGCGGAGCTTCTGATTGGTTACTTGGGTTCGCTTTAACTACAACGTTTACCAGGTTTCCCATAAACCAGCCAACAACAACACTTTTCAACTAGGGGGTTAAACGCTGAAAATGACTTACATTTTATAGCGAAATTAAAATAAGATTTGTATTTTTGTAATATTAATAAACTCTCTGTGTAATTTTATTTCCAATGAGATTTGATGTGTAAACTTGCTATCGGTTGCCCTCAGGAGAGAGTGGAGCGGCTAGTCGCTAGCAAACAGACCTTCGACCAAGAAGGGTGACACAACTCAACTTCACCACACACACACACACACACATATACATACACACTGCTTCGTCTCGTCTATCATCCGTCAGGTTAGTGATCTGCATCTGTTTCGAAAAGTAGTTTCATTATAACTTCATTATCATACACATTATTGCTGTGTAAACTGCTGGTTTAATTGCTATGTGGCTAGCTCATGTTAGCTCATTGGTTTCACTCTAACATGTTACTTACTTATGAGAAATGTCATTTTTTTTCTAAAACACAATTTTTAACCATTCTGTTCCAGATGATCACGGTCGGGTGTGTGATTTTATTTGTCGTGTTAATTTAAAGCCCCATACATGAGCAGAAATGGGCTGTTAGCACTAGCCAGCTACTGGACAATTATCAGCTTTTAATCTCATCAACTTGTCCAACGGAGATCATATATATATATATATATATATATATATATATATATATATATATAAAGGGAGAGAGATATGTGCGCGTGCACAGCTACTGCAGTGTTATAAATAGATATGCTTTGGTTGCAGTAGTAAATCTAAAATCTACTTCCTGTCTAGTGTCCGAAATAACATGTTACTACCATGGTACATGAACATTTATTGTCCTGTGAAACATGATAGTACCACAGCGTGTCCAAAACATGCAACTACACTGTTACTATATCAAAAATCAAAGTTTGACCTTGCTACATCCCCAAATATCATGGTATTACCATGGTTGTACATGTCCAAAGTCCAATACATGTCCAAACAACATGGTATATACACCAAAAATGTCCAAAAAATGTCATAGTATGTCTCTAAATAAACCATTGCATTACCATAGTACCTGTCCAAAAACATGATATTACCATGGTACATATCTAAGAATCATGGTATCTAAATAAAGCATTGTGTTATCATGGTACATGTCTGTAAACATGGTATTGCCACGTCCCCAAATAATTAGTAAGCATGTATGTGTCTAATTAAACCATGACTTTGCCATGGTGCATGTCTGAAAAATCATAGTATTACCATGATATGTGTTCTACGATGGTATCCTGAAGAGGAAGTGTGTGTTTCACAGGTCATGTGGAGGAAGGCTGTGCTGGTGGCCCTGTTGGCGTTGGGGATGGGTTATCTGTACCACACTGACCCGGAGCTACCGGCCCGTGTGCTGAACTGCATCAGCCAATCGCTGCCTCAGATGGAGCTGAGTGACAGCTCAGAGCCCCGCCCCCCTGCGCTGGAGGAGGCCATCGCTCGCGCCTGGCAGACCCTGATCACGACTCCGGCCAAACGCTGGGGGAGAGTGGCTGTGGGGTGAGCGACTCGCAATACACTCGTTTATTCGTGTCTTTCTTTGTTCATCGTCAATTCTATTTGGATGTTTTTCCATTGGTTCTTTAGTTGACTTTTCCTTTTATTTTGTTCTGTCATTTGTTTCTTTCACTGTGTAAACGTGTTAGTACATATTATTTTCACACTGTTAGAGTATTTATTAATATTCTTAATACATATGTTTTCATTTTAGTTTAAGCTGTAGTGATTTTGTTTAGTACTTAATCTTATTTTTTCAGGTTTCAATAACTGATTTTTTTTTAAATAGCTTAAGGTACCAAATCAATAACAACTTGTGATCTATAGGATAGTTATGAAGTTGCTTTTTTCCTTTTTGTTAATTATCTCAGTTAAGCAAACAAATAAACCGTCTTTCTAGTAATAGGTTGTGACTCATTTGTTCATTCACTCAATCGTTGATTCATTATTTTTCTATACTTTTTGATTAATTCGGTAACGCTTTACAATAAGGTTCCATTAGTTAACATGAACTAATACACTTCCACAGCATTTATTAATCTTTGTGATATTGTGAAATGCTAATTTCAACATTTACCAATACATGATTAAAATCAAAACATTGAACTAACATGAACATCAGCAAAGATTTACAAATACACTAACAAAGGTTTTGCTCACGTCAGAAACCTTATTGTAAAATGTTTCCACTAATGAATTAATTCAATGAATGTTTTGTTCACAGCAGTTGGGCCTCACATGTCTGAACACGTACATCTGTGCTTCAGCCCTTTGTTTGCTCTGTTCATCAGGGTGAACGCCTGTGTGGATGTGGTGGTGTCCGGAGTGGGGCTGTTACAGGCCTTGGCTCTCGAACCGGGTCCCGGCAGAGACCACGAGGTGCTACACAGCAAAGAGGACCTGAAAGAGGCCTTCATCCACTACATGGGGAAGGGCGCCGCTGCAGAGCGTTTCTTCTCAGATAAGGAGGTTTTTCGAAGGATCGCACGGGCGGCTGCCGAATATCCCGGCGCTCAGGTGCGCATTGAAGTGTTTAATGACATAAGGAGCGGCCCTTTAGAACATGGTTTTCCTCAGGGCACGAGCCGAGGACCGAGATTAGCCGGTCTCTGAGCACGCTAAAAACTGTCCGACAGGTTCGACTGCTCTAGTGTGATTAAAATCAGTTTTTTGCAAATGTCCTACAATATCCGCTTTAATTTTGGCATCCGCTGTAAATGAATCCGGCCCTTGAGATCCGATGGTTTAATGTGAAGGCACGAGAGGGAATTGAGTTTCTGTGTCAAATGTAATTTAGCATAATCAACAGTAATTAATAGGTGCAGAGCTCATGACAAATCCTATATTAATTATAGCACATTTTCACAAAAATTAAGCCAACAATATTTTTCTTACAACAATATAAAATATCTGGCAATTGAATAAGCACTTTTAAAGGGATACTCCACTTTTTTGGGGGGAAATAGGCTCATTTTACCACTCCCCCAGAGTTAAACAGTTGAGTTTTACCATTTTCGAATGTATTCAGACGATTTTTCTTATATTTAGAAGAATATCAGTATTCAGTCTCATTGACTTCCATAGTATATTTTTTTCCTACTATGGAAACTGTCTGGTTACTGATATTCTTCTAAATATCAGAAAATCGGCTGAATGGATTCGAAAACGGTAAAACTCAACTGTTCAACTCTGGGGGAGTGATAAAATGAGCCTATTTCCAAAAAAAAAGTGGAGTATCCCTTTAAATCTGATACTTGATATAAAATAGTCTTGTGATTGATCTTGTATGTTTTAACGAGACCAGGTTTATTCAAAATGGCTTTTTTTTTCTTGTTTCTTGCAGCTTTATGTGGGCGGTAACGCTGCTTTGATTGGCCAGAAACTAGCGTCTAACCCACAACTCGAGGTGAGTGTCTTGTGCTACTGAGCTAGCTCCAAACTGTTCTGCTAATGCTAAAATCTTTAAGCGCATCACTGGATAAAAGGTCAAATTGTCCTGAATTGTCCATTCATACCTGATGAGCACCTGAAAGTGTGCTGTGTTCTCTCAGGTCCTCTTGTGTGGTCCGGTGGGGCCGAAGCTTCATGACATGCTGGATGAGCAGATCGTGGTCCCGCCAGAGTCTCTGCAGGAGGCCGATGAGTTCCACCTGATCCTGGAGTACAAGTCGGGTGAGACGCGCTCGAAATCACATTTATTCTGTAATTCGTTTTTCACAGTAAAGAGAAACAAACACTTTATTAAGTACACCTCTCCAACTGCTCGTTAACACAAATGTCTAATCAGCCAATCACATGACAGGAACTCTCAGCTGCCAGATCTCACGCCACACCCCCGATTTCTAACGCTGAAGCGTCAACCCGGTCGGTCAAATGCCTGAAAGATGAGTTTATCTATAGATCCATCAGTTGAGCCACTCTTGATCGACTAGTTTTACAGCAAAATAGTTAAAAAATCCTGTAATCTAGAGCGAGCGTGCATGCGAGACAGCTCCTAATCGCGCGCGACGGCAGAAAGGAGAGCGAGCGAGAGACCTTGCGTGTGCAGCCAACACCGCCAAAATGTTTTAAGTATGTAGAAAATACTCAGCAATGGTGTTGACTTGTGAATTTACACGTGATTTCTCCATATAGACATGTAAACAAGTTTAAAAGCTTGATTTTCACCACAGGGGGAATTGAAGAAAGTGTGTCCTCTCTGCTGCCCCCTACAGGTGAACAGTGGGGTTCCTCGAAAGCTCCTCAGGCGAACCGCTTCATCCTGTCCCACGATGTGTCCAATGGGGAGATGAGCACGCTGGAGACGTTCGTGGCCAGTTTGGACGAGTTCCAGCCGGATCTGGTGGTTCTGTCCGGACTGCATATGATGGAAGGAATGGGCCGAGATCTCTGGGAGGAACGACTGAAAGAGGTCTGAAAAAGAGAATCATTGGTCACCGCATATTTTTAACACAAATCGGTCCAACTCTAAAAACAAATTGGATGAGCGAAACTTTTGATTTATTACTAAAATATAGTACGTATATACCGACGCCATTTTGATGTTCAAGCAGAGATATTTGTGAGTGACCGTGCCGTGGACCACAAAACCTAATTTTTGAAATTGAGGTTTATACATCATCTGAAAGCTGAATAAATACGCTTTCCATTGATGTGTGGTTTGTTAGGATAGGACAAAATAAAATAAAAACTGAGCGTGCAAAAAAATCTAAATTTCTCCATTTATTTATTTTTTAACTGTTTATTTTCACATCTTTTCTCTCTTACCAACCACAACAACAAAAAAAGAGAAAAAATAATAACAAATAAATAATAATTGCAAGTCTACTACATCGACATTATCAATTTCTTCATGTATACACAGGTATCACACATAAATGTCGAACGGGAATCCAAAAAACAATTCACATTTCTTAGTTTCAGTCCATATTATTACATCTTATTCGTGTCCAAAATACCCTTTAAAGGGAGACCAATCATTTACAAAAATATCCAGTACATTATGCCGTCTTTCGTATTTCTCCATTTATAATATTTCTTTATATATTTACGGTAAGAAATTCACGCAACATGATCTTTACTTAATATCCTAATGCTTTTTGTGGCACTTTTTAATGGCACTTTTGAGGTCAATTCTGCTTATTAGATGATCTTTTTTTAATGGTGATTGTGTTGTGATTTCCTGCAGGCGGTGGTTGCGATCTCAGACGTGAGGAACGAGGTGCCCATCCACCTTGAGCTGGCCAGCATGACGGACAGAGACTACATGAACCGGATCCTGCAGGAGGTAATTGTGTAGGTTTAATGCATGCTAACGCTCAGTAGACACGCCGTATAAAAGGATGAAGTTCTGGGATTTGTTAGAGGTGTCGTACAATGAATTTAAAAGAAACGCCTTCTAGTTTTACGTTGTAAAAATGTCAGTTTCCCAAGTCATGGGGGGTTTTCATCTTCAACATTCAGGTTTCTTTGCGCTCTTCTGTTAGCAGGTCATTCCTATCGTGAACTCCATCGGCCTGAACGAGCAGGAGCTGCTGTTTTTGACTCAGTCTGGAGGAGGACCTCACGCCGACCTCGCTTCGTGGGACGGCATACCCGACGTGGGCCGCGTCAGCGACATCTTGCTCTGGATCTTCGAGCAACACGGCCGGGCGGACCCAGAATCTGAGGCCGACCTGACCCGGATCCACTTCCACACGCTGGCGTACCACGTTCTGGCTACGGTGGAGGGTCACTGGGGGAACCAGGAGGCGGCGGTGGCTTCGGGCGCTCGTGTGGCGAGCAGTCAAGCCTGCGGTCTGCAAACCGTGGATATCGATAAAGTCATCCTCAAGGCGCCTTTGAGCTTCTACAGCTCCTTCTCAGAACCGAGAGAGAGCCTAACGCTGGACCCGACGAGACCGGTCACCGTGTGGCGCAGAGGGAACGTGTCTTTCCATCTCACGCCGGTGCTAGTGTGCAAGCAGCCGCTGAGGACTGTGGGACTGGGGGACGCCATCTCGGCCGAGGGACTTCTGTTTTCAGAGTTCACACACCCATCTTTTTGAAGAAACATCCTCTTCTCAAAAGACTCGCAAAAGAGGATGTTTGTGTGTTGAAATGCAGTCTGAGTGCACTCTCCTCTTTCCAGAGATTCGTTGTTGCTACCTTTGTCTGAAATCGTATTGTTAAAGACAGCACTGAACGTAATAACAACGCCATTTTTTTTTTTTTTTTACTCAAAAATAAAGTTGGCATCATTCACTCACCCTCACCCAGAGCGAAATTATTTTTATTTGCGTTAGTGGAAGTCACATGGGTTTTGAGCAACATGAGGGTGAGTAAATGATGAAAGAACTTGCTTCTTTAACGTTTAACTAGCTCATACTCTGTTTAACAGGAACCAAATTATGATTTTAGAGTCTTAAACACTTTTATTTGTTATTTTAAGGACCGTTAATTAATATCATGACTTGAATGCTGCCGATTCACAGTTGGAAAGTTGTCTTATCCTAATGAAATTAAGTAGGAGCAATGTTCCCAGGTTCAATCACCAGCTTATTCTAGCCATTATTAATGCACATAATGTCATTAAATATTTCATTATTCTTGTCTTAATTGAATCTCATTGTTCTTAAGGGTGGGAATATAACTAGGGTTTTTTTTTTGTACGTTGGTACCAGCATCGTTTGTATATAATAAGAGAAGTGGTAAATATTGTTCATTCAGTCTGGTTATCAGTTTTTAGCCATTGATTTCTGGTGAATTAAGGTGGCGTTAATGACTGTTGTGAATTATGATGCTTCCTATCACACATAATGAATATGTACATACAAATGATGTCATTAGTTTTAAAGCTGATCATGTCAGCCATGTTGTACCATCCACACACATGTGACTTTTTAATTTTTTTTCTAATTAATCTCAGTATGTGAATGATCGTCGGTCTTAAATCAGCCTTAAAGTTTGACAAACCTGTCTGAGGCGTTTTAACAAAAGCTTTAGAAATATTCAGCAGTGTTGTAAAGCAATTCTGAGGTTTATGAACGGTTTACACACAAGTCTATTTGTGTTGTTTCTTGAATAAGGCCTTGGCAAGACGTTCAGATCAGCAGCTGAAGAAAAGCCTCGGCTCGTGTGCGTACTGTATTTCTGTTACACTCCATGTTGTTGACGCTGTTAGTTTCTCAAACCAACACGAATCGTGACTGTGTCCATCAATGTATTTAGATTTGACATCCATGTTTGTATGATTTGTCACTGGCAATATCATAAATTGAGATGTTTTGGGGTTTTACTTTTTTTTTTTTTTTCCAAACACAGCAAATGTTGAGTCTTGGTGTGAGGAACTCTCAAAGTTCATATTCATACAACTTTTAGGTATATAAAACATTTTAGGGTTCTAGTTTGCACATGTGATTATGCAACAAAGTCTTTTAAGAGTTACTTGGCAAAATGTCAATCATAAATGTTAAGACTAGAAATATTAGCTCTGTTGAGTATGGAATATTTTTATATAAATAAAACACTTCTGATCCAGTTGCAAAATGTCCGTTTTTTTATTGTTACAATGAACAAAATGATAATAAAATGCTTTTTTGGAACACTTTACAATATGGTCCTATTAGTTGATAATGTAGATAATGGATTATATATCAGTCCTTAACACGCAGTCTGCAAGCAATTACATCATAGCACAAGCTGATTGGCCTTGATGATCCTGCAGCCAATGAGATTGCTTGCTCAGCATTTAAATAATCTGGTTCAGTGTTTGCTGTAATAACATGCTAAAACTATTCAATTAACTACCATTGACCATTACATTTGTTACAGAATCTTGGTTAAAATTAGTTAATAAAAACAGCGATTTAAAGGGATAGTTGACTTTGAAATTAATTTTTGATATGTTTTAGCTTACCTCAAGGGCATCCAAGATGTAGGTGTCTTTGTTTCCACAGCATTTTCAATTTTGACATTTTTTGGTCAAACCGTTGTTGTCTGTCAGTCGTAATGGAGGTCTATGGGGATCTCCTCAAAGAGCAGCACAGAGAAGTCCAAATTAAACATGATTTAATGACTCGTGAATGTAAGTACACACTGATGAGCCTAAGACACGAAACGAGCGGTTTGTGTGAGAAAACCAACAGTATTTATGTAGTTTTTACCTCTTGTTAACCGCCGTCGACCTGAATCAGATGCCTGTCCAACTAAACCGAACATCTCCAGACGTTACGCCGGAAGTGATCTCTCGCCCGTCTACGTCACGCATTGTTTACACAGAGATTTCGGAAGTTTTACCTTTCACTAAACATATTTTGTGACATAAACCAATAACTGGTAGTTTTCAAATAGGATTTAAATAGGTATAACCGGACCTAAACTATGCAAATAACACTTCCTAACATAAGGTCAGAACACTCATGTCCCATACACCGCACGACCCAGAGTGCTCCCACAGGTGAAGAATTAGTTGACTTTTCAAACACGATCAAAAAACACATATAAAAACTACCCAGCCAAGGCCCTATTGCCTTACACATCTCCATGACGGTGAGAGACACATTTTACATTTAGCTGTAAATGAACCAAGAACATCTGAACTAACTTGAACATTAGCACACATAACTTTACTATCACAAAAACTTAAAGATCTTACTGCAATAACACATAAATCAACTTTAAATAAAAAATTACCCATAATGCACCCAGCTGCTAGCGCTGACTGCCAGATCACAATATATCCACTAACCTGCAGTCTTATCTTCTCATTAACAACAGTGTTTTTGTCTTTGCCTACTTATATTCTATACTTGAGTTTACATTTTTTTTAAATGTATTTGACTAATAAAAAGTGTGCATTGGTGGTTTATTCCTGTCTTTTTAAAATAGTTGAATGAATGAATAAATGAATGATCGCGAGGTGCGATCGTAGATCAGAACGCCGGTGTTCTGTCGATTTGTCCTACCTTGTCAGATTTTCCTACCGTAGCGCAAAATTATAGCCATATCTATCGGTTCATCCTACCTCGTCGTAAAATCCTACTGAGCGTTTCTGCTTCGCGTCTGTGACTAAGTTACATAAAATATTTCTGTGTAACTTTGCCGAATTTTCTTATTAGGCCATGTTACGGTGATTTTACAGTGCAAAGTAACGTTACCTCTTCAGATTGTCCTATGAAATTAACGATAGGATGATTTTACGTTGCAAAATACCTCATCAGATTGTGCTACCAGTATGAAATAAACGAGTAGTATGATTTTACAGTGCAAAATGCCTCATCAGATTGTCCTACCAGTATGAAATAAACGAGTAGAATGATTTTACGTTAATGTTTTTATGAAAAAAATGCTAATATGAATTTGCTTTGTATGAATGTGAGAGTAAACAGTTCTCATTACTGCTATATAGCTTTGTATAGTAATAATTGACAAAAATAGTGAAAAACTTACCTCAGATGAATAAGATCTCGCGCAAGTAGTAAAATATTATGGGCGTGTTGTTCAGCGTGACAAAAAATGACGTATTATTGATGTGCGCATGCGCAGTAAGCCTTGGTAGGACAATCTGACGGGTAGGATGGAATGTTATCGAATTAATTTTGAGCCAATAAAAATATACGTAACTTTTCAAGAAACGAATGAAAATATAAATTGAAACTGAATAAAATATCTTTGAAACTGAAAAAGAATGAACCGCAAGCATTTTTTTTGACTTTGTTTTTAATACACTACATGTTTTGCTAACTATTCCTCATATTTCGTTTACTGATCTACACTTACAAATGCGCTTCCAGAGTTTTCATTTACGCTTCTGAAGTTTTCGTTTACACTCCCTGAGTTTGCGTTCGCTGTTCTGACACAAATCTCTCGTGGGGGCGGGGCTAGTAGAAGTCTATTCTCATTGGCTACTGAGTTTTTGATTGACAGCTTCTTGACCTGGAAGTGAAGACGTCAGTGAGTGTTGTGTTTACACGTTTGGATGTGAGCGTCTGTAAGCGTAGCTTTCTATTTCATTTAGGTGATATTAAGTTTATTTCTTTATTTATTTACTGCTACACTATATTGTTGATATGATTTCTTATAGAAGGAATAGTACAGACAAATGATATAATTTGTCATCGTCGATATCAGAATACTGGATAGCATAGGCTACTCGTGGTAAGTCTGATTGTTTTTATTTTTTTTATTAATTAATACTAAACTAATACTAATTATAATACAGTTCTTGCTTTTTCAGGTGGAGAGGCATATTAGAGCTCAGTGAGAGCCCATAACATTATACAGCAGTGTTGTCTTGATTTAATTGGTAAGTTGTTAGCCCAATCATTACATGTCTTGTTTATCTAACGTTACATACGGTTACAGTCTTCGATTAGATCATATTTGCTTCAATTAGATCATATTTCCCCTCTGCCACCCCAAACAACATTGTGCTAGAGTACTGTACAGTATCTGTAGCCTACAGTACAAAATGTACTGTATCAGACAATGACCGATGCCATTGGACCAGAGCCCTGTCAATCACTGCCCGGTTCAACTTTGGCAATGTAAAGCCAATTGCTGATTAATTTGTGATGCAGAGTTTTTAAAAGAAGAGAGAGAGTACTTGACCATTTTCCACGTCTCCATTCATAATATGTAAACACTCATTTGTTCCCAAGTATAACCCTGGGCGCAATATTTATTCTGCAAAAGGCAACAAAATGCTTTTTCTGTATCCATATTTTAGTAATAATTATGTTAAAAAAAAAACATTTTGGAGAAAAATGTTGAATTTTTAATAGTCTTTAATAATTTATATATATATATATATATATATATATATATATATATATATATATATCCAAATTCAAAACCTAATACATGCAAGTAATTATGACTGAAAAAATCCAGCAACTAGGGAGTAGACGCTACACAGCCATGGATAAATGTTTATTGGGCTATAGAGCCATCTACTGGTTATACAATAGTATTACAGATGATAAATGGTGTGTGAGTAAACATTTGGTACTGTAAAATCCCTTAAAACATTTATATAATTTGTTTGAAATAATTATTTTAAGTCTGCAAATGGTTACTGCATGTGGGAGTTCAAAGCAGTTTGTATTGTTAGATTATAATATATTTCCTTTCTCATTTTCCAGGGATTTGAGCAACTTTTCCACAAACAAAATTCTGATGCTGACACAGAGGATGGAGTGATAATACCAGAGATCAGCTGTCTCCATCAGACAATAATGTTACTTTGTTCAGACATATCACCTTTGAATGACTGGGATCCTTATCTTCAGACACCTGTTGTATTTTATTTTAATATTATAAAATAACAAATATTTTAATTTCTTTGGAGCTCTAGATTAAAACAAACACAGTACACAAGAGGTTGCAGTTTATTCTTATTAGTCTCTGCTGATCATTGATTAGCATACCAACAGCATATGAATGGAATAGTTCATCCAAAAATAAAATTCTCACTTATTTTACTCACCCTCATGCTGTCCCAGATGCATTTTACTTTCTTTCTACAGATAAATACGAATTAAGATTTTAAGGAAAGTAATCCATCTCTGCAAGCCCTAAAGATGCTTTAAAAACCACACACAGTGACCGTGATGTCCATGTGACCTCAGTGGATGAATCAATTCTGAAGTGAAACAATAGAATAAAAAAAAAATACTAATAATGTAAACTGTTTTAACTATTAAAAATCATTTCCGACCAACTGCCATACATGGGTAAAATCCACTTGTGTTATGTGGACTCACAGAGATGTATTATTTCATTAAAAATCTTTGTGAGATTATACATTTTATTATCTATATTATGAGAATACTGTGCATTACATGTATAGTATGCAGTTAATGTTTTGTGGATTCTGGTCTTTCCTGTCATAACTGCATCCAAGACTTTCACTTTGGTACTTGTGTATATGCTGTAGTGACAATAAAGAATGAATAAATTTATTAGATTTTTTTATTTAAATTCATTTAACTGATTTTATAAGTCATAATTGAACCTGTTGATGATTGTTCAAATATATTTACCATTTTAAAGGTTAGAAAATAATATTAACAAAATGAAATAAATAAAATTATCAGCATGATTAAAAAAATACCAACAAAAATATTCTTTGTGTGAAATATGTAATGAAATGCCCTTTGAGGTCTGTATCATCTGACAGCAACCCACGATTGTAATTTTCATATAGTTTAAATTCCTCTTATTTAAGTGATCATACATGATCATTTGATGGTGTAAATGCATATGGTAACAATGAGAAATTTGATGGCCATGGTTGCCAACCTTGATTACCTGGTTGAAGTGAAACTTTCTTGACTGCTGAATATATAACACACGTATACTAGTAGGCTATTCTCTTTATATTGTAATAGCACAACCTATTCAGAGCCTAACATGCAAACGAATCATCAAGAATAAACAAATATTCTCCTAAAACATTGGACAAAATATTTTAAGTAGTTACATACAGTGGGCGTACTTTGATGTACAATTACACCTGAATAGACTGATCTCTTGTGAACCTAAAAGCTTCTGTTGACAAAGTAATCGCAGCAGAAGGTAAATACAGATAAAATTAAAAAACAAACATAACTTAATATTACTAAAATTAAATAGAAAGCTGCGCTTACAGACGCTCACATCCACACGTGTAAACACAACTCTGACGTCTTCACTTCCAGGTCAAGAAGCTGTCAATCAAAAGCTCAGTAGCCAATGAGAATACACTTCTACTAGCCCCGCCCCCACGAGAGATTTGTGTCAGAACAGCGAACGCAAACTCAGGGAGTGTAAACGAAAACTTCAGAAGAGTAAATGAAAACTCTGGAAGCGTATTTGTAAGTGTAGATCAGTAAACGAAATATGAGGAATAGTTAGCAAAACATGTAGTCTATTAAAAACAAAGTCAAAAAAATTGCTTGCGGTTCATTCTTTTTCAGTTTCAAAGATATTTTATTCAGTTTCAATTTATATTTTCATTCGTTTCTTGAAAAGTTACGTTCATTTTTATTGGCTCAAAATTAATTCCATAGAATGTCAGAACACCGGCAGCATAGAGGAGAATGAGTCAACTTCTCTGAAAATTAATTAAGCATTTTGGTCATGAACATGTAAACAGTAAAACGGTTGACTTTGAAAAATTACAATATTTAATCCAAATAAATGTTCATGTTTCGTACTGATGTTGTTATTCATCTGTTCTCACCAACGTAGACGAACGCTGACACCCTGTGGTGAAATAACGGCGTTTTTTTACTGCCGCAGCTTTCTCGGATTGGCTTGGTTTGGATTTAAACTTCATTTTCTGATGAGTTTCTACACACACAGTAAACATCAGAATATCCCTTCTTCTGTCAATAAACATGTCCAAAATATAAAACTTTATTACAGACACTCATGGTGGTGTTTGTTCAACTCATTGACGATTGACCGAAGTACATTGAAAGTAAACATAACCGGAAGTAAGTGATATGTATTGTTTCCAAACGGAAGTGAGTCGCGAAGCTCAGTGCAAGTAGTCCATTGAAAATACGGTGGAAACAACATCTTGGACACCTACATCTTGGATGCCCTTGAGGTAAGCTAAAACATATCAAAAATTAATTTCAAAGTGAACTATCCCTTTAAATACTATTATCAGATACAACATTTAATCCTAGTAATGTATTATTAAACACTGAAATTAGCATTAAGATTTACAATTCTTCATTTTTCATCATGTTAACTAATGTAGTTCACTAATATAAAAAATGGATCCTGCTTTTTATACAAAACTTTCTCATATAATTATATGTCTAAAGGTGAAC
The DNA here is from genome assembly GCF_988280905.1 of Pimephales promelas. Classification (NCBI taxonomy): domain Eukaryota; kingdom Metazoa; phylum Chordata; class Actinopteri; order Cypriniformes; family Leuciscidae; genus Pimephales; species Pimephales promelas. Next base: position 25,285,835 of record NC_142793.1, read on the forward strand.
AGACCTTTATTTCATGTAATACATCTGTGATTGTAACCTGCACTATTATACTATACATTCAACACGTTCTTCAGGAGAAAGATGTAGTTTGAGCTCTATTCAGCCTCTGCTTTGGGTTTACTCTTCTTCTCTGTGAGTTTGTCGGGTTCATCCTCATCCTCGGGGTCTCCAGGAGTGGCTGTAGGGGGAGACGGGGCAATGCACACATCCGCCTCGGGCACTGGAGAGACAAACGGAGCATTAGGATGAGTCTCCTTCATTTCTACAACACTGTTTCAAAGCAGCTTTACAGTGATGACAGGAGATTACAGTAACAGAGAGAGTTTAGGCTTTACAGCAGCTCTAGAATCAAGTTACAGTCCAGCTAAAGTTAGTCACTTCTGTTGCAAAGATTAGTAGTTATTAAGGGCCGCTTACACGACACAGTTCTAACAGAAAACTTTTAATGTGTTCATCCGCACAACAACAGTGTCTGTGCACCTGTGGAGATCTGCATGCTTTTGCTGTAGCCTGCGGCTGAAGACATGGCCTGACCCAGGGCCTGGTTGGTGCCCAGGGGCTGCTGGGAGCTGCTGGTTTTGCTGGAGGAGGAGGTGGAGGAGGAGGACCGGTGGCTGGTCTTGCCGTCTTTGCCTGGTTTGCTCCAGTACAGGTTCTCACCCGCCTGTAGAGCACTGCCTATTTTCTGAGCCATTTCAACCATCTGTGTGAGAAAGACACAATCATCATTTTCACTAATTACCAGACTGATATAATGAGGAACAGATTGAGAAAATAGGAAAATACGTTTTTATTATTTTACATTAAAAGAGACTTGCCCTTTACCAAGTCTTTACCCTGCTTAAATGTTGATTATTCTCAGTTTATAATTCTCAGATTATTATTGGTCAGCTGGGTCAAGCGCTTCGAGTGTGTTTAGGAAATGACCATAGCCACCAGTTTAACACACTACCAGCTAACTCAACCATTAATACACATATTAATTATTATAATGAGGAATATTGAGACGTGTTTGTTCGCGGAGGAAACTCAAGACACCAACACTGATATAGAGAATACGTTTTCATGCATTGATGAAGATGTAAAAAAGCTGAATAAAACCAAATAAAAAGTTTTTAGAAACTACCATTTATAAATAACTGTATTAGAGTAATAAGAATTATACAAAAATATATATTTATGATGGGACACATTATGGTAAGGACAATTTGGGAGAAAGAAAGGTTGAATTTTAAAGGAAAAAAACTATAATAGTGATATTAAAGGGATAGTTCACTTTGAAATTTAATTTTTGATATGTTTTATCTTCCCTCAAGGGCATCCAAGATGTAGGTGTCTTTGTTTCCACAGTATTTTCAATTTTGCCATTTTTCAGTCAAACCGTTGTTGTCTATCAGTCATACACTGGAGGCTAAGGGGGTCCACCAAAGAGCAGAACAGAGAAGTCCAAATTAAACATGATTTAGGTAAAAAAAAAACGATATAAGGTAAAAAAAACAATATAAATACTGTTCGTTTTCTCACAAAAACCGCTCGATATTAGGTAAAAAAAAACGATATTAGGTAAAAAATCGATATAAATACTGTTCGTTTTCTCACAAACCGTTTTCTCACGTTCGTTTTCTTTCCGATATTATGTAAAAAAAACGATATAAATACTGTTTGTTTTCTCAAACAAACCGCTCGTTTCGTGTCTTAGGCCATCAATGTGTACTTACATTTACGAGTCATTAAATCATGTTTAATTTGGACTTCTCTGTGCTGCTCTTTGGTGGACCCCCTTAGCCTCCAGTGTATGACTGATAGACAACAACGGTTTGACTGAAAAATGTCAAAATTGAAAATACTGCGGAAACAAAGACACCTACATCTTGGATGCCCTTGAGGTAAGATAAAACATATCAAAAATTAATTTCAAAGTGAACTATCCCTTTAAATCTCTATTTTTTCTTCTACAGCTGATTCACAGATTTGAGGCATTTTGTGAGGATTGTGGCTTTAAAAGATTTGTTTTGAGCTTTTTATTGCTAGTAAAGCACATATCCATGACCAGAACCGCTTCGTCACATTCAGTGTCAGTCTAGTCTGCGTGAGCAGCTCTCGTCCAGAATTAGAGCAGTGGTACCTCAGGGTCAAACTCTGTGTTGCTGTCAGTCTCGATCTGAGCGTTGACCTTCCTCTCCATCTCCTGGAACTGCTGCAGGGCGGCCTTCTTATCGCCCTGATTATACTGGAACACCGCAAAGTTCAGGTTCACCAGCGGGTTTGACCTGCCAGGAAAACTCACTCATTAAACTCTAGCTCTGCATTGGCTCATGATTTCCCAGCACAGATCAGGGTTTGAGAACATACTCATCGAGCTGAACCGCCTGTTCGTAAGACCTGCGGGCGTTATCCGGGTCATCCAGATTGGTCAGGGCAACTGATGAAGGTCAGAGAACAAATAATCATCAACTGGATTCTCACACTTACACTGAGCTTTAGGATCATGACTTTAACAACTAATAACAATATATTTGATTATTAATAACAAAATCAACACAAGCACTGCAAAATATCTGTAATACAAAGCGGATTAGTGTTTCGTACACATAAATGAGTGTTTGGGAACGCAATCGTGTGAGACGCTTCTGAGGGAATTCAACTAAATCATTCAACTCAAACCAACATTTGCGATTGGTCCGCTGGTTAGTCCAGTTACCCAGTGTTGAGGTGAAGTCATATACGTTTTTTGTTGAGCATCACAGGATTTATTTGGTAAACGTGATTCATAGACTAGTTGGATTTGATGAAGTTTGTGAGGATCAAATCTTAAAATCATGCCTGAGCATTTTGTTTTTGCAAGTTTCCATGACCAAAACAATTATTTTGTTTTCATCTCACCTGATTGGTCCGCTGGTGGTCCAATCACATCCACCTTTAAAGGGATAGTTACCCAAAAAATTAAATTCTGTAAGTTGCCAGCTCAGAAAGTTATTAAAGACATTGTTAAAATTGTCCGAGTGACTACAGTGGCTCAACCTTAAGTTTATCAAGCGACGAGAATACTTTTTGTGCGAAAAATAACGACTTTTCGGAAATTTTCTTCCTTGTGGGCCTGAGACGAGAGTTCGCATGCGAGAACTATGTTATTTTTCTACTACTTCAGTTCAGTTCTGGCGCATGCGTCGTGGAAATCTCTTAAACTCTCGTCTCAGGTCCACAAGTAAGAAATGGAGTAGTCGAATAAAGTCGTTATTTTTTTTTTTTCGCACAAAAAGTAGTTTCGTCGCTTGATAAACTTATAGTTGAGCCACTGTAGTCACATGGAATATAGAGCCCAACCCGATAAAGAATTTTGAAGGCCGATACCGATACAAATATTTTGAGGTTTTAAAATCCGATATTCCGATATATATCGGCCGATATTTTATTTATTTATTTTTTAATTTTTTTTAAACTGGACATGATAGTCACAAATTTTGTCCTGCTTATTTGAGTTAAGAGAACTGATGGGGATTAGCAATGTATGTATCGTGACCAACTCAACGAGTGTTGCCAACAGGAACGGTGTAGAGCGCCCTCTGGTGGACAAACTATACAACTCCAACACTCGTGACATGGTTCAAGCGTGTTTCGTCTGTTTTAATTTTATTGTTGAAATATTCATTTATTGGCCATTATAACTGCTGATACCGATAGTTTGGAAAATGCCTAATATCGGCCGATAAGATCGGCTCAAATGGAATATTTAAACATTTTCTTTGATGACTTTCTGGGCCGTCAAGTTTCGATCCCTTAGGCAGCCTATGTGGCAGTGATCCACCTCTCAGATTTAATCAAAAATATCTTTGTGTTTCGAAGACGAACGAAGGTCTTACGGGGTTGGTACAGCATGGGGGTGAGTAATTAATGACTTCATTTTTAGGTGAACTATCCGTTCAATGCAAATGGGTGGAGTGTCCCTTTAAAAACAGGCGTCTGAAAACAAAGTCTGTGAAATATTTACCGGCCAGAAGCATGTAGAGCTCGCTCATGCGTGGCCGCAGGTTAATGGCGGCGCTCAGGAAGTGGAAAGCTGACGCGTACTGTTGCATGGTGAGGTGAACCAAACCCAGATTATACAGGATCTTCCAATCAAACGGAGACAGATAGTTGGCCCTCTTCAGACAGCTGATGGCCTGGAGGAGAGAAGCAGGAGGGCATGAAAACCACAGTGGATGAAAGAAAGGCATGATGGTCTGTCACACTCACAGCAACGTATTTCTTTTTGCCGAAGAAGCACATGCCGATGTTATTCCAGAGCGGGGGGCTCTCGGGGACAGCGTATGCCGCTACACGATACTTGTTCATGGCCACGTCATAATCTCCATGAGTCTGCATCATACTGCCGGCCGCGAGGATGGCCTGAACACACACACACACGAGAAACAACAGATTGGGAGAATGCAAAAATAAAAACAAACAAGAAAAATGATCTTTTAATTACAGCCAAAATTTAATAATAATGTTTCTATAATAGTAACATTGTTTCCATGATTTACACATGTTGGGATGTATAACAGACACACACACACTACATCCCACCTTGAAGTTATTAGGGTCGTATGTCAGAGCGTTCCCGAGGTGCTCGAAGGCTTTCTGGTATTTTCCAAGCTAAGACAAAAGTGGACAAGAACAAGAATAACAGACACATTTACTGTGTTTATGCATCCGGCCGCAGGCTATTGTCTAGCTTTTAATATAAATACGTGATTCTGCTATTTCATCATCCACCAGACCAACACTTCAAGTCTACACATTAAGAAAAGTAAGACATTTTTTAGGGTTAAGTGCTAGTAAAAGTCCCTAATCATCATCATCATCTTGTGTTTCTGAAATCAAACGGAAGGTATGAATGATGTGCACACGTCACACACTCGTCCCTCACCTGCATGTAGAGCAGTCCCAGCGTGGTCAACAGCTCCGTGTTCTCAGGAGAAAACCTGACAGAGAAAACGGCAATATTTCAACCTAAAATCAAGCATGTAAAAAATAAGAAACTTATTTATTAATATTTATTAATTTACTTATACTTATTTATTAATTTATTAACTTATTAGCTCATTTATATTAATAAGAAAGCATGTTTAAAAAGCTCTGACATTAATTTCCAGAAAATTAAGCACATTGTCATTACACTGTAAAAAAGTATATGATCAATAATGCATTACTTCATATGTTTTACATTGCTTTAACTCATCAAATACAAGTTATATAATATAACATTATTTTATAATTTTACAGAGTAATTCCCAAGCGTTTTTTGTCAGCCGACCTAAAATATTTACCTAAAGATATAAAAGTTAATATTTCAACATAATAACATGTTCACAGTTTCCAGAATGTTGGTTAATAGTCCCATTACCCTCAAGGTAAATAAATAAAATGTTTTTGTTTTTTTTTTATATTTATTCTTTTTATTTCAAATGTAATTATTTAATTTTTTATGATTTCATTATTCATCTCACAAACCAGTTTAACATGATAACACATATTAATATGAACACTTGTCATTCATTACTCAACTAATAACGCCTTATAATTCAAAGTTTCAGTTAGAACACCATTAACTCGAATTGTATGGAAAAGAGCAGACTAAACGTCTCTTTTTGTGTTTCATGGAAGAAAATATGTAAAGCATTGTAAATTATGACAGAATTGTGATTATAGACCATTTTGCAAGACGTACAGTAAACAACACTGGTCCAGAAGCACTTCCTGTTTCAGTTTGTAACTGTTTTCTTTATTTCACATGTAAAGAAATCATCTTAAAGATGTTTGTTTAACTGTTTGATTCAGTTTTAAATGTTCTGTTGGTTGTATTTTATCCAGCTTTTATGTAGTGTTAAAAAACTGAAACAGGAAGTGCTTCTGGACCAGTGTTGTTTACATCTTGCAAAATGGTCTATATTCCTTCCTTTCAGCTTAATCTGACTTAGCAAAGTATCACACTTCAGTCGACCAATCAGATTTGAGTTACTATAAGCTGTGTGCTTATTAGTTGCTGTTCCAGGACTAAAGCATATTGATTCAGAAACAGGTCCTGCTGTGGCGAGTGACACACTTGAGAATGATGAAAGCAGGCTTTTCTCGGGTCGTGTGTGTGTGTGTGTGTGAGCGGCTCATGCCAGCAGCAAACTGTTATTAATTCATGCTGGCTGTGAGGCACATCTTCCCGCTATAGTGAGGTGAAGCGGGTGGATATGTGGGATCTCTGAAAGCGTCCCACTGCCGCACGTTACTAATTCATCAGCTCAGTGGGACGCCTGTGATAATGAGATCTCACACACACTCAAAGCTCCCCGCGGTTCTCTGATATCCGAGCCAGAGTGTGTGTGGACAAGAGGAGGAGAATCTTCAGAGTCATCTCCATTTCTGCTCTCCGGGAAGAGAGGAAAGTCAACAACAGTAATCAAGAGTCATCAAATCGTTGGATTCCCGCCGAGAAAAGCAGATTAGTGATTCCTTTTGCACTTTCAGTTGTTGAACATTAAAAACGTGTCTTTGCAGAAATACATTAGCTGACCCTAAAAACCTCTGTCATTATTATTTACAAAGACTTTCTCTAAAGGAGACAATATATAATCAATGTAAATAGAGCTCATGAAGACTAGTGTCATTGGCCATCACTGACTCCACCAATCAAAACAAAGAAATAAGAAATGATATTTAAGATAACGAAGGCTATTTTTAAACGTTTTTGCATTTTAACATAATTTTAATTACAATTCAGCATTATAATTTTTTGTTATCATAATGCAAATAATACAAATTATTAATATATTCTGTAAAATTATTTTATATTTATGTAGAAATAAAAATATATGCGTTTATATATTTGTATAATAATAATAAAGCTAGGGCTGTCAAATTATCAATCGCGATTAATCGCATCCGAAATAAAAGTTTGTGTTTACATAATATATGTGGGTGCACTGTGTATAATTATTTTGTATATATAAATACACACACATGCATGTATATTGAAGAAAAAAATATTATTTATAAATAAAATATTTATATTTATATATAATATAAATTATATATAACTCTATATACAGTATATATATATATGAAAATATTTCTTAAATATATACAAGCATGTGTGTGTATTTATATATAAAATAATTATACACAGTGCACCCACATATATTATGTAAACACAAATTTTTATTTTGGATGTGATTAATCGCGATTAATCATTTGACAGCCCTAAATAAAACATAATAATAATATGAAAATATTATTAAATGGGTATAGTTTAAGTTATAATTGAAAAATGTAGGTCTGCAGAACTGCACACGTGACTCGGTCTCCTGTTCTTATACATTTACGGTGCCGTTGCATCTTCTTCTGAGCTTGACAGACTTTGACTTTTTGTTGCGTGGAAAAGAGCAGCGGGAAGATTTAGCCTACTTTTGTTTTCCACTGAAGAAAGAACGTCACGTGGGTTTGGACAACATGAGGGTGAGTAAACAGTGACAGTCTTTTGGCGAACTGTCCCTTTAAGGAGAAAAGACGGACTACTTCAGCAAGTCCTCGGGGTTTTCTTGAGAAGACAAAGAGAAAGATTAAAACGAAGAGGTAGACAGAGAAAAAGAAAAGGGAGATGTTAGAGCGGTCACAGTGAGACAGTAAATGTGATTAATTACAGCTAAGAGTGCTTCACGGATCCCAGCATGCTTTGCTGCCTTGGGCGTCTTATCTGCGCCGTGGCAGAGCGACACGCTGAGTGCATCTCTAGGCGTCTGAAGTTCCTCTCTTCTGCAACTCGTACATCTTTACTCGCGCTGAGCGAAAAATCTGTCGAAATGCATTCTGGGTACGTCACCACAAAACACTTCAAGTGTCAAATGTGACTGGTGACAAAACACGTGTCAGTGCTCGTGTTATGAAGCTTCAAATCCGAACGCTCACGACTTCGCATGTTCACCAAACATGAGTGGATGCTCTCTGTGGATTTACACTATGATGGTTTGGGTGATATGCTACTACAACAGAATAAAAAGTGAGGATGTGTATTAAGACGTACTCCACAGCGCTCTTGTAGACGTCGATGGCTTTCTCCGTGTCTCCCTGCAGCAAGTGGATTTTTCCCAGCATCATGAAGGTCAGATCGTGTTTGTTCAGCTGTAATGCCAAGTTTAACTGCTCTTCTGCCTGCGAGAGGACACAGAGAGGACATGTTCAGCACAACGCCATTCAAATCCACTCAAACACATCACACAAAAGCCCGTATCAATTAAAGACATAATGTGTTACTACTACAGTAATATGGTAAATATGAACTGAATCTTACACTTCTTAAGTCTTTGGTGTAGATGTAGCAAATGCCCAGATTATGGCTGATCTCCTGCACGTACAAATAATTACACATTAAATCAATATTTCACATGCATCTCATTAAATTACAGGTGATTAAAATGAAAGTTCACACAATCTTTCCGCCACAAGTCACACCAAAAAACAACTAAATCTGAAGAATATACTCTTTTTTTTCTGGATAATTAAAATGATTGGTAACTCGGGCTATTAAGCTTTAAACTAAATAATATAAAATAGGGCTGTGCAAAAGTTAATTGCGATTAATCGCATCCAAAATAAAAGTCTGTGTTTGCATAATATATTTGTGTGTGCTGTATATAATTATTTTGTATACATATGCATGTATATATTTAAGAAAATTTGTTATTCATAAATAAAACATTTATATTTATATAATATAGATTATGTATTTATAAATATATACAGAATTTAAACGCAAATAATTCTTAAATATATACATGCATGCATAGGTATTTATATATACAAAATAACTATATACAGCACACACAAATATATTATGTAAACACAGACTTTTATTTTGGATTATTTCGCAATTAATTTTTGCACAGCCCTAATATAAAAATTATATATATATATAACTAAATTAACTTCACAAAAATATAAAATATAAAAAAACTCCTAAATGAACTATTTAAATCAATAAAATCTAAACCCTAACAACTAAATTAACACATTTAAATGAATAAATAAAATATAAACCTTGACACTAAGTGAACAATTAAAATACAAAAATACATGAAATACACACAAATATACAGTATAAACCCTGACCCCTACCGTACCTTAACAATTTAAATAAATACATACAATATAAACCCTAATAAATATTGTCATTTTAAGGAAAAGAGTTTGAACAAAATGTGTGTGTTCTATTAAACAAAATTGTGGATTCCTTATTTAAAGACACAGTCGTGTACTCACCCAATCTTTCTGATTGAGACGCGCAGCTTCATTATAAACCTCGATAGCAGCTTTGTGCTTCCCTAACAGGAAACTAAACACAGTTCAACTTCTATTCAGTTTACACTGATCCAAACCAGCTAAACAGACACACCATATAAACCATATTTTAACAGCACTCGTGTGTTTGAAACATGCTTACAGTGATCGCGCCACTTGCTTGAGGTTGTCTGAGCTTTTGGGGTTGAGGATCGCACAACTCTGAAACAACTCCAGAGACTGCTGGATCTTCCCTTCTAACCGCATGATCAGAGCTGCACACACACACACACACTCATTAACCAGTGTATGCTAACTGCACAGTATACCGTGTACTGCATACTAAAGTTTAACGCTGAAACAACAATGTCAAATGACCTCATTACATGTCAGAGATTATTATGTTTCTAGCATGTTATATGTTTGGCATAGGGATGGGCAACGATTAATCGCATCCAAAATAAAAGTTTGTGTTTACATAATATGTTTGTGTAGTATGTATATATAAATACCCACACATGCATGTATATATTTAAGAAATATGTGCATGTATATATGTTATATATATATATTTATTCACAATTAATGTTATATATAAATATAAAAAAAATTTTAATAAATTTGATATATTAATAACACATTTTAGTGCATATTGGCAGGTCATATGTGTATTTCATGTACAGTTGTGTGCTAATTTTATGGTACTATACCATTTTGAACATGATCTGCAAGTAAAAAATAATCAATTTATTTAATATTTTATTTCACAACCCTAATTCAATTCAAGTTATAGTTATAGTCTGTAACACTGACGTCATTGAAGTCGGTTTACGGTGTATTTTTCACTGACCTTGTACATACACAGCATATTCACACATGCCTTGAGTTTCATGCAGCTGTTCTTTAATGATGGCCTGAAATCAGAAGGAACAAAAATCAATTCACTTTATTAAGAGTATTCTTTACGGCCTCTGGCTCTGTAGGAGGTTCAGCTTTTACCTTGCAGGTCTCATAATCTTTGCGGATGTAATGCAGATGTATAAGCCAGTTTCTCCTCTCCAGAATTGGAAGCTCAGGAGCTGCAGACAGATGAAAAATCAATCTTTATAAGCTTGTAACAATACAACAGAGTCTAGGCACTTCGAAAAGTCTGCAGGATCTTAATGTTCACTTTTCTTCATCATGTTTGAAGTCTCAGCGTGTTTGAATTGGCCTGCCTGACAAATGTTTTACTTATAAAATGTGTTTCCTTGATAATTCCCATCTAATACAAAGACATTTTTGGGCCAAAGATTAAAGAGAGGAGCCTGTTTACACAGAAGAAGCTGTTTCATCTTGTGTAGGACATTAACGGGACTAATCTTGAAAATGCAAATATCAAAAGGCGGCATTGAAAATCGCTGTGAGACGTAGCGGTCTCTTCTCGCAACGGGGGGCCACACAAGACTCAAAAGGAGACCCGAACAAAAGGAGCCCGTCCGCTGTGACATGCAGCGTCTGCATCTTTCTCCTCTTGCTCACAAGCCCCCCGGCAAAACCTAATCTCAATCCGTTCTATTCCTGGACAGACTTTTCCCTCTGAGCCATAATCCTCTTCACTGAAAATAAAGCAAAACAGCGCCACCCACAGGATGAATGGATTCAGTGGCGTCCAAAAGTGGAGAACCCTGAAACTGCGCTCGTTTTGTTTTGTATTACTTTATCATAATGGCTTGTATAATAAATGTATATAGAGTCGACCTTCTTACCTTTCTTTAGACGAGGCTTCTTGAGGTCTGTGGCCACAGGGAGCTGCACATCCTACTCACAGAAAAGTGGAAATATGTCATTTACACGTTATTTTAAGGTGTCCTTGTTACAGTGCAATTATACATTTAAGCACTGAGTAGAATAAACTAGTGTACTTACTATAGGGCTGGGGTTTGTTTAGTTTAGGGTTATTTGCAAGTATTTTTTCTTAATTTAGAGTTATTATTATAGTCACTACATGTGTGACAAGGATACTGTAAAATAAAGTGTTACCATGGTAATATGTATATATTGCAATATGTCAACACACTCAATCAAATCATGTGTGCAGGAATTAATATGTGTATATTTTATTTTGTCTTATTGTTGTGCACTTGACTGCTGACAAATATTACGCATTTAATATTTAATTTTTAGATTTTTTTTTTTTTTTTTGTTCTGGCGTAATATTTTTAGAAAATGAAAAGACAGTGTAACCAATAAACTATATAACTTATTTACAATTACATCAGTTTATTTGCATTAGAGTAACTTAATGACAGTTTGTCAAGGCAAACAACGCAATAAATTAGACTATCTCTTTTAATATAAGCTTATTTTGATTTTAAGGCAAGTCTGTATTGACAGGCTTTGCTTTTCAAGAATCAATGAAATATTAATAAAATACAGGCAACTTTTGTTATTTCAAATGTCAATCTTTCCGATTGTTTTCTCTTCGGAGATAACGTTATAATCAATCTGACGAGAAGGTAACTGTTAAATAACGCTTATAAGAATAGCGGTTATAGGCTACCATAGACCACCATAAAGAAGATCGTTGTTCATATTTAAGGTATTTAATGCAATAGATTCAGCAATTTAACTAAAATATCCATCATTTCTCACCGTTTTCATCGCGTCGTCCGCCATCACGCTCCTTTCCTCATCACTTCCGGCGGACGCTTCTATCTCTATGGCAACACCGCGACGTCCGTGACCACGTGATATGACATTTATAAACATTTACCATAGGGTTAGCACGTATACGCTGTGCATACATCATATGAAAAGACAAATTGAAACAAAAGGTCTCTGTCAAAGTATAGGTTATTCGTTTAATTCCGTTTAATTGAGGCAAAAGTGTGCAAAATACACAAAGTAGTTATTTTCATCCATTTCTCACAGGGTAAATAACAAAATACAGTCATGTGGACGGGGAAAGAAGGAAAGATTAGAGACCATCTGACTAACACAAGTGATAAACTCATCATCAGGGATCAGGAAAAAATCACAAAGTTTGTTACAGACACATTTAATGGGCATAGGCCAACTTTTTATATATTTAACCATTTTTATGTTAACTGAACACAAACAAACAAAAGGACATTGTCTATGGATAAAATCTGGATCCTTTATACATTTGCATAGATTGTAAGCACTAACTCTATAATCTAATACAACAGACTTCTGCTACACAATAGTATATACTTTTTCCGGGTTTGGGTCTAAAAGCACTCAAACATAAGTGAAAGCAGCCCAACAGGTGGAGATATATATATATATATATATATATATATATATATATAATTGTTGTTTTTTATACATAAAAGGTTATTTATACATATGTATAAATAAGATCACAAGGTTATTTATTCATATGCATGTATAAATATCCTTGTAATTGAATTGAACCTTACATTGAATTTAGCATCTTAAAGTCTGTAAACTTCAGGACTGTAGGATTTAGTTCACATATGAAGATTGAATTTGGCCCTGTCAGTACAATCCAGTCTCAGCTTCACAGTCTACTTTATATTGTTGATCCGGGAACCCTGTAGATGGACCGAACTCTTGTAAATTGATCCCATATATGTACGGTTTCCTCTCTCAGTGAGGTTAAATTCCCTGATTGACACTCATTTTTGAGGTAAATGTTGGCAGTGTGATGGACGAGTGTCAGAGGAGCGAGGTGCAGTTTTTCAGCAGGAGGGGTTTGGCGATCTCCAGGATGTCTAAGTTGGGGTCCAGCGATCTGCCCAAACCCTCCAGGACCATGATGGCAAACACCATCGATGCGAAATTACTCTCCAACTTCACCTGCCATGAGCAGAGCAAAACACACCTCAATACTTAAAGTGGTGAAAATCAAGGTTTTAATGTTGTTTATATGTCTATGTGGTGTTTTTAATGTGCTGTACATGTGTAAATTCATAAGTGGACAGCATTGCTGAGTATTTCCTCCTTAAAACTGCAGTGAACAAAAGACGGTGTGTGAAATCGCTGGTGTTTCTGACGTCACAAACGACCTTCAACCAATCAGATTAACGTGTGATCATCAACCAGTGGATCTCTGAGTGAATGAGTGAGTGGAGGCGGGGCTCCTTTGCATATTCACAGAACCGAATATATGAATACTATGAGGCAAGAGTGTAGAGTTACATTACAGCTATTTTTGATAGCAGATTTAGACAGTAATTAGTAATGCAATCATTTTTAAAATAGTACAGTAATCTAATTAAACTGTTGAAGATGTAATTAGTAGCTAGTAATTCGTTTTTTAGAATAATTTACTAAGACTATAGATGTTACTAGAGCCAGATCGATATTATCGGCCGATATTAGGCATTTTCCAAACTATCGGTATCGGCAGTTATAATGACCGATAAATGAATATTTCAACAATAAAATAAAAACGGACGAAACGCTTGAACCATGTCATGAGTGTTGGAGTTGTATAGTTTGTCCACCAGAGGGCGCTCTACACCGTTCCTGTTGGCAACACTCGTTGAGTTGGTCACGATAGATACATACATTGCTTGAATAACAATTAAAAGAACATTTGTGACTATAATGTCTAGTTTAAAAAAATAAATAAATAAAATATCGGCTAAAATAATATTTAAATATTATTTTAAATATAAAATATATTTTATAAATATTTATAAAATATAAATAAATAAATAAAATATTGTAATATCGGATTTTAAAACCCAAAAATATTTGTATCGGTATCGGCCTTCAAAATCCTTTATCGGTCGGGCTCTAGATGTTACATTAAGTATCTGCTAACTTCTGCTAATACCAAATGCTGCACCAGTTTAAGTTTGGAGTAATTTAACATCATGTAAAGCAGCGGCTCTCACCTTGTGACGGATCAGTAAACCAAAGACTCGCGACAGCAGGTCGGACACCTGAATCTAGAAAACAACACACACTCGGCATGTAAAGCAACATTTTAATCTCAGCAATACAGAAATCTCTCAGCAGAGATTATACACAGTGGTCGGTCGAAATGAGGCCGATACACACGTCTAGATGGATATAATGCAGTGTTATTGTAATAATTAAAATTGTAATAATATTTCACAGTTTGTGCTGTATTTTTTAATCCAATAAGCAAGCATAAACATTAAAAATAGCATAATTATTCCAAACTTTTGCCAACTTAGATCTCTAGTGAATTATGGATGGAGGTGTGTGTAACTCCGCACCTTCCCCAGGGAGAGTGTGTCACTGAGCGCATGATCCACTAGTTGGGCCATTTCCTTCTTGAAACGCGTCACATCCTGGCACTCGTTGGCGCGGGCGTGATGAAGGATTAACTCTGCAACTCGCTCGCCCTGGCAACACAAGGTCATGAGGTCAACATTTAGTCTGGAATACACCACAAGACTTTTCTAATCCGAACGAAGGTCTTACGGGGTTGGTACAGCATGTGGGTGAGTAATTAATGACTTAATTTTCATTTTTGGGTGAACATGGGTACGGGAAATTAAGAAAACGGACCGCAAACAATCCACACGTGTCCTTCACCTGCTTGAGAACGACAGCGGTGAACACGTCTCTGAAGTTGCGCTGATCCGCTCGGCTGAGCTGCGTCACGATGCCCGCGTCCAGGAGCACCAGCTGCAGGGCCGGAGGAGCCGGTCTCATGCTCACCACCACCGTGTCCCACAGGTCCGTCAGGGTGGCCCTGTCCTGCGGTCCCTCTCCTCGCACACCCTGCACCAGGATGTTCCCGGGATGGAGGTCCCCGTGGACGAAATTATCCACAAACACCTGCCAGAGACGAACACACGTTACACAGACTACATGAAGAATCCTTCCTGCTGTGACGAGCTCGAGCTTTTTAATCCTCAAATGGTTCGGCACCAACATATCTCGATTCCTTATAGTGAAACGTCATACATCTGACCAGCTGCCCCGAAACTGGCCAGTTCACATCAGATTGGTTCAGACTATCGTTGCTAAAAACTCATCTCGAGTCATATTTTTCTGTTGTTGTTTTATGCTATTTTTTTGTGTACAGCACATTGGGCAGAAAGAAAGAGCATTTAAAGCGGTAGACAAGCAAACAAAACGATATCAGAATAAACAGAACGATATTGTTGTTATCTTTATAGTTAAAGGATTAGTTCACATTTTTGGAATAAAATAAGACCCTCGTTCATCGTCTGGTGTCGTTTAAAGCTGCACTGAAACTGTCATTTGGACCTTGAACTGTTTGGACCCCATCGAGGTGAACTACTCCTTTAAAGGGATACTCCACTTTTTTTGGGAAAATATGCTCATTTTACCACTCCCCCAGAGTTAAACAGTTGGGTTTTACCGTTTTCGAATCCGTTCAGCCGATTTTCTGATATTTTGAAAAATTTCAGTAACCAGATATTTTCTGGTCTCATTGACTTCCATTGTAGGAAAAAAATATACTATGGAAGTCAATGAGACCAGAAACTGTCTGGTTACTGATATTTTTCTAAATATCTGAAAATCGGCTGAATGGATTTGAAAACGGTAAAACTAAACTGTTTAATTCTGGGGGAGTTGTAAAATGAGCCTATTTCCCAAAAAAAGTGGAGTATCCCTTTAATGTCCTTGGTGCGAACGGGCCTTAAAGATACCGATAAAGATAGGCTATAGTTCTAAAAATCGTTCTCAATATTAAAGAATAGCAGAGTTCACACCGACCACAGCTATAACGATACCGGCAGAGAAACGGTATCGCCGGAATCACTTTCGGAGCTGATGAACGTTAAAAACAATGACAGCCAATCAGAATCCATTCTGCTGTGACGAGCTCGAGCAACTTTGTAAAACATCTTTACCTTGCGGGTAAAGCCCTAAAATTATTTTTTTATATATAATTTTTATTTTATTATTATTAATACAATTTTATTATTTTATTATTTTTTAATGCAACTTTTTTTGTTTTATTTACCTTTAAATTACTAAGTAATTAAGAAAATTCCTCACATTCTTTCAAGTTAAATTGAAAATAACTCACAATTACACATGCATAACCCTTTTAATTCAGCTCAAAATATCTTACATTGTGTGTCTTTGCCGACCTCTTGTGGGAATAAAATAATATAACATAATATTTCATGACTCTAGATGGCCTTATCGCTCTGTAGTCCTAAAGTCAGTTCTCTTCAGTGTGCATTCAGATACACACATTATAAAATCATTTTTTGGTAAAGTTTTAGCATTTTTAGTTTGAATTATGAGCATTTTTAGGTTTTTCTATGTGTACCGAAGCATTCCTCGCTTTCCATTCATTCCTAAGGGGGTCAACTTGACCCGCGAGCGAAGGATTTGTTACTTTTTTTCAATTTCAACCATAAAACTCATTGAATCCATTATAAAAAAAACATGTGTGTATTCATGGTTCAAGTGCGACAAAAATCCTAGGGTCTTGGATCCCTCGGATGAACACTCAATTATTAAAATCTTTATAATGGTGTGAACGGGCCTTAATAACACACAAAACTAATCTGGTGATTGTTCAACAAACCATTTTCAAGAGAAGATCGACACCCATCCTGGCGATTCTCTGCTTGATTCCTGCTGGGACGTCAGAGCCCATGTACTTTGAGATGGGTTCACTCTCCTGCAGGAGCACAAAACGAAGCGTCAGTGAAATAAAATAGGTCAAGCAATATTCAAATGAAGCCATTTTTACCTCAAACGTTTCTACCAACACAGTCCTTGTGACGAACGGTCTGAGGGGCGTCGGGAACTTCACGTAATCCAGATCTTTGAAGTTTTTTTGGAACTTTTCCATGTTCTGGGCCTCGAACCGAAGATCGATCTGCACCAAAAAGGATGTTAAAGCAAAAATAAAAACACTTTGTCGCCATGAATGTTATGTTAGCATCATTGAGACACTATTATAGTGTTACTTTTTCAAATACAATGCCTGACGCTTCTCCTGTCCCCATGTTGAGATCAGGAGTAAGTAAGATTGTGTAAATATAATGGTTAATGTAGCTCTCTAGACTAACGTGAACGTGCATTTACTCATCTCACTCGCACAAAAACAGATTCAGTATTCCTCAAAATTAATAAAAACAGAAAAATGGAAACTCAGAATATTACGTAACCTGCAAGAATTAAATATGTTCAATTACACAAGGATATTTTATGCATTTAATCTCACTTTATTAATTACAGACCTTCGATGATCCAATTCAACCATATGTGCCAAAAATCTAACTTTTTTTGTTATAAAAAAACACACAAGCAAGCCAAGCCTAGGTGAGAAAAAGTAACGTAACATTACTTACTTTCCATAAAAAGTAATTAATTAACACACTTTATTATTTTTTTTAACTTTTGTAGGAAGTAACGCAATTTTGTAACACAATACTTTCCCCAACACTGACTATATTTTTTATTAGTATTTTGAATTCGATTTTTAAAATTAATTTTCTATTTCATATTGATTTTAGTTCACGTTTTAGTACTATTCTTTTATTATTATTTTTTTTATTTTACTTTTAGTTATTTTAGAACAAATTAAACTAAGTGAAAATTAAAAACTAGCTGAAATAAAATTTAAAAAAATTTAATTTCAGTAAAAGTCAGCATTAAATCAAAATAAACCCTATTTACTTTGTTAGTGCACATTACTAGTTAATCTGTGCAAGTTAATCTAACAAAAAAAAACTGTCTTCGCGATGTTTAATCAAAATCTGAAAAAAAATGAACTTTTTCTAGATCCAATCAATTCCCAGAGGGAGAAAGCAAGCCACGCCCTCTATTTTTCTTATTCAATATTCCGTTTCACCCTTAAAATACGTCACAACACTGAAGTAAAGCAACATTTATTTTATTTTATTTCAAGTAACTAAAATTATTTGATGGTTTTAGATGAGGTTAAATGCCATGAAGGAACGTTCTTCATAAAAGCATCAGTACCTGTTTGGTCATGAGCTTCTCAAATTCATCTACAATCTCAGGCAGGCTGAGCCACTTGATGCCGGGCAAACAGTTGAGGAATAAACTTCCAGCTTTCATTAGGATCAGATCGATCTGCACCTGCCGTCTGATTCCTGGATGAAGAACCTGAGTCAAGAAAAAACAATAATGATCATATTAAAAATCCCAACAACAACAACAGAAAAAAAGACAATAAACCCATAAATAAATATAAACAATAAATGAATATAAACCCATAAATAAATATAAACAATAAATGAATATATTTTATACTGAAACAAGAGTGGTCCTCCACCATCACTAGTTCATCACTAGGGCCAAACAACACAATCATTTGACTAGTCTTTTTTATTAGCTGGAAAGAGATTTTTGAAGTTAAGATTTAATCAAATGCGTTTAGTTTATAAGAAAATTATTGATGTAAATTATTAATTTAATAACCAGATAATCCACTTTTTGTCAACAGGATAAGACTGAAATGTTGACTTAAACTTCAAGA
The DNA here is from genome assembly GCF_988280905.1 of Pimephales promelas. Taxonomy (NCBI): domain Eukaryota; kingdom Metazoa; phylum Chordata; class Actinopteri; order Cypriniformes; family Leuciscidae; genus Pimephales; species Pimephales promelas. The sequence continues at coordinate 25,304,589 of NC_142793.1, forward strand.
TCTGAAAAATGAATGTAATTTAAAAACCTTTTTTACCTTGATAATCTGATTTATTTCTGAGAAAATAGTTTACACAGTAAACACAGATTAAATAAAATGAGCTTATGAAAATTAATGTTGTAAATTAGTAATTTAGTGGAGAATATACAGTATATACCAAATAAACATTAAAGGGATAGTTCATTTTGAAATTAATTTTTGATATGTTTTATCTTACCTCAAGGGCATCCAAGATGTAGGTGTCTTTGTTTCCACAGCATTTTCACTTTTGACATTTTTCAGTCAAACCCTTCGTGTCTTAAGCCATCAATGTGTGCTTACATTTCCGAGTCATTAAATCATGTTTAATCTGGACTTCTCTGTGCATGCTCCATAGACCTCCATTATATGACTGACAGACAACAACGGTTTGACCTAAAAATGTCAAAATTGAAAATACTGCAAAAAAAAAAAAAGACACCTACATCTTGGATGCCCTTGAGGTAAGATAAAACATATCAAAAATTAATTTCAAAATTAACTGTCCTTTAAAAATGTCACTTAAAAACAACATTTGTGTGAAAAAATGCTATACAAAAATAAAGATCAGAAGATTTCACTGGTAATCGGTGCATAAAAATCCGGAACATAAAAATATACAAATTAATCCAGCTGATTGGATTTAAGCAAATATGATCTTTACCTTAATAGCCACGGGTATCAGACGCTCTTCCTCAGGCTGTTCGCCTGCACCAGGACTCTCTCTGAGTCCGAAAGCCCTGTTCTTCACATCCACCGTCTCTTCCTCTTCTTTATTCATCTCCCAGAGGTCACTCAAAGCTCCTCCCAGACCAGGGATCTCCCAGGCTTCCAGGAGGTTCTTCTTCCCCAACTCCTCCACCAGTTGCTGGAACGCCGGATCTTCAACACTCGCCACCTTGGCTTTGGCCCGATACACCTGTGCCACACATCCTGACCCCACAGGCTCCTTACTGCCAAACACGAACACCTGCCTCCATCCCTCCCCAAACGCCCTCCTCAGACACAGCTTGGTGTGAGTCCAGGGATGAGGCTTTACTCGCACATGCAGCCTTGAGAAGCGGTCGCAGAAGTCCTGCGAGAACAGGTCCCGTCTGGTGCTGGCCCACTGGCCCAGTTTGATAAAAGTAGGTCCAGATGTCTCAGTGACCCAAAGTAGTGCGTCCAACCAGCGGGACGCCCAGCGGTGTGATAGTAAAGTCAGGGGATACAGAAGCAGAAGGGGGCTGAACTTCAGATAAAGCACCAAGGCACGGAGCCCCAGGCGCAAGACGAATACTAACCTGTGGATTTGCACTCGGGCGATTGACTTCCTCTGTGTGGCTCGGTTCTGATGGAGCGACTCCTGAGCGGAGGCGTAAGTGACGCCACATGCAGTCCAACAGAACAGTCCCACTTTGGGGGTTTGAGATAAAAGACGAGTACCTTTAAGAAGAAACACTCTACGGGACGGGATTCGAACTGATACCCTGTGGACAATGCAGCTGAAGTTCTGGAACAGGCGCTTTGTGCAGAATGCAGACAACATTATTGCGATTATTATTTAGGCGTTCAGGATACATTTAGTTTAAATGCAATTTATAACAGTTATTTTTAGAGTTTGATCTGGCAATGATTAACAAACATTCACTTTTACAAATGGGAAATTATGTAGTGCAAAAACCTAAATACATGCATTCATATCTACGATTAAGTTATCATAAACGGAAAGATTCAAATACGTGTAAGTTAACACGTGATAAAATGCATGCCTATTCTTTTTCTCCTGTAATTTTTTCGCTGACTGAGTTCTAATATAGTGCTGTTTGGAAAGCAAACATTGTACCTCCACATTTCAACACGAATTCAGGTTAATTAATTCAAATATTGGTTATGAAATGTTGCTCCCATAGACTGCTCCTCTTCTCGGGTCCGGCTGATAAATCCCTCCGTGTGACTCTTCTCAACTTTAGTTCCGCGCTTCAGTGGAAATCGTCGTGGTGGAAATGGAAGCGATTTGTTGGTTTATTGAATAATAAAGTAGTTTTTTTTAAAAAAGAATACACAAATACAGTAAAGAAATAAACAAATCATAGTGACGAAATGGTTTAATTTTTAATATAAAATATATTATTTTATTGTCTTGATATCCATTTATTTGATATCTCTGCGCCCAAGTAGCAGTGCTTCGCCCTTAAAGAGAACACTAAAATAACACATCATAGATCTGAATGAATGAAATAATCTTATTAAATACTTTTTTTCTTGTTTTTACTTTTTAAGTGTTGTTTAAGTGTTCCCTTTATTTTTTTGAGCAGTATATAATCCCAAGTCAATATCTAACTAGGAAATCGCCTAGTCCAGTGTTAATCTGCATCACTATTTGTACTCGTTGTGAATACGCAGGCCACAAGAAGTAATTACGTGGGTTTGGTTTTTTTTAATCACTTTTACTCAGGACATGCTAGCTGCCAATAAAGGATTCCATTCATCGTGCTAAGCTAAGCTAGCGCCGACCCTGTCGAACTAAAACAAGACAAAAATGCATTTGCACACATATCTAAATGTAGAAAAGAATGTGAATAAGCCATATTTCAAAAAACGGTGGAGTGTTCAAAATAAAATTTTCTCCAAAATAAATTTTCCGGCAATCCACGTTCTCACCGTTGTATGGTAGGGGGGCGCTATTACACATCTTTGAAAAGAGTACTATCTGGATCTAAACCAAACAGGCAAAAAAGCATTGCTTATGCATGTAGTCTGACAAAAAAAAAAATACGATTTTGTTAAAAAAGTTGCTTTTCTAATGAAACGCCCACATTCAAGCGTTAATAAATAAGAATGCATGAAGCCAGAATAAAACTTTTTTTTTTACAGAGGTGCTTTCTTTTGATATACTATTCAGGTATTCATACAACAAAATATTTTGGGGACCATCAACATTTATTTAATATATTTTAATTCCCATTATCAAGTTTAAACAGATCACAAATATCATGATTAAATTTAAGTTTTTTATCATACAACCTACTAAAGGATATCATGTGACATGCAGGGTTTGTTCACTAGGAATTCTACTTAGAATGCAAACGATACAGACTGATTATTTATTTTTGCTTGATACCATAATGACTCGGACAAAATTTGTTAATCAGAAAAATTTTATTTTGCTCAAAAAACTTCAATACACTGTTGAAAAAAATCTTCTCATCTGACAAAATGATATAACCCTTTCTGGTAATATTATCTGGCATTATTTTTTTTTGTTAACATGCATTTCAGGACCATTTTACTGCAAACCCTTTTACACATTTGTTTCAAAAGCTAGGATGATTAAAAAAAAAAAAATCAACCATGTAAAACTAGTAAAACTATTCTGATCTGACCGTTTTACAATCAGTAGCCTAAAAAGCCCGTACACATGAACAATAGTTATCAAACATTTATGCAGCGTGAAGCAAACCTACATCACCTTCAGTCTTACGATTAAGACAATATTAGCAATGTTCTCCGTGTCCGTCAACTTTCTGATTCTAATGCGTCCATGTGCATGTCATTATTCTTTGGCACTTATAAAGAATGCAGAATAAAAATCTAATTATATTTTAGGAATGATGCTCTTGAAGTCTGAATCGCATAACCGTCACATGCATGTAACCCTCTTCATCATTGCTATGAGAAGGGCTTGAGTTCTTTTCATGATTGTTCTCTTATTTTAATTTAAGGACACTGATCACTCCGGATGACAGGGAAACATTAAATTACTTTATATACAGCATAACCGAGGTCAAAAAGGATACAGGAAATTTTCTGCATACATACAAATATACAAACTCACCGATGAACATTTAAACTTCATACCTTCAAAAAAAAAAAAAAAACACATAAAAGTAGTGCCTCTGCAGTCTAAAGACCAAACTGGGACCAAATGAAGATCCAGAACCAAAGCAGGTGATCGAGGGCAACGTTTGTGAGTGCAGCTGGGCTTTGGGTTCAGGGTGAGCAGGAAGTGATGCGTGATCTAGTTCCTCTGAAACGAGCTCTGGGCGGCACTGGTGGCGGCGGTGGTGGCTGCGCTCTGGAAAGTGCGGTTCGTGAGGACGCCCTGGGAGAACTCCTGCTGGGCCTTCTGGAAACTGGCACCAGTGCGACGGTAGTTGGAATGAACCTGGAAAACACCAACGACACATGAATCCAACCAAAGACACACAGATTTCCACTCAAACACTCCGAGACACTCACCATTTTCAGTAAAAAGACGGACAGCGCGGCAGTGGCCGTGAAGAAGGCCGCCACCACCATCATAATGATCCCGACCGCTTTATTAGAAGCCATGGCTTGTATGGCAGTAATCCAGCCGCTGCGATCAACAACAACAACAACAGCGGGTAAACAATGCAAGCTTCATCCGGCTAAATCATGCTGTGCTACTACTAATATGTCCATACAAAAGAATATTTCAGATTCTCTATTGCATGCATTTTTACCATATATACTATTTGTTTTGTTCAGAATTAACTGACTTATTTTTTTAATTAAATAAAAGAAATAAAACAATGGTTTGATATTTAATTATATTCTATAAAATGAATGCATGTATCAAACAAAAGAAATGATTTACATTGTACATTATAAATTATAGTTTTATATATTTTATCTCTAAATGTATTCTATAAAAATGTATATATATATATATATATGAAGAGTTCAGATGCAAAAGCCTCTAAATGCCATTTGAAATTTTCTTCTTTAATGATGATTTTTATCAAACTTGTATATTTAAGTTCAGTAATTTCGCTTAAATAACAATTAATAGGTAATTATCATTGCCATTTAAGTGAAATCACTGAACTTAAATATACAAGCTTGATAAAAATGATCATTCTAGAAGAAAATTTCAAATAGCACTTAGAGGCTTTTGCATCTGAACTCTTCATATATATACACATTTAATTAAATTCATATACACATATTTTTTTTTTTTAATTCAAAATGAATATAAATGAAAAAAGAAAACTATTCTAAAGCATGTTAAATATTTCTCATTTTTACTATATATACTATTTGTTTTACTTAGAAGATGAGAAAAAAAGATAAAAATAAAATATATAAAACTTTGAATTATATTCTATAAAATTAATACATATATAAAACATATAAATAATATTAAAATATTAATTCTACAATTCTAAAACAAATATTATATATTTTTTCTGTATTCTGCAATAGCCACGTCTCCTTTTTACATTACAAGCACATGACATTTCAGCAGTATTCATGAATATTTATGAAAACTTAACTAAATGGAATTTCTAGTTTATAAATGATAAATTATACAGTTTAGCCTCATTATTTAAAAATATTTAAATCTCAGAATGCTGATTTAAAGCTGTAACAAGTCTCATATTAATATTATTCAAGAGTCTCATATTAATATTATTCTCATAAATTTGTTTTAATGGAAGAGTACTGAGACATCAAGAAACACTTATTTTCGGGGCAAAGCGCTGCTTTAAGAGGAAAGGATAAAGCAAGAAGTTTCAAGAGCAAGAGGACATACTTCAGATAGGAAGCAAGAGTTTTAAAGGAAGTCCAGCAGCAGAAAACCGTTAGTTGAGGAAGAGACGCTGGTCAAAGAGAAGAAGAGAGAGCTGAGTGTCAAAAAGAGGAGAAAAGACCAACGGTGCAGCTCACACACTCACTTCTGCGCTCAAATACTCCTGTGATAGAGTGATAGAGATCCGGAACAAAAACTACTAGTGCATTACTGTCATCCAGAATGAAGCTGTGAAGGAAAGCTCTTATTCCTACCTGTTGCCCCAATTGGGAATGCCCACGCTCTGAATCACAGACACCGCGATCTGAGCGAAGAAAACGAAGAAGAAGAAGAAGAAATTGAAGGAGCTGTCAGACCTGAAAGAGAAATACATTTAAGAATTATCAAAGTGACAGAAATGTGCTGACAAAATCCTTTTTTTTCTAAATTGTTTTAATAATTTACTGTATTTTATTTTATTATTATTATAAACTGTTTAAATTATTCTGATTTCTTTTGATTATTTTAATTTCTTCTATGTAAAGCACTTTGAATTGCCATTGTGTATGAAATGAGCTATATAAATAAACTTGCCTTGCTTAGAAGCACCGGTGTTCGAGTGTTCTCGACTCGGGCGTTCTCGACCCGGGCGTTCTCGACTCGGGTGTTCTCGACTCGGCGTTCTCGACTCGACGTTCTCGACTCGGGCATTCTCGACCCGGGCGTTCTCGACCCGGGCGTTCTCGACTCGGCGTTCTCGACTCGACGTTCTCGACTCGGGCATTCTCGACCCGGGCATTCTCGACCCGGGCGTTCTCGACTCGGGCGTTCAACTCCGTGTTCTCGACCCGGGCGTTCTCGACTCGGGTGTTCTCGATTCGGCGTTCTCGACTCGACGTTCTCGACTCGGGCATTCTCGACCCGGGCGTTCTCGACCCGGGCGTTCTCGACTCGGCGTTCTCGACTCGACGTTCTCGACTCGGGCATTCTCGACCCGGGCATTCTCGACCCGGGCGTTCTCGACTCGGGCGTTCAACTCCGTGTTCTCGACTCGGGCGTTCTCGACTCGGGAGTTCAACTCCGTGTTCTCGACTCGGGCGTTCTCGACTCGGGCGTTCAACTCCGTGTTCTCGACTCGGGCGTTCTCGACTCAGGCGTTCTCGACTCTGTGTTCTCGACTCGGCGTTCGACTCTGTGTTCTCGACTCGGGCGCTCTCGACTCGGGCGCTCTCGACTCGGGCATTCTCGACTCAGGCGTTCTCGACTCGGGCGTTCTTGACTCTGGTTTTCGACTCGGTGTTCGACTCAGTGTTCTCGACTCGGGCGTTCTCGACATGCCATTCTAATTGGTGTTCTCCACTCGGGCGTTCTCGACTCAGGCGTTCGACTCCGTGTTCTCGACTCGGGCGTTCTCGACTCGGGCGTTCAACTCCGTGTTCTCGACTCGGGCGTTCTCGACTCGGGAGTTCTCGACTCTGTGTTCTCGACTCGGCGTTCGACTCTGTGTTCTCGACTCGGGCGCTCTCGACTCGGGCGTTCTCGACTCGGGCGTTCTCGACTCGGGCGTTCTCGACTCGGGCGTTCTCGACTCGGGCGTTCTCGACTCGGGCGTTCTCGACTCGAGCGTTCGAATCAGTGTTCTTGATTCAGGCGTTCTCGAATCGGCGTTCGAACCGGTCTTCTCGACTCGGGCGTTCGAATCGGTGTTCTCGACTCGGCGTTCTCGACTCAGCGTTCGACTCTGTGTTCTCGATTCGGGCATTTTTGACTCAGCGTTCTCGACTAGGCGTTCAACTCCGTGTTCTCGACTCGGGAGTTCGAATCGGGGTTCTCGACTCGGCGTTCTCGACTCGGGCGTTCTTGACTCTGGTTTTCAACTCGGTGTTCTCGAATCGGCGTTCAACTCCGTGTTCTTGACTCTGCGTTCTCGACTCGGGCGTTCTTGACTCTGGTTTTCAACTCGGTGTTCTCGAATCGGCGTTCAACTCCGTGTTCTCGACTCTGCGTTCTCGACTCGGGCGTTCTTGACTCTGGTTTTCGACTCGGTGTTCGACTCGGTGTTCTCGACTCGGGCGTTCTCGACACGCCATTCTAATCGGTGTTCTCCACTCGGGCGTTCTCGACTCAGGCGTTCTCGACTTGCCATTCGAATCGGCGTTCTCGACTCGGGCGTTCTCGACTCGGCATTCGAATCGGTGTTCTCGACTCGGGCTTTCTCGACTCTGCCTTCGACTCGGTAGTTAATGAGATTAAATTTTTCACTTAAAAATTTAAATTCTGTCATTATTTACTCATCCTCAACTTTTTTTGGTATGAATTTTTTTCTTCTGTAGAACACAAAAGAAGATATTTTGAAGAACGTCGGTAACCAAACCGTTGATGTTCCGCATTGACTTCCATAGTATTTTTGTTTTCCTACTATGAAAGCCATCTTCCTTTGTGTTGAGCAGAAGAAATGTTTGATGGTTGTGTCAGTCATTTGTGAACACATTAGTGTATATTAAAGGAGAGACTCACCGGAAGGCTTTATAGACGGGCCTGTACCAGCAGAGGAAGGAGCACGGAGCGAACATGATGACCCAGAGGATGGAGAGGCCGAAGTCAACGCCTCCTGCTGAGTCAGTAGTGAAATACGCCAGACAGGCCAGGACGTTCAGAAACAGCGTCACACACTGCCCTGCACGCACACACACACACACACACTTCAAACAAGAGCAATGCCTGACACAATCTCAGCTCAAAATTCATCCAGTCCTAAAGCTCAACACTGAAAGTACGGTTTCCCTTCACAATACGGAAGTTAAACGGATTACGGAATTAAAAAAAAAATTAAAGTACAATTAAGTAAAATATTAAAGTATAATTAATAATAAAGTAATAAAACAAAATATAAATATTAAAATAAAAATATTAAAAAATTTTAAAATATAAAAACATAAATATATTAAAAATTATATTAAATATAAATTATATTAAATTATAAACATAAATTTTATTAAATATATTAAAATATAAAACTAAAAATATAAATATTAAACTTGAACATTTAATTAAAAGGAAATTAAAGCTAAATAGAAATATATATCAATAACGAATAAAGACAACAAAGGAACATAACTGAAATTAAAATGAAAAGATAAAATACAGGTTAATTATAAATACTAACAAATACAACAGCAGTATATAAATAATAAATAAACACGCTTTAATATTCAACAAGAAAATAAAATGAGAGTTGAAATGCGCACTCAGGAATCAATAAGTGGAGTCAATTATTATTAAGGTCTAAAATCTAAAAAGGCACAAAAACATCCATCACTGGTCAATCGAATGAGAAGTGAAACTTATTTTTATGAAAAATTATGAATAATAAAAAAAAAATTGTACTTGGAACAAAATACTTCGGTGAATCAATCAAAATAAGAGCATTTATATGTAATAAGAAATGAGAAATTTGACCAAACAAAAGTACTGAGCAGTGTAAGGTCACTACATGGGTTGGGTTAAGTTAAAGGTTAGGGGTTAGGATCTAGTCAGAGAGTCATTACTGTAATAATCCTGATAAACAGGACTGTAGAATAAAGTGCTACTGAGAAAAGCTTGATGTTGACGATGTTAAACTCACACATCCACAGGTAATACAACATCTTGCAGAGTCTCTGATGCTCCTGCGGGATCTCCTCGGAGAAGTCCTGGTAGAAGCAAGGCTTGATGGGAAAGAATTTGGGGAGAGGAGGCCAGTTGTTCTGTTTGCCTGAGGAGAAACAAACACCCAGATCACACAAAACTTGGCAAACAGTCACAACAAATAAAGGTGCTGTGGACCCGTCTGTTGATTTATGCAGTTCAGATGTGTATGCAAACACACTCAGAAGGAAATACTAGCATACTGTGCACTAAATACTGCATACTATTACTTTTAAAAGTAGCATGTGCCAGAGTTATCATTGATAACTTGTGACAAATTAGTGCAGTCAAAACCGATTACCGTAATCGTGATCAATTGCATCATAAAAGTTTGTGTTTAATATATGTTTGCTATATAAAGCATATGTGCATGTGTGTGTACAGTATAAATATATATATATATATATATATATTACACACGCGCGCACACACACACACGTGATTAATCGATTTGACAGCCCTGGTACAAATAAAACTAAAACCATAAAAACATTTTCATTACTTCAAATAAAATAAGTAACACTTTACAAAGTGTTTCATTATTTATTAACTGACCTGAACAAACAGTCAGTAATAAAATATGTTGAAAAAAAATTATTGATTTTAGTTAGTATTTGTTCGTTGTTGTTTCATAGTTCACAGTGCATTAATTCATGTTAACAAACAAAAATATTTGTAAAAAAATATTAATAAATGTTGAAATTAACATTAACTAATATAAGTAAACGCTGCAGAAATATTGTTCATTATTAGTTCATGTTAACTAATAAAACCTTATTTTTAAAGTGCTACCATAAAAATTTAACATTGATTTTATTTCAGCCAACAAGCTGAAATATATATATATATATATATATATATATATATATATATAAAGGCAACATTTCTGATTTTTGTTTAGTTTAAGATGAAGAACTGCAATAACTAAAACAACTGAAAATTATATGGACATATTTAAACAAAACAAAAAAATAATAAAAATGGCAAAGACACAAGAAAATGAACAAAAATTTAGAACAAAAATGAAACTGGAAAAATATAAAAATAGAATCTAATTCAAAACATTAACAAAAACTGTAATAGTATATAAATGACGATAAATTAACATTAACTAATGCAAGTAAACACTACAGAAATATTGTTCATTATTAGTTCATGTCAACTAATAAACCTTATTTTAAAAAAGCGGCCATAAAAACTCAATGTTGATTTTCTTTCAGCCAACAAGCTGAAATATATATATATATATATATATAAAAAACAATACATATATATATAAATAAAAGGCAACATTTCTCATTTTTGTTTAGTTTAAGATGAAGTACTGCAATAACTAAAACAACATATAAAAATGGCATAAACACAAGAAAATGACCAAAAATTTAGAATTAAAATGAAAGTGGAAAAATATAAAAATAGAATCTAATTCAAAACATTAACAAAAACTGTAATAGTATATAAATTAGGTTAATATAACACTGATATGAGCATAGCATGCAGTGAAACATGCAACATGAGCCCAGATGACACACAGTCATCTTCTAATTTAATGCAGTTTTGTATAGAAATGTCTGAACTCGTGGCGGTCGGATTACATTATGTCTAAAGAGCATGAAAATTGTGGCTTGTGGTTGTCACTGAATTTGAAGTCACATGCATTGTGGGATACTGCATCTCATGCAAACGTAATGGTGGATGAGATTGTGTGTTACCCGTTGTCGCTCCTTGGCTCTGAAGCTCTTGTTCTCGTCGATCGAGCTCGGCTGCTTTCCTCTCCAGCTCCTCCTGCTGTTTGAGCAGATTGGCCTGCGCAGCTGCAGCCGTGGCCTGCACACACAAGTCAATTTAATGCCATTCACCTTTATTTCTATAGCGCTCGTCACAACACACATCATTTCAAAGCAGCTTTACAGAAAGTGAAATGATTATGACATTTAGAAAATATAGACAGGGAATGCTTACAACCTTTGAAGACATGCGAGTGTGTGAGTGTGTGTGTGAGACGCTGACCTTTGGCCCGGGATCCACTGACGGCTGCAGGACAGCAGGTTGAGACGGGACGCTGGAGGCCGGGATGGTGCTTCCCTGACACCAAAAAACAGAATTATTGGGATTTTATTAATGGATAATAAAATGCAAAGCATTGGTGTTCTGTGTGATATGCTGTTGAAGCAGGCACGCACGTCATGCCTTGTTAACCGTGGTAAAACCAGCTTATTGCTTTATTACATTAGAGTTCAGAGTAGGGCTGCAACTAACGATTATTTTGATAATCGATTAATCGGACGATTATTTTTTCGATTAATCGATTAATCGGATAAAAAATTTATTTCATTTTTTTGTTTATTATAACTAAATAAAACCCTAAAAACCACACTCTTTTGTGTGTTAAACAATCTTCTTAATACAGACAACTTCATTATATAGAAAAACAACAAATAAAAAAATATATATATGACCATAACCTATGACAAAAATGCTATTGTAAACTAGATTAGTGGATAACTCAGCAAAACTTAGCCTAGAAATATCACAAATGCACAATAATTTTATAAAATCTGAACATTTAGTGAAAAAAACATTCCTTAGTGGGAAAAAAATAAGAGACAATAAGTGTAGCACTATCTCTGGTAAAACGTTACACATGCTCTTTGTATTGTTGTTATACATTCATGAAAAACATCGTAAAAATCAGATGCACAGCTGTTTAGTGAGGAAGCAATATTGACTGTGTATTATACAGTATCTTTGCAATAGTTTATTAAGCCTTTTCTTTTAACAGTTTTAAATTTCAGTTAGGCTACTGTGCACGTGAAGAACAATTATAGTGCGCCGAGTCTACTATAGTGTTGTGATCTAACAGACACTCAGTAGAAAGTGATTAAGTTACAGCAATAAAAGTCTAGCAAGATAGTCATTATATTACGAAACCATAGACCTTTATCTACGGATCAATTATAATAATAACATTGAATCATCTTGGAAAGAGTTATCATGTCTGTTGTAACGCGACGCGCTGTTTGAACACCGAATAGAGAATGACTGACAGCCGCAGTGGAGGGAAAAGCTTACGTTAACTTGAATTTAATGACTTAAATATACATTTCTATCTCACATTATACTACAGTATGGCTTCGATTAACCCAGGTCACCTATTTTGGTTTCAAAACGGCGAATTTGCCGAAAGGTGAATGATTTTCGTGTATGCTGAATATTGATAGCGGTTTCCTGATGCCCGCAAATTAGTTCAAACTCACGGAATCAAGAGTGCGCATGCGAGACAGAAGATAATGTGCTCCAAACCGTCCGTGTTGCGCACAGACCGGCGAGGGAGAGAGACTGCGTGTGTGCCTCATGAAGCGCATGTAAGAAGCGCATGTAGCATGTAAACAATCCCCGTGACGTAATCAGACCAACTAATCGATAATGACATTCGTTGACAACGATTTTCATAATCGATTATAATCGATTTTATCGATTAGTTGTTGCAGCCCTAGTTCAGAGCACAATTACATAACTCTGATGAAGATCCTCGTCACACACAAGCAGTGAATAATGTGCATTAGACTCACCGAGTTACCATCAGGAAACGGAGTGAAACTTTCGATGCCCTCGATTGCAGAGTTCGTCACCTGAGTGACAGACGGATCCTGAAAGAGACGGACACACTATTATTATTAGATCATTATCATTTATTATTATTATACTACATACTATACAGCCAGCATATTCAATTTCACAAGGATCATGTGACACTGAAGACTGGAGTAATGATGATTTATGCTTTGATCACAGGAATAAATTAGCCTACTTTTTAACATATATTCACATTGAAAACACTTATTTTAAATTGTATTAATATTTCACAACATTACAGTAGTTTTTACAGTATTTTTCATTAAATAAATGCAGCCTTGGTGACCAATTGTGTGTGTATACATTAAATAATAAATATTAAATACTGAATAATATCATTTCACAATAATAATTTATATATATATTATAAATAAATTATATAATTATAAATTAAATAATTTATATATAATTAATAAATACTTGTATATATAAATTAATATTTTATAATAAATTAATATTAAATATTTTATTATATATACATTAAAATTAATTTATATATAATTAATAAGTATTATATTTTAATGTTTAAATGGCATTAATTCAATTATTTAATAATTAATGTAATATTTTTAATTATTATTATTTCATGGATCTAGAACAACTGAATCCAAATCAAATCTAAATGTATTTATAAAGCAGCTTAAAAGCCACAGAGTGAACCAAAGAAGAGTGCTGTAAAAAAAAAAAAAAAAAAACTAAAACATTTTATAAAAAAATGAAATTAATGTAAATGCATTCAATCCAAAACTAATGGTCCTTACAAAGTAGCAAAGGCCTCATTAATCAAATACGTGTTGAGACGGGTTTAAACATGTTTTACATCACAAGTTTTATTGAGTCACATGCCTTAATAACAATAGAAGTGACATCATCATCATCATCAGTGAGTTGAACAGGTCACACTCATCCAGTTATATTTCAGATGATTCTGTGGTCATAATGAGGATGTCAAATCCTGATATCAGCACTGATCCTTCCTTACACTAAACTAAACCACTCGTACGGTCCATCAGTTCACCTCTGCAAATCACACACACACACACATCGGACTGCAGCTTTTCAATTGATTTCTTCATTTCTTCATTTGAGTGTTATTTGCTCATGTTATTCTCTGCTATAGGCAGCTGACAACACCTATCCACAATTTTAATGCTTGCCATAAAGCAAGTCAAATTTGTAGTTTTCTTATGTTTTCTCATTCGGACTACAGAAACACGACCCGATCTGGCAATCTTAAATAGCGTGGATATATATTTATTAATATATAAGTGCCTTTCACCATGTCATGACTTGATGAACGATTTTGAAAACATTATTTTAAGGTAAAAAAAACCTTACTTAGTGCTGCTTTAATGTGAATCTCATTAGTCACATCTGACGTTGCATCAGGCAGACAGAGCAGGACTTTACAGGAAGCAGCTTAAATATTTACCCAGTGCGGGACGCATAAAACACAATAGATAGAGAACTTCCTTTGTCCTCAGGAGGATCTTAAAAGGGTCGAATCAGGGAAAATCTAATTCACCGTCCAATACAATCAACTTTCAGAAGTACATAAAACTTCCACCCTCCCATCAAAATTCTTTTCTTGAATCTAAGCTGCAAATATTCCTCAGAAAGTTGCACAAAAAATGACTTGTGTTTGAGTGTGTTTCTGCCGTCTGTCCTGACAGACACACCTGTTCTCATTCCCACAGGCCTCGACCCGAATCACCGCCACAGAAACTCCTGCAGGACAAGCGCGCTTCACAGCAGAACTAGGCAATACATACTGTTATGTACAATGACAATGACATACAATGTGAAAATGGACACTTTCATGGATCATAACCATCAAACTCAGCTGCTCAAATCAGTGCATGGATGCTAGGGGTGGCACGGTACATGAAAAAACACCCGAACCGTTCGGTTCGCTTGTCTCGGTTCGGAGCGCGTGTGCGTCTCACGGTTCGACGCATGCGCAATGTAACCTCGTGCCCGTATGTGACGTGTGTTTTCTTTTCGCGCGACATAAACTTGTTCGACTTGGACCGGCGCTGCACAGAGCGATCGGTGAATAACATCAATCTAGCGCGAGTCGGCTCCGTATGCATTCATCACTTTCGCGGTATTTGATGTCATTACCGATCGCTCTGTGCAGCGCCGGTTCAAGTTAATAAACAAGCCAGTAAAAGTGGAGTATGGAGCGCTGCAGGTCACGGCACGCGGAGAAATGGCAAGTGGGAGAGATGAGGGAGTTGGAGGATGCGCCAGCGTCGTATAAGTCTATGGTATAAGTCCGGTGTGTGGGAACATTTTGGATTTCATGTTATGATATTTTAATTTAACTACAGTGGCACTTTATGTATAAGAGCTTCAGTCATACGTTTCCAAACCCTGCACTTTAATTTTAAGTGGAAAAGTACCCTCACATTTTGGGAATAGAAGCATTGTTGATACTGTTTTTGTGTTGAGGTTGAACTTAAATTTCACTTTATGTTTATGGCCTTTGCTATTGCTATAGCTTAATTATCTATAGGCAATGAGGTTTCATGTATATTGACATTTAAAAGACAGTGTTTTAAGAGTTCCTCTCTTTTTCTTTTAAAAGATAGAATTTTGGTAAGAGCTACAAAAGTTAACAGTTGATACATGAAAGTTAATTTCTTTGTGTAAATACGATTTATTTGATAAAAATGCACAAGTTCTTGTAGAGATAGTGATACACATTCTCCTTTTTTTGCCAAATAAACAAAAAGCATGTCAATTTCTGCTCTCTTGCTGTATCTAAATCTCACCTAGCTTTCCTCTGAGATAGTCCCAAAATGTGCTTAAAGTCAAAGAGTCAAATTCAGTTTGTGCATGATTGCATGAATATAATATATATATTTTTTTAATACTGTATCCTAAAGTGTGGATAATTAAGCTATATATCACATGCTGAAGTACATTTCTGGAGTGTTAAAGATTAAAAGAAAAAATAACAAGAACCGTACAGAACCGAAAACCGTGACCCTAAAACCGTGATACAAACCGAACCGTGGGTTTTGTGAACCGTGCCACCCCTAATGGATGCGTAACTAAACATCTGAATTACGATTCTATTCCAGCAGACACGCGATCTGTATTTCCCGTCGAGGGAGACGAGGAGCACAGGAATGTTTGCTTTGTGCATAACTCAATATTCTGCTGCATTAAAACTAATGAGACTCCAGACAATAAAAACACAACAAACATGCCAGACGACAAACAGACTAACTAAAGCAAACCGTGATGCGTCTGTGTGCATCAGTCAGCAGGTGACACAATGTCAAATTAATTGACAGATTACAACATATTTGTACTTTTATAATTGTGCATTTGGCACACAGCAAGACTATTGAAATGAACTGCAAAAAAAAAGTTAAGTTAATAAATGCACCTAAAATATACATTTTTCATTCATATAGATTTTAACCCAAAATTTTAATGTGGATTAAAACTATGTTATTTGTCAAATATCTTGTCAAAATCCTGATCTGTTAGGCATTTAATGTAATGCATATAGTGCATCATTATATTTTAAAGTAGCATATATAATGTCTATTTCTTATTTTCAGTGCATGCCATTTTTTTGTATTTAAAATTGTGCAAAAAAGTGTGGAAATGCAATATATGCAATCTATATTCACATTACACATAGAAACTAGAATCATACAATAACCATTGAAAAAAAGCTCATGATAGCAAATACACCATTGTGAGATCTTTGCACTGTACAGTGCATAATTGTCAGTCACGTTTGTTGTTTTCATTCAATAAATCAAAAGGCATTATTTCACTTGATAATGAAAGCATAATGCCAATAATGCATAATGTCTTGATTAGATGCATTCCGAAGTCTTGAGTTTTGTCTGACGCAGTTCATCTCGATTATGTGGCGCATTAGAGATGATGAAGAAGAGAATAGGTGATCAGAGAGCCTCACACTCACTGTGTGACTCACAGAGTTGCATTCAGGCAGTTATACTGTTATTGCAGCCTTTACAGTGTTGTGACATTAACAGGAGTGGCGCTCTGGCCTTCAGCGTGTCACAAAACCTGCGCGGATACACACCCTTCACCAGCGACAACTAACACAATAACACCGCATAAGCGACCATGACACGTCAACGGCCGAACCGAACTCATCTGACCCAAAACTCCCATCATCATCATCATCATCATCATCATCATCACATCAACACAAACCCTGCGAAACTCGCCTAAACACCCACTTAAACCCCTCAGAAGCGCTTCTCCAGAGGTCCACGAGTTTCTCACCTGGAATGGATTAACGTCGACTGTCTCTTCAAACGGGTTTGAGTCAAATCCCGACATTGTGAGGGACTTTATCCGCCTTTAGAGTCCAAACTGAGCGGCACCGGAGAAACACTGCGAACTCTGCTGTTTCCTCTCCGCACTTCCGTAGTGAGTGCGTGACGCGCATGCGCTGCTGATCTGACTGCGACGTCATCAGAAGACGTTGATGGTTATTTTATTTTTTTATTTTTTTGATGATTAGTGAGGTAAACTTTTATATTCTGCATAAAAAAACTTTATATGCAGAAAACAAAATTTTCTGACTGTCAATCTAAATCTGACTGTCAATTTTTTGAATGAACTATATGTCCTAAGACTAATAGTGATACTATAATTATCAATAAAAATAGCACTTATTTAGATTATATAGTTTTTTTTTCTTTTTTCTTAAAAATACCCGTGGTAATTTGCATTCATTCATTCATTCATTTGTAAACTCATGTTGCTTTTAAACGTGCTTAAGAAATAAAATGACTGATTGATTTTCATTATAGCCTACTGAATGAAATTGTCTCTTTTGTTTTATGCATATATAATTATAGTATAAGAAAAATGTATTACATATTTAACCTCCTTATTTTATTACCTTAACTTAACCATTAGATATTCGTAGAAATTTCTTAGATTACATTTTAAAATTAAACATACATACATTTTATTGTACAGTATGAATTATATTTATTTACATCTAAAGGCCCGTGATTGGTTGGCGAGCCGTGACGTCACCTATGTGACTGTAAACGTCGCAGACATGGCGGAAGTGAAAGGTCAGTTTAATCTCAATTCACATTTCATTGTTTATTTTACTAAGCGTTTAGTATCAAGCAGCGGGTTGGAACATGACTGGTTGTTGTTATTGTTGGTTTGTGTGTCGTTTGGGTGGATTAGTTATTTGTTCGGTTGTTCGGATTTTTTTGTGTGTGCAAGTGTTTCTCGTCGATGTGATTCACATCCATTCGTTAAATCATATGACATAAGGATATGTGTGTTATGTCACGCTTGTGCGCGGTCAGATGATGTGAGTGTGTCTGTGTCCGCAGTGTTTCCTCTGTGCTGTGTGGTGCAGAACTATGCCTGGGGTAAAGTGGGCCAGGACAGTGAGGTGGCCCGGCTCGTGCTCGGTGGAGACCCTCAGGCTCTCATCCAAGAGACCAAACACTATGCAGAGGTACAGTGTGTGGATCAGATCCGAAGAACCCAATCCCCAACCAGACTCCACCCAAAAAAAAAAAAAAAAAAAGCTAAATTACTGTATATAAAAATATTGATTCGCTATATATAAAATGCTTTCAAACTGATAGAAATGTAATGAAAAGAAAAAAACAGAATTTTGTTCATATTTTCCTCATTGATAACTTTTTATTATTGCCTATGTTGTAATTAAAATTTTTTGAGAAAGCCGAAGAGAGCCACAGAGACCTTCAAACTGTGTAATAATTAGTATTATTGATGTTATAATAATACACCCCTGCATTAATAATAATTTGGGATGCATCGATATGAACATTTTGGCCGATAACCGATAATTCGTTATATTTGAAAGACAATATATGAGCTGATAAATCTAAAACATCTAAAAAAATCCAAAAATTTTATATAATTTTTGACAGCCTGATTACAAAAAAAAAAAATCTCACCATTAAAATTCATGACCTAAGCACACAATTATGACATTCTTATTAAAAAGTTATGTACTAGCTTATAGGACAGACTGATTTCAAGCAATTCAAAACCATCATGTTGATCGGTGCACATCTGAAGTGTCTCAGGACATAATACATTATTTATCGGCTTTAATATATATCGGCCAATGTTAACAATAACATTAAAAATGAACATAAATTGGTCAATACCTATTACTTTTGAGAGCCAATGAGCAGAAAAATGCAGAGATTTTCAAACTGTTTCAATATCCCTCTTCAGACTATAATTGTTTCTCGTGGTGTCGTAAGGTATTTTCAGTGATTTGATTGTTGTCCGAGTCCATTTTAAAGCATGCATTTTAAAGATCTAGCCTAAACTTTTATTACTGAAATCCTGGAAAAACAATATATTGTAAAAATTTGAAATAGGCTTTATGTTTCCCTCATGTAAATAAGAGTCTGTATTCATTAATTTCCACCAATTCCCACATTCTGAGATAAAATACAAGACAGAAAACCACAGTTTAATCGCACTCATTGTGTATCAGACTTTAACAAGCGCAAGTGTCTCTGAAAATAGCAGCTCACTTAAAGGTCAGCCTGACATTCACTTTATCTGGCAGTCTATTAATGAACCCACAGCATGTGTTCAGATCTTAAAGGACCCTTCATTTTGACGTTCGCACTTCACCCACTGATCTAAATATATATATAGCATTATACAGATCAGTGACTGCACCTTTAAGAACAGTCAATAATAAGAAACTAAATGAATCTCTGATCATTACATGTTTGTTTTCTGCTGTCTTTCAAGCTTTGGATGGGTGCTCATCCCAAAGGCGACGCTCTCATCAAAGACAACAGGATATCCCAGAGGACACTGGGACAGTGGATTGCAGATTTCCCAGGCTGCCTGGGGTCAAAGGTCAAGGACACATTCCACGGGCAGCTCCCTTTCCTTTTCAAAGTGCTGTCCGTCAACACGGCTCTGTCCATCCAGGCGCATCCCAACAGGGTGAGATTGGAGGCCGTGTTCCTCATAGAAATGTACTCGGGTACGAGCAGAGCGATCCGCTGATGTATCTTGTCCTTGTCTCTTGACAGGAGTTGGCTGCCAGACTCCATGCGCAGTTTCCTGAACATTACCCAGACAACAACCACAAACCGGAGATGGCCATCGCACTCACTCGCTTCGAAGGGCTCTGCGGCTTCCGGCCGATGGAGGAGATCTTGGGCTTCCTCAAAAGTGAGCGTTTAATGGACTAAACACTGGTTTTCAGCTGGAGATGACACAAAATCACACCCGTTATTATTACGTTTTTCTCATTGAATATCTCAACACCTGGAATGTGTTGCGCACAGAGGACGTTTGTGTGAACTGCAGCCTTTTTAACTTAAATCGTCTAAAGCTTTTAAAATTATGGAAGTGTTTGTTTAATCATTGTTCACCATTGATACTGAATCATAGTTAACTTCTGTATATTATACATGATGATATTGTTTTGCACTTCACTGTTACTCATACAAATAATTTTTGGGAAATTGCGCTAGAAAAATAATTGTATTAAGCAAGTCCAGTAAGTTAAGAGAAGAGAACATTTTTTTTTTAATTATTAAAAAAACTTAATTATAATAAAATCTATAAATCGAATCATATATATATTAGGGCTGTGCAAAAATTAATTACGATTAATCGCATCCAAAATAAGTCTGTGTTTACATAATATATTTGTGTGTGCTGTATATAATTATTTTGTATATATAAATACCTATGCATGCATGTATATATTTAAGAATTATTTGCGCTTAAATTTTGTATATATATATATATATAAATACATAATCTATATTATATAAATATTTTATATATGAATAACACATTTTCTTAAATATATACATGCATGTGTGTGTATTTATATATACAAAATAATTATATACAGCACACACAAATATATTATGTAAACAGAGACTTTTATTTTGGATGCGATTAATCACAATTAATTTTTGCAATTAATATATATATATATATTTAAAGATATATGTATATAAATATTTATAAATAAATATATATTTATATAAATCTAATCAAATATATATAATTTAAATTATAATAATATTTAAATATAAAATATTTTGAAAATACTGTATATATTAATTTTAGGACATCAATTCAATATCAGTAGCATACGCAAGTCTCTTTGGATAAAAGCGTCTGATAAATGATTAAATGTAAATGTTAAATGTATATATTTATTCAAACTAGGGGTGGCACGGTACATGAAAAAACACCCGAACCGTTCGGTTCGCTTGTCTCGGTTCGGAGCGCGTGTGCGTCTCACGGTTCGACGCATGCGCAATGTAACCTCGTGCCCGTATGTGACGTGTGTTTTCTTTTCGCGCGACATAAACTTGTTCGACTTGGACCGGCGCTGCACAGAGCGATCGGTGAATAACATCAATCTAGCGCGAGTCGGCTCCGTATGCATTCATCACTTTCGCGGTATTTGATGTCATTACCGATCGCTCTGTGCAGCGCCGGTTCAAGTTAATAAACAAGCCAGTAAAAGTGGAGTATGGAGCGCTGCAGGTCACGGCACGCGGAGAAATGGCAAGTGGGAGAGATGAGGGAGTTGGAGGATGCGCCAGCGTCGTATAAGTCTATGGTATAAGTCCGGTGTGTGGGAACATTTTGGATTTCATGTTATGATATTTTAATATAACGCTACAGTGGCACTTTATGTATAGATAAGAGCTTCAGTCATACGTTTCCAAACCCTGCACTTTAATTTTAAGTGGAAAAAAGTACCCTTACGTTTTGGGAATAGAAGCATTGTTGATACTGTTTTTGTGTTGAGGTTGAACTTAAATTTCACTTTATGTTTATGCCTTTGCTATTGCTATAGCTTAATTATCTATAGGCAATGAGGTTTCATGTATATTGACATTTAAAAGACAGTGTTTTAAGAGTTCCTCTCTTTTTTTTTTTTAAAGATAGAATTTTGGTAAGAGCTACAAAAGTCAGCAGTTGATACATGAAAGTTAATTTCTTTGTGTAAATAAGATTTATGTGATAAAAATGCACAAGTTCTTATAGAGATAGTGATACACATTCTCCTTTTTTTTGCCAAATAAACAAAAAGCATGTCAATTTCTTCTCTCTTGCTGTATCTAAATCTCACCTAGCTTTCCTCTGAGATAGTCCCAAAATGTGCTTAAAGTCAAAGAGTCAAATTCAGTTTGTGCATGATTGCATGAATATAATATATATATTTTTTAATACTGTATCCTAAAGTGTGGATAATTAAGCTATATATCACATGCTGAAGTACATTTCTGGAGTGTTAAAGATTAAAAGAAAAAATAACAAGAACCGTACAGAACCGAAAACCGTGACCCTAAATCCGTGATACAAACCGAACCGTGGGTTTTGTGAACCGTGCCACCCCTAATTCAAACCATGCAATTTGATGGACTTTTCACAGTAGAAGTGCCTTGATTTAATAAAGAAGCTCTGTGCTTGGTCTGATGGTGTTTTCCAGATGTCCCAGAGTTCCACGCGCTGATCGGGACTGAAGCCGCCGAGGAGCTCCAGAGCGCAGTGGGAGACTCGGGCCGAACGTCTCTCGCGCTGAAGAAATGTTTCACCAGAATGATGAACTGTGAGAAGAAGCTGTTCGTGGATCAGCTCAACATGTTGGTCAAGCGAATCTCAGAGGAAGGTGAGAGGAAACCAGCACATCATTAACATGCTATTCAAGAGCTGTTCTGATCAAACTCGTCCGACCGGTTTACAATTCTTCTTTTTGTTTTTAAATCCTTAAATAATCTGGCACAGAGCTATTTATCGGTATCTACACAATCCCACACTTAATCTGATTCTCTCTGTCCGCAGATCACGATTAAAGCATTAAAGCCTTCGCTATTGCCGGGGCCTATATCAGATCGGCACAGGCTTTAAAGGGATAGTTCACTTTGAAATTAATTTTTGATATGTTTTATCTGACCTCAAGGGCATCCAAGATGTAGGTGTCTTTGTTTCCGCAGTATTTTCAATTTTGATATTTTTATGTCAAACCGTTCTTGTCTGTCAGTCATATAATGGAGGTCTATGGTCACCACCTCAAAGAGCAGCACAGAGAAGTCCAAATTAAACATGATTTAATGACTCGGAAATGTAAGAACACATTGATGGTTTAGCGCCCGGTCCGCGCCCTCAGATAACTTGGACTTGGCTGTGGTTACAAGAGGTAAAAACATTTACAATTTACATTTACGAGTCATTAAATCATGTTTAATCTGGACTCTGTGCATGCTCTGTGAGGTGGTGACCATAGACCTCCATTATATGACTGATAGACAACAACGGTTTGACCTAAAAATGTCAAAAATGTAAAATACTGTGGAAACAAAGACACCTACATCTTGGATGCCGTTGAGGTAAGATAAAACATATCAAAAATGTATTTCAATGTGAACTATCCCTTTAACCGAACGTTTTTCAATCGTCTCTTAAAACTTGTTTGTTTTGGCTTTCGATTGACTGTGAGCTTCTGTCACGAATGTGTGGTTTGCTCGTTTAGTGTGCTTGCTGTTTTCAAATGTGCTATAAATCAAACAAACAAACAAACCTGAAAGTTGAGCCTGCTGTTTTGTCCCAGAGGCTGCGGGCAAAGACACGTCCAGGAGTAACGGAGAGCTGCTGCTCCGACTGCATTCCCAGTATCCCGGGGACATCGGATGCTTTTCCATTTACTTCCTGAACCGGATGGTGCTGCAGCCGGGGGAAGCCATGTTTCTGGGAGCGAACGAGCCTCATGCCTATCTGTCTGGAGGTCAGGGGTCACCTCATTACTCACAAAACATGTTTCTTGGACAAAGTCTGAAAAAAACACAATATTTAAAAAATGTAAATAGTCGTATTGTAGTTTCTTCTTAATATTCACATTAATCATTCTTTGAGCAGGTTGTGGAGTTGTAATTATAATATAATAAAGTTATAATTTTTGTGAAACATTAATTTAATATTAATTTATTCCATACATACATTTAGTTGAAAATAAATTCAATAATATACACTTAATATTCATTCATATTCTTAAGGTAGGTTTTGTTATTGTACTTTTTGTGAAATATATTCACTTAATAATACATAATATTAATTACATTCATTAATATACATTTATTCCAGTTAGGTTATAGTTTTTTTAATGAAATATGCAATTTAATATTAATTTAATAATCCATAATATTATTTGAATATTCAGTTATTCCATGTAGGTTGTGTCATCTTTTTTGTGAAATACATTCATTATTCACTTAATATTTATTAATTTGCCTTGTGTATCCGCTGTTTGATGGCTCTCTGAATCTCTGCAGACTGTGTGGAGTGTATGGCGTGCTCTGATAACACCGTACGTGCCGGACTGACTCCCAAATACATCGACGTGGACACACTGTGTGAGATGTTGAATTACAGTCCGGCTCCGGCCAGTGCCAAAATCTTCCCGAGCGTGCGGGACAACAGCGACCCCTGCGTCTACCTCTATGACCCTCCTGTGCCAGACTTCAGCGTCATGAGAATACAGGTGCACCACACACCTGAGCTGTCCTACATCAGCATCACATGCAGAGATATGAAACAGCTTCACTGTTTCTGTATTACAATAATCCATATTTTCAGAAGTACTGGGATAAAAGTCTATAGTGAACACTGATGTCTACGGTAGTGATGTATTTGTCAATGAATCATTTATTCAAGAGATTCGTTCAAAAATCCTGATTCATTCAGTAATGAAACAAGTGAAGTATTTGAGTGAGTCACTGAATCATTCATTCAAGAGAAAAAACTGATTCATCCAGTAATGAAACAAGTGAAGTATTTGAGCGAGTCATTGAATCATTCATTCAAGAGATTCTTCAAAAATGCTGATTCATCCAGTAATGAAACAAGTGAAGTATTTATGAGTGAGTCATTGAATCATTAATTCAAGAGATTCTTCAAAAATGCTGATTCATCCAGTAATGAAACAAGTGAAGTATTTATAAGTGAGTCATTGAATCATTCATTCAAGAGATTCTTCAAAAATGCTGATTCATCCAGTAATGAAACAAGCGAAGTATTTGAGTGAGTCATTGAATCATTCATTCAAGAGATTTGTTCACAAATGCTGATTCATCCAGTAATGAAACAAGTGAAGAATTTGAGCGAGTCATTGAATCATTCATTCAAGAGAATCTTCAAAAATGCTGATTCATCCAGTAATGAAACAAGTGAAGTATTTATAAGTGATCATTGAATCATTCATTCAAGAGATTTGTTCAAAAATGCTGATTCATCCAGTAATGAAACTAGCGAAGTATTTGAGTGAGTCATTGAATCATTCATTCAAGAGATTTGTTCAAAAATGTTGATTCATCCAGTTATGAAAAGAGAAATCAAATTAGATATTTTTTTAATCAAATGAACATTTTGTCAGAATCTCTAGTAAATTACAAGTTATTTTGGTTAAGTTGTCTGTTCAGAATCGTAAGAGAATCATGATCTCTTTTTTGAATCATTTAATTCAATGATTTTCAATTTATGACGAATTTTGGTATTCTCGTAACTTTATACTCATTTTGCTGGTGTTGTTCTCCAGATTCCCGCCTCAGAGCATCAGTACACTGTGAGCGCGCTGGATTCTGCCGGGATCCTGTTGGTTATCGACGGAGACGCCGTCGCCACGTCTGCTGCCGCCCTCTCTGACATCACTCTGAAACGAGGCTCCGTGCTCTTCATTTCAGCCAATGAGAGCGTCTCGTTACAGGTGACATCATCGACGGGCATGACCATGTTCAGAGCGTGCTGTTTACTGTAGGACACTTCATAAACGGCGTCTTCTGTCCTAATATAACCCCCCGCTGAAACAGTTCCCATGTTTCTGTCTTCATCACGAACTTGCATGACCCCTCTTTAGCCAGAAATTATGATCACTTTCAAGTGTTAAAATTGCAATGCTCAACCAAAAAAAAAAACAAAAAAAAAACTAAATATAAATAATGAATCGGTTTGAATTATGATTGAGGTTCTGCGTGCATGTTCTTTTAAAATATGTAAAAGTATATGAATTCCTTTTTGTCAACATGAAAAATTCACAACACTTTTCATTTAATAATGCGACATATTTACCGGGCTTATCAGATTTGATTGGATGGTGAAAAGTGGATGTTCCAGAATAAACGAGTTTAGACCACCAACATTTAATGAACTCTTGTAGGGTTTTAGAAAAGATGTTTTGCCTACAAGAGTAGCCTTAAACTATAGCTAACTGGGTATTGGTAGCCCGCACTAGCGGCGATGTCGGACGAAAGATTACGAAGGCAAATCATTTTTTCTCTCTAGATTATCTTCCACTGCTGAATCATTCATAATAAGACCAGGAACACGTCTTAAAGGGGCTATATGTACGAATTTGCATGTATTAATACTTGTTTTATTGCCAATGTGTGAACAGCTTGTAATGAAACTTAAAGGAGTAGTTCACTTTAAAAAATAACTTTTGCTGATAATTTACTCGCCCCCATGTCATCCAAGATGTCCATGTCTTTCTTTCTTCAGTCGAAAAGAAATGAAGGTTTTTGATGAAATCACTCCAGGATTTTCTCTATATAATGGACTTCAATGGGGTCCAAACGGTTCAAGGTCCAAATGAGAGTTTCAGTGCAGCTTCAAAGGGCTTTAAACGACACCAGACGATGAATAAGGGTCTTATCTAGGACCCTTCGAGTCATGACTCGAAAAAAGCTTCGTTCATTTTGATGAACAAGTTCGAACGCTCATCAAAGAACAGAGCAAGGCGAGCATTTGTGCTTATAAAACAAATTTTTTTATTTATTTATTAAATGAGTGATCGTTTCGCTAGATAAGACCCTTATTCATCGTCTGGTGTCGTTTAAAGCCCTTTGAAGCTGCACTGAAACTCTCATTTGGACCTTGAGCCGTTTGGTCCCCATTGAAGTCCATTATATGGAGAAAATCCTGGAATGTTTTCATCAAAAACCTTAATTTCTTTTCAACTGAGGAAAGAAAGACATGGACATCTTGGATGACATGGAGGTGAGTAAATTATCAGCAATTTTTTATTTTTTTTAAAGTGAACTACTCCTTTAAAAGAGGAGGTCTTCCTAAGTTGCCTACGAAAGCCTGTCGATTGATTTTTACGCGAAGGACTCGCATAAAGGAAAAATAACAGTTACGCGCTCCCGAGAGCCACACTTCCGTTCAGTGACACACTAAATGATCTCACGTTCAGGACAGTGCCGAAAGCCATTCTGTACTGTAACTGTACTGTCAATGCGTCATGCAAAGAATATGGATTAACTATAGTCTCACGTCTATCACGTCTACTCTCAGATATATCTTAATCAAATATCGTAACAGTGTAGTTTTAATCACCTCATCTAACGACATCGTGGAGCTTGTGCTTTACACTCGTTGAATCTCATGGACGTTACGAACACAAGCAATATGATGCTGACTGCAGTTCACCTAACGGCCACCGGTGTCGCTAACAAGTGTCGTTCCTACATACAGCCTCTTTAAGAAAGTAGATCGGGTCAGTTGTGACTTCATGTTGACACGTACGTTAAATGCATGATCAGGGATGCATGATCACTCACTATTGGCTGCAAGATATAAACATTTAACGAAATGAGATGTGTTCCTTTAGAGAATTATTATTGCGTAAGGAGATATAACATAAAACCCAGATGGAGGACAGGAAATTAACTTTTACATACAAATCCGGTAACATAGTCTTGAGACCAATTTTAACGTTTTTTAGACTTTTTCATGGTATTGCTGCTGAAGAACATCGAGTCCTTGCTGCAAACAC
This sequence comes from Pimephales promelas, assembly GCF_988280905.1. Lineage (NCBI taxonomy): Eukaryota > Metazoa > Chordata > Actinopteri > Cypriniformes > Leuciscidae > Pimephales > Pimephales promelas. The sequence goes on from NC_142793.1 coordinate 25,332,281, forward strand.
ACTCCTCCATGGAAGAGAGTTTATTAATAAGTACTTTCTTTGCTAAATGAGCGACAGACACTAGTTTTGGGATTTGATAACCTCTTCAACTGATTTTAGAAATAACCCTGCAACCACGATCTTTATTCTCCCTTATTAGTTCCTGTATGGCTTGATCTGTGGTTCTGTTTTATTGCTGTAGTTAGTTACTATTTGCACTTGAGAGCACAAAGGATGCTGGGAATTACCGTTTGTTTACTGTATTTCTAGTGCCCTCTTCAGATTTGTACGTGTAAAACCAGAAGCCTGACCTCAACTCTGTTGGCCTCTGGGATTATTTCTATATTTTTGGAGCTGTATTATCCTGAAGTGTTCTGGGATCCAAGCATGCGTTCGAGAGTCTGAATGAATGAATGTATGGCACTTTCTGAGCTGTAATGGAGCATGTGTCTGAGAAGAGGAACTCTGTATGTAATGCTAATCTCTAATAAATAACGCTTCTGTAATCTTTCATTTCTGACCAGTTTTTATGGCCTAAAATTATGCAACAGGTTTTGCTCACTCAGCCTGGGCTTTAATTTAAAGGCTTGTTCACTGTCTTTTCCAATCATCTTCTTTACTTTCACACAGCGTCATGACATCATTCAGCACAAGTGTTTTATTTTATTTTTTGAGGGAGAAATTCAATAAAAGGAAATATGAAGTGACAGTAAAGACATTTATAATGTTACAAAAGATTCTATTTCAAATAAAAGCTGCTCTTTTGAACTTTCTGTTCATCAAAGAATCCTGAAATAAAACTGTTTAACACTGATAATAATCATAAATGTTTCTTGAGCAGCAAATCCTCATAGTAGAGTGATTTCTGAAGAGTCATGTGACTCTGAAGACTGGAGTAATGATGATAAATTCAGCTTTGATCACACGAATAAATTACATTTTACTATATATTCACATAGAAAACAGTCATTTCACAATATTAGTATTTTTACTGTATTTTTTATTAAATAAATGCAGCCTTGGTGAGCAGAAGAGACTTCTTATAAAATCTTAATGACCTAAGCTTTGTACGTTAATGTATATATATATATATATATATATATATATATATATATATATATATATATATGAATGCAAGAATTGTATTAAAATTATGCACATTTTTATTAACTATTGAAATTGAATCATTAAGTCAATCAGGACATTTGCGTGGCTTTTTTAAACGTGCCTTAGAAAAAAACAATACTGGTGTGCATCTTAAGACGAAACACATATTTTGACTTAATATTTTACAAAAAAATAAATAATTAATTTTCCTTAAATCGCCTGTTGTCTGGTTTCTGCTACTCTTTTGAACTTTGTATTTTGAGCACATCTTGCGTTGTTTTTGCCTCTTCACGATGACTTGTTTGCTGTAGTCCTCAGTTATAAGTCTCTGTCTGCTAAATGACTAAATGTAAATATTTAAAAGATATCAGCATAAGTTGTTTTCAGTTAAAATAGCTCAAACATGCATTTTAGTCTGTGAACCCGGCCAATAGTGTTTATAATCACGCAAACTATTTTAACTCAAACTTTCAGGATTTTTTTTCTTTCAAGAATCAAGAATCTTATCAAGAATTAATTGTTGAAATCTCAATTGTGGTGAGTTTGAAGTAGTGTTGTGTAGATTTTTACATCTGCCAATTGAATTTAGGCTTCAAACTTTATAAAAGTTGGGTTCATTTGTGTAGATTATCGCAAAAAGTGTAAGAATAATAAACTTTTGTTGGGTTACAGAGCTTATTTTCTGCAACAAACTAAAAGCAAATGGAAGAAAATCCTATTGATATAAAAAGTCATCCTTGCAGAAGCTTTTAGTCAAGTGTTGGGGAAACACTGTAATGAATGTAAAGGAAGTAGATGCTTACTCTGTCCATCACTGGAGAAGAGATGATGTCCTGATGACCACAGTTCTTTGTTTGCTCCTTCAGTGCAGGAGTATGAATATCTGCAAACCAAAGAGAGGTGAATTTACACTGAACTGCACTAATACACTCCTGTCAACTACCAAATAAATAATTTCAACGAACAAAATGACTCGAAAAAAGATTCGTTCATTTTGATGAACGAGTTCGAACAGGAGAGTCACAAACGCTTATCACAGAACACAGCAAGGTGAGCATTTGGTCTTCTAAAACTTATTTATTTTTTAAAAGAGTGATCTTTTCACTAGATTAGACCCTTATTCATCGTCTGGTGTCGTTTAAAGCCCTTTGAAGCTGCACTGAAACTCTCATTTCGACCTTGAACCGTTTGGTCCCCATTGAAGTCCATTATATGGAGAAAACCCTTAATTTCTTTTTGACTGAAGAAAGAAAGACATGGACATCTTGGATGACACGGGGGTGAGTAAATTATCAGCAAAAGTTTTTTTTAAAGTGAACTTCTCATTTAACTTATCTATATTATACATGATTTTTGAAAGTTTTATTAGAAAACTAATAGAAGAAATACTAATAGTAGAAGAGATCTAGTCCTGATATGCAAATCTTCCCAAAATCAGAGGAAAATACATAACAATAAACAATAGAAATATTAATATTTAAATCATACAAATATTTCAATATATTTATTTATTAAAAATACAAAAATATTACCAATGTACAAATTTGCTTCACTTGTTTGAGAGCAGCTGGACGTTTGCTAAGATGTTAATCATCTGTGATATCCACTGAAGTGATCATATTCAACACATCCCATAATGCTACTAATGAATGACAGATGCAGCTGCCAATGAGTCCAGAGTGAAAATGTGCTGCTGAATCTGATTGGCCGTGGGCTCGAGGGCCCAGTAGAGTCTCTGCAGCGCTCGCACGTCCTCTAGAGCATTATGGGCCGCGTATGAAACTCCCAGCAGGCTCTTCACCAGGTTCTCCTGCTTGAAGCTCTGGAGGCCGCTGTCTTTGAGAAGCTGTCGGGCCAACGGAAGAGTGTCCACGAATCCACACACGTGTTTCTGGAAGTCTGACCTAAGGCTGAACTCATCCAGCGCTCTGGCCAGAACAGGACAGTCGAACCGGCGGATGTTGTGACCCACCAGGAGCGGCCGACCCAACATCTGGAGGAAGGTGATGAAGGAGACCAGGGCTTCTCGGAGAGAGCTGGTGAGAACCGGCCTGCGGTGGAGAAACAGACGCTGGCGTCTCACGCTGAAACCTGTGATCCTGGAGGCGCTGGGTTGCATCGGCCGACGAGGAACCATGAAGAGGTTGAACGTGTGACTCCCGCTCACTGCCGCCAGCTGGACCAGGTCACAGGAACGGTCTGGAGCAAAAAGCATACAGTCAAACCAAAAATTATGCAGATTTTTTTTAACTACACTATAGTCAGAGTTGGGTAAGTTACTCTAAAAAAGTAATTAATTACTAGTTACTAATTGCCTCTTCAACAGTGTAATTAGATTACTGTACTAATTACTCTGTCTAAAAAGTATTTAATTACTAATTACTTTCAAAATCCCATATCAATCTCAACCAGCTGAATAATACAAGGATAGACATGAATCTGTTTTAATTCTTTCAAATAAATACTATAAAATTGCATGAATTATCCCTAAACTGACCAAGGTGGAGAAGGTTACATTATAAAAACATACTTTAACATCAGACAGTACATTTTGATGTTAAACCCACTATTGTTTTATGTCTGATCTCATGACATTTCACACTTTTTTCATACATATTTTACAATAATTCATACGAATCTGTACGAGTGCGGTCGTTATATTTAGACACCTCATAAAATGCGTACGAATCGCTGTGAGATCGGATTGATCCATACACAGTATTTACCTCAATTACATCAGAAGTAACTGTAATTAAATTACAGATAAATGAAGAGTAATCCTTTACTTTACATTTTCAAGGGAAAAGTAATTAAATTACAGTAACTAATTACGTAGTAATTAGTTTCACCCAACACGGACTATAGTTCATTTATGTAAATTTCATTTAAATTCTTCATTAACACTCGTCTGATTTCAACGACAAAATGAAACACAAAAAAATAAGCGGGGAACCACATCCAAATATAATTGCCAAACACCAGCTCAAAGGGAATATCAAAATAATATATCACAACATCATAAAGCAATAATACTCTAATCTCACTCAAAACGTCCAATAAGTCCTTTGATATTAGCTCAGTCCAAAAAATCATAAAATAATAATTTGGTTAATGTGCGAGTAAAAACTTTCGGCAACATTTGATTCCTATTCCTAATAATGATTCCTCCACTTTGAGCTGATCAAGTGTGTTTTCTGTAATTGCTAATGCTCTTTTTACACACACACTGAACATGAACGTGGAGTTAAATTTAACAGATATTCAACATAATTCATGTGTGAGACTCGAACAGAAGGACGGACTAAACCAGTCAAATATCAATTCTGCTCATATTTTATTAGCATTTTCTAAACTATAGCGAATAAACTGTGATAATGTAAGAAATGTTTCGTTTTGACTGTATATAAACACACAGTACCAATCAAAAGGTTGGAAACATTACTATTTTTCATGATTTTGAAAGAAGTCTCTTCTGCTGCACATCAAGCCTGCATTTATTTGTTAAAAATACAGAAAAATCTGTAATATTGTGAAATATTATTGCAATTTAAAATAACGGTTTTCTATTTGCATATACTTTAAAATGTCACTGTGATCAAAGCTGAATTACTCCAGTCTTCAGGTCTTCTTGAGGCCAGTATTTTTTATTTATTTAAGAAATTAATACTTTTTATTAATTAAATTAAAGTTTAAGTGACAGTAAAAGATTTATATTTTGAATAAATGGTTTATGTGTCAAGGAATATCACAGGTTATGAAAAAAAATATTAAGCAGCACGACTGTTTGCATTGATAAGGTTGATAATCAGGACTAAGATTTGAGAATATAATTCCTAAAAAATAAAATTAATAAGTAACGTTTGTGGTCAAAACACTGAGCAGAGACGAGCATGAAAAAAGCTTCATTCATACAATCGTTTACACATTTCTCATTGTTTATAAGGTTTATAAAATCACATACCCAGACCAGTTGTCTCTAAATCAAAGAACACAGTACACGGTGCACGCTGAGAGCTAGAATCCATTACTCATTTTAAACAAACTAATCGGATGTTGCTTTTTCCCTTTTTCCGTTTGAATGTTTGGATCATGAATATTAATTACGGCACGACATGACGTTTATCAGTAGTCCAAACTGATTGGCTTAAAGGCGTACGCCAGTAGGCGGTCGCTAATCCACAGGCGAATGAACGAACCAGCCAGAGAAGCATTCATGTTAGGAGCCTTCTATCTACATTAAACAGCGACATCAGGTGGACTGGTGATATTTCGTGCCTTTTTCAGAGTTAACACACGATTTTTGGTGTGTATATATTATTTTTAAGTATTTGAAAATCACACAAGTTTGTGTTTTTATTTAAATAAAACAATTTTGATCTATTTTTTTTAATCAGCACTTTTATTTTGAAACTTGACTCTAGTGATTTATTTTCGGGCTAGAATAACGCGCGCGCGCCCGTGCATGTTTATGCCATCACCCCCATAATTCGTGCACGTCTGACTATTACCACACTCCACGCTGCTTCTATTCTGGCTCTCGCTGTTGATCCTGTGTTTTAAGCTACAAGGGCATATTGAGAAATCCCTACATCTCCGTGTTTTTGGTAAAGGATTCATTGTTTAAGGGTAAGTAACGTTTCATCAATTCATATTCAATAAACAGGGCTGTTGTATTCACAGATTATTACTTGTTTACATAGTATTGCATCTTGCTATGCTCTGCATTACGTATATGTATGTATATAAAATATTAAATTCGATATATATGGAATTCAATGTTTGATACACGTATGTGTGTGTATATATATAATGAGGATTATATAATATGTATTTTGGATTACTAATGAAACATTTGTACGTCTTGTTTATTTCCATGTGTTCCAGAATTATGGCTTCTCAGGTGAGGCAGAACTTCCATCAGGAGTGTGAGGCGGCCATCAACAGACAGGTTTACCTGGAGCTGTACGCATCATACGTCTACCTGTCCATGGTGAGAGAGCAGGCGTTTATTATACGAGTGATCACTTATGACTAGGTCTGTATTATTATAATGAGTAATCTTCATATTTACATTTGTATATAACATGCTGTACAACCACCAGATGTCATTTCTCATGTCTGGAAGCTTCTGTCACCAAGACAAATTCCTTGTATTTATAAACATACTTGGCGATGAAGCTCATTCTGATTCTGATGTGGGTTCATGGTTGTCTTTTCTTCTCTCCAGGGGTATTATTTCGACAGGGATGACAAGTCTTTGCCCAATTTTGCTAAGTTTTTCCTTGAGCAGTCTAAGGAGGAGAGAGAACATGCGGAGAAGCTGATGAGTCTGCAGAACCAGAGAGGAGGACGGATCTACCTGCAGGACATCAAGGTACGGGACGGATCAAGCCAATTAGAAGCTCGTCTGCTGGAGGATATGAGCATGTGTTATGTGTGTGTGTGTGTGTGTGTGCAGAAGCCGGATCGGGATGAGTGGGGCAGTGGTCTGGAAGCGCTGGAATGTGCTCTGGCTCTGGAAAAGAGCGTAAATCTGTCGCTACTGGAACTACACAAGGTCGCGACTCAACACAACGATCCACATGTGAGTACACAACAAATAAGGTCATGACATTTAAAACTGGGTTATCTTCAACTAAAGCTAAACCATTACAAAACTAGAATAAATGTAAACAGAAATTAAATATGTAACTTTAGTTAACGATAACACTGTCAATCACTCATTTGAATTACTTAAAGGAGAAGTTCGCTTTTAAAAAAAAACTCAACACACCCATTACGACCATTTTAGACCATGCGCCGGGAGCACCGACCATTTTTCCAGTCGTTAAACAAGTGGATTCGCTTTAGACCAAGAGCTTAGATCCTTAAAATATGTTTGTGAACGTGTCTGATGTGCTGTCCATCGCTCTCTCACACCAGGTTTGTGATTTCCTGGAGACGCATTACCTGGACGAGCAGGTGAAGTCCATTAAAGAGCTGTCGGACTGGGTGGGCAGCCTGAGGCGTATGGGAGCTCCTCAGAACGGCATGGCCGAGTATCTGTTCGACAAGCACACTCTGGGGAAGAAAAGCTCTTAGACAGTCACTCTCTCCTGTTTATGATGAAATCAGCCAGTCAGCCAATCATAGTCATGCTGGAAACCCTGCTGTAGTTTACTAGAGATTCTGCCCGAACCTTTGATAAGCCATAGCTATAGCCAGGGTTTGAATTACACATTGGCCTTGTTCATTACAAACAGTGATATATGTATATATACAGGGCTTAAAGTTGAGGAAAACATGATTATTTTCGCATGTGATTCATTTTTAACGTGTTCAAATATTTAATGGAAACGCAGTATCCGTTCTTACTGCCATCATTTATTAGCTAGGGTTATTATGACCATGCTCTTTTTCACGCAATGCGCGACAAGACGAGAACGCGCTGTCAGTGAATGGCATCCTGGCGCACGCGCGCGCGCACACACGACGCGCGCCAGGATCGAGTACTCCTTCGCGCTTGAACGAACAATAACACACACATTTATGCCAAAATGTCTGTTTTGTCGAGCATCCTCACAAGAACAGTCTCAAATGAGTTAAATACAATCTTTAATGGAAGTAAATAGTCGTGAGAGAATGAGATGCGTGAGATCCTGTCAGCAGCGACAGATCTTAAAGTGACAGGAGCCTTTAATTCTGTCTGTCTGTCAGTAAAGTTAAGCTAAAGATTGTCGCTTCGATAGTAATTCATTTCTACATTTCATTTATAATTTATGCAGTGCGGACTGTAAATTACATTTATTATGGGTTTGAGTGAGGATTGTTTTAAGTTCACCTAAATTAAAGGTTTTTATTTATTTTTTGAAGCCTAATGTTTAAAATTTGGGGGGAAATCATTTTCATCGAGACATCAGTAGCTATAATATTAGTGATACTGGCTTTCATTCATAAAAAGATGGCATTAAGATACAGCGGTACTTGAAACTAAATGGTGCCATTGAAGATCAGTCCATTTGCCTCGTACATTCAGATTAACAGTGTTGAAGAGGTCAAATAATGTTATCATTCAACTGAACTGTTTATATGCAATTTAAACGCATTCATCCATGCAATAAATGCACATCCCTGAATGTGCGCCGTTCAATATCGTAGGCTATTTAATTCACCGATCAGGCAAAGATAATGGTATGACCCATTCAGTCTTTAGCTTGAAACGTATCTTCGTATTTACTGGTAAAGCTACATATTACAGGTAGTCTTTGACCAACATCTTCGCACCCTGGCTATAGCCTAAATACCATATACACACTTTAATTTTCATTCAATGCTTTAATTATATGCAATATGTAATCATTCAAACTAGTTGATCTCAATAAAAATGCCTAAAATGAGCGAAGTTGTATGTGTCTTTCTTTTAGACAGAACTGTATGAATAAGGTTTTCACTGGCAGGAAGTAACAAGGAAGAAAATGTCACCACAATAGTTCAAAGGATGACATTTGAGAATAACCATGCATAATTAATGAAGTTTAAGAATAGACGCATAATTTATGAAGCTTTTCCTGGCAAAGTGAAAGTGAGTCAGCAAAAAAAAATACTAACCTAGATCGATAACAACCTAAAATGAACAGTAGTTATTTCATTTTAATTGACCTAAAATAGCTAACTAATTTCTATGCACTAAATAACTAAAACTCAAATAAAAATTAATAAAAAAAACAAAACAAAAAACGACTAAAACAACAAAAATATGATTCCAGAAAATATATAAAAAAATATAATAGTATATTAATGATACTTAAAATAACACACTTAATAAGTAACCATTAATCACAGGCCAAGAAAAGTCATATAAATGTATATTCCTAGCCAAACATGTTAAACAACTATAAACGTTCTGCCGTACAATCAAGCCGAAAGTGAACAAGGCATTGATTTGACCCCTTTTTCACCTTATTCTGAGAACTAAGAATCACACCAAGTCACTATAAAGTTGGTACAAAACACTTAAATTCTGTCGCAATCCCATGATGCATTGTATTTGGGAGGTTTGTTGTGCATCCGTGGCTGTTTGAGCATCAAATTTAGTTTTCAATATCAAAAAAAGCATGCATTCTGCAACAATGTTTATGCAAATGAGCAGTGGTGACTACCAATGACAATCACAAGACCTATTTCTTGAGAGATACAGGCTGCATCCAAGAGTAGGCACTTCTTTCGAATAAGTACTTTGTGCGATAAGTGGCGTTGCACAGAAACCTGTATATAGTATGATTGTGAACATACTGCAGTCATCATGCATTCACAAATCCTCATGGGAGAGTATGCACACTTCAGAAACACTTCATCTACTGTTTTCTGCTCAGTGTAGTAATGAAGTATTTAGGATGCAGCCGGCAGTCAAATATAGACAAGATGGAGAAGATCAAGTGGTTTTACTGATCTACATGATTTATCTCTGCTAGCATACAGCAATATACGGAGGCGTATTGCATTCACTTGAAGAAAAAAAAAATCTACTCTGTTTTATGAGTTAATTTTTCATGAGAAAAAAAATTTTTGCTCTGTTTTTCTGAATTAACGACGAGTTAATTTTTCATGAGAAATTTTTTTCTCTGTTTTTCTGAATTAACGAGTTAATTTTTCATGAGAAAATTTTTTTTGTTCTGTTTTTCTGAATTAATCAATTAATTTTTCATGAGAAAAAAAGGTTTTGCTCTGTTTTTCTGAATTAATGAGTTAATTTTTCATGAGAATTTTTTTTTGCTGTTTTTCTGAATTAATGAGTTAATTTTTCGTGAGAAAGACAGAGCAAAAACTTTTTTTCTCACAAAAAATTAACTCATTAATTCAGAAAAACAGAGCAAAAACTTTTTTTCTCATGAAAAATTAACTCATTAATTCAGAAAAACAGAGAAAAAAAATTCTCATGAAAAATTAACTTTGCATTAATTAAAAATTGAACAGTTGTTCCTAATAATCCTTTAGGTGAGTGTGTATAGCAGAATTTCTGGCGGTGTCAGAAGATTTGACTCTCAGTCCTGCAGTGTGACTTCTACGAGAACGACCGTCAAACGTTTGCCACCATTTCAATCCCGCCTGTAACACAGCTCACATCACCGATTAATAATGTAAACTCCATGACAATCTGTACTACAGTCAAGACGCGTGTCTGACGATGTCTGACGCCAACAGCTGAGACCTTACAGTGTGACATGCTTTACAGCGAGGATCGTGTTCGTAGAGTCTGACAAAACTATAATAAACACTCGACTTTAGAGCTGTTCCCTCGTTCTCAGCGCAACCCCCAACAGATCCCCCTCAGCCAATGAGATTCCAGAGTCGTTGGGAGAGTTGTGATGATTGGCTGTCGGCTGAGTCGCCGTGGGGCTTGTGTTGACGGGATTGGCCGTGCTTGCGGTGGTGCTTCTGCTGTTTGCCGTACCGTTGGCGTTCGCTGTGGTCGCCGCGTTCACGCTCCCAGAGCTGGCGGTGTGGATCGGCCAAGATTGAGAAGTGAAAGAAAACACCCTCTCTGGCGTAGACGGAGGAGGAGGCGTGTCTAACGAGAGACGTAAAGGCAGGGGACGTCTCGACGGCAAGACTTGAACGGGGCGTGCTTTGGTCAACAGCTCGGGCGCAGGGTCTGGGAATGAGAACGCGGGTCCTGGATGTTCACGGTCGTCTCCAACCCAAGGGAAAGCGGAGGATGGAGGCGCGGGTGTGTCGGGAGGAGCCAGGACTTGCGATCCCACCATCGGTTGCGCTAGTGAGCTGGAGCTGTCGTGAGCTCGCCGTGGTCTCGCGCGAGTGACCGGCGGAGGGATGCAGTGGATGGGCGTCTGAGGGCAGCTGTAGAAACCCGGTCTTTCGTAAAGGGGCATCGAGGAGAAGGCGTCCTCGGCCATGTCGGCGTCCCGGGAGTGGTTGGGCATCGGAGCGCTCTCGGGATTGAGGTAAAGGGGGAAGCGAGAGAAAGGGGCGCGGGGACGCCGGCGCAGGAGCGAGACTCGGGACGTGGGAGTCGAGCGAGGGAAATTGGTCGACTGGACGCCCAGAAGACGACTCAAGCTGCCCAGGAACGGGGTGGAGTGATTGGCCTCCTCGTGCTCCTTAATCTGCTCCAGATTGTGCTGGAACTCCATGTCCTCTTTGGGAACGCTGAGAGACAGAGAGAGACAACCTTGAGGATCTACTGTTACAATACAATACAATTTTAAGTCGCACGGGTGTATTTGTTGTGGCGATAGCCAACAATGCATTGATTTTTCTTTTGTGCCAAAAATCATTGGGATATTAGGTAAAGATTAGAGCCCGACCGATAAAGGATTTTGAAGGCCGATACCGATATTTTTGGTTTTAAAATTCGATATTCCGATATATCGGCCGATTTTTTATTTTATTTATTTATTTTTTTAAACTGGACATGATAGTCACAAATTTTGTTGCTTATTTGAGTTAAGAGAACTGATGGGGATGTTCTTTTAATTCTTATTCAAGCAATGTATGTATAACGAGTGTTGCCAACAGGAACGGTGTAGAGCGCCCTCTGGTGGACAAACTATACAACTCCAACACTCATGACATGGTTCAAGCGTGTTTCGTTCATTTTTATTTTATTTTTTGAAATATTCATTTATCGGCCATTATAACTGCCGATACCGATAGTTTGGAAAATGCCTAATATCGGCCGATAATATCGGTCTGGCTCTAGTAAAGATTATGTTCTATGAAGATATTTTGTAAATTTCCTACTGTAAATGTATAAATGCAGCACAATTGCGAACGTAAATTGAGAACGTTAAAGGCGATTTTCTCAATGTTTAAATTTTTTTTTTTTTTGCACCCAGATTTTCAAATAGTTGTATCTCGACCAAATATTGTCGTATCATACCAAACCATGCATTGCATAAATTAAATCTTATTTATTCAGCTTTCAGATTGTGTATAAATGTCAATTTAAAAAAATTGGATGACTAACAACTCGCAAATGAGAAACGACAACTCGCCCCTGGTCTTAAAGGTCTTATTGTAATTCCAATTCCAGTTTTCTTCCACTAAATATTCTGTTTCGCTTAAAAATGTCACATTACAGAAGTGAAGGCTACAAAATCAAGAGAATTTGTTTAATATATTTTTGTGCACCAGAAACGTGCATGTGTGCGCTGTAGTTTTTTATGGGTTTAAGTGTGTGTGTGAGCATGTCCATTCACCTGATGTCCAAAGCGGATCCCATGAATGAGGGTTTGCGGTGTTCTGCGCTGGCGGCGGTGTACGGCGGCTGAGGTTCAGATTCATCCCAGTATTTATCTCTCTCAATCAGAGGAACCAGATCATACATCTCATCCACTGACAGCAGAGACACCTGGGAGAAACACACAACCATGTTCGTATAATCCTTGCAAAAACACTTACCGCACTTCTATTAGCTCACTAAACTAAAGATTATCCAAAATTTAAGTCTACACTTCAAATTTGTTTCAGCTTGAAAAATGACATTCTCATGAAATACCAGTTTTATTCGACAAAAGGATAGCCTTCCCTCCTCGTGGCCGCCATATATTGTTAATTATTGTAATATTATTAGACACTTTCAGTTGCCAAATATATAAATAATAGGTGACAAATGCACCTGTCAATCAGTAACCGAAGAAGTGTGTGCATCTCTGCTAAAAGATGTCAATATACATTCAATCCATGATGCATATTCAAAATATTTTTTAGTACACGCAAATGTAACTGAGGCTGCGTCCTAAATCGCATACTTCCCTACTATGTACTAAGCGAAACAGTATGTGACAAAATAAGTGTGTCAATGTACTCATGATAATGACAACATGGCAGATGTAGTACGTCCGGAATATAGTCATTCTAGACACACTTATACAATATAGAACTTGCTTGCAAATTAAGTTATTCAAAATAAGTACCTACTCAAGAGAGAGAGCGAGTATGTGATTTCGGACACAGCCAGAGAGGTAACACTTACACTTGTGCAACCAGACACCAAGACAGAACGAGACAGAATGGCACAAAGGAGATCAACACACACACGTCATTAGTGGGGCTGATGACGTACCTGTAAATTACGGTCCACCAGCCAGTTGGTCTCAAAGTCGTCATCATCCTCCCCAAAAGGATTAATAAGTTGCTCTGCCACCTGAAAAAAAACCACCAATGCAATTATCATCTGCCTTTTTGTCAAAGATGATGTAGCTACATCACGTCACTGTGGTGTAACAATTACTAAATCAAGTTTTGTATATGCCATGTCAGCTAAGAGGAACAGCATATAATTATGCTGAGGTTGTTTCACACTAAACTGTAATTTTATTCAATATGACCGGTTATTAGTGAGTGTGAGTGTGAGATTAACACACCTTGAGCCAGCCTACATAGAAGAAGAACTGCAGTAAGGTGAACACAGGCAGGTAGAAGTCCAGGTTGTGACCCGGGTAACCCTGGGCGGGGTCGAGGAACTGTCGACCAATCAGACAAGTCAAAAAGAAACTGTACACAGCCACGGTCACCACCTAGCAGAGAGAACAGGACACACAACCTGCTTAAAATCATGACAAGTAATCATAGTATTAATAAAATAAACACGAATTAATCAATTGAATTCATTAATAAAATAATGCCAATCAATATGAGGATCATCGCTGCACATTCCAACCAATCAGAGATTACTATTAGCCATTCCAACCAATCAGAGATTACTATTAGCCATTCCAACCAATCAGAGATTACTATTAGCCAAAAAACAATCAATCAGAGATCACTATTAGCCAAAAACAATCAATCAGAGATTACTATTTGCCATTCCAACCAATCAGAGACCACTATAGCCATTCTAACCAATCAGAGACCACTATTAGCCATTCTAACCAATCAGAGATCACTATTAGCCATTCTAACCAATAAGAGATTACTTTTATAGCCATTCTAACCAACCAGAGATCACTATTAGCCATTCTAACCAACCAGAGATCACTATTAGCCATTCTAACCAACCAGAGATCACTATTAGCCATTCTAACCAATAAGAGATTACTTTTATAGCCATTCTAACCAATCAGAGACCACTATTAGCCATTCTAACCAATCAGAGACCACTATTAGCCATTCTAACCAATCAGAGATCACTATTAGCCATTCTAACCAATAAGAAATTACTTTTATAGCCATTCTAACCAACCAGAGACCACTATTAGCCATTCTAACCAACCAGAAATCACTATTAGCCATTCTAACCAACCAGAGATCACTATTAGCCATTCTAACCAGTCAGAGATCACTATTAGCCATTCCAACCAATCAGAGATTACTATTAGCCATTCTAACCAATCAGAGATCACTATTAGCCATTCAAACCAATCAGAGATCATAATTCAAATCATATTAAATTATAATTTCCCATTCCAACCAGAGATTAATAAAGCAAGTGGATAGTAAATCATTAAAAATAAGATTTTAGGTTTTATATATAATGTTTCTGTTTGGTACACATAATTTGACATTAATCTGATTTGACATTAATCTGATTAATCTAATTTGATACTAAATCAATCAATCAGTACTGATTGTGAAAACTCATTGTCACAGGAGAGGAGACACAAAAACATCATACACACTTGATCAATTCAGCTTAGTTTCATTTCAGATGTTGCTTGGATTTATACGGGGAAATCTGAACAACTAGTTTTGTCTACTATTAGAACTAGTAAATGAAGCTAGTCGAGTTTGAACCATCAAACCTGTGTGTACACGAGAGGCAGGCTGATCCAGTCATAGCCGTACAGCCTCATACACTGAGAGCGCAGTGTGTTCAACTCCTGCCAGGAGAAAACCAAAGCAACACACTATTGTTCACAGGTCAAGTGTTATTTAGGTAAGATTTGTTAAGGACTCCTCAAACTGCGCCATCTAGAGTTTCATGACAGAACTTGGCATTGATATTCATAACACAAAGGGTTAATTCAGGATAATCGGGACATTTTTCCCCAAACATCTCAATGGCAAAAAGTGTCCCAATTCAGCTGAACTAACCCAATACAGTCTAAAGTGCAAGACATACGTTGAGGATGGCGGTCATTGCGACGTCGTTATTGATGCGTCCTTCAGATCGCGCTCTCATGGCCAGACTGACAAACCACATGCAGGGAACCCAGAACTTATTATGAGGCGAAGGCAGTTCCTCTAAATGCCTCAGTTCCTCAGCCGTCATCAGACCTGCGGCACAGGACAGTTTCAGGCCCACAATCTCAATCTGGTCAACCCATGGACGAGGGTCTAGTCTCCAGTCGGCTTTATAATAGGTTCATTTTTAATGATTTGCAATACTGTGTGTGTGTGTGTGTGTGTGTGTATGTCATAATCTTCTGTCTATCTTCCAGATAACAAAGACTATTAGCTATATTAATGAGACTGGGCAGGTCAGTATTGTGTGTGTGTGTGTGTGTGTGTGTGTGTGTGTTAGTTCACATCTTCTGTTTTGTGTGTGTGTGTTCAGGGTAAACAACCAAACCTGATTAGCAGCGCTTGATGAAGACTTCTTCATTTATTAATCAGCACAGAGAATTGAGTGTGAAGTAAATCAATTTAACAGCGGCTCCGTTCCAGAAGCTAGTGTATCCCCTATCTAGTGTACTCCTAGTGTACCCCCTATCTACTGCACTTCCTAGTGCACACCCTATAAAGTCCACTCCCTATGAAGTGTACTCCCTATCTAGCACTGCATGAAAAGTGGGATTTTCGTCAGTAAGCGGCACTGTAGATTGTCGTGGAAGTTCAGGTTTACGACTGCACACGGCAATTTACAGGTAACACTCAAAACTGCCGTGAATTGCCGGAAATTGACGTGGGCCTTGCTTGGCAGTTGTCCCCCCATTGTCCCCCCTTCTCCTAAATCTAGAGGAGGCTTTGACATGTAAATGAAAATGCTGTGAGCTATACACATGCAAATAAGGGTAGGGGAGTTTCACCCCAGGTAACATTTTTCTGAAAGGTATAACTTCATTCTAAGACAATCTCTGGTAGAAATAGATCAGGCTCAGTATAACCTAATTACCTAATAGTGTTTTTTTTTGTGTGTGTGTTTTTTTTTTAACATTGCAACATGACATCCAAAAAGATAACAATCAACAAATAATAATTTCACAATAAATAAGAAACAAATAAAAATAGGACAGAATTGAACAAATGAAATAAAAACAGGAAAGGGACTATCTCTATTGTGTATAATATTATGATTTAAGAGAAAGTTAGAAACCAGTAATTTGTACTAGGCTATTTAAAGAAAGAAAATAGCATACACATAAATTCACTTTTCAATTAGCTTCAATATTCTTTAGCAAATACAATTGTATCACTACATTTTTATAGATACATTTGAGAGACTCAATATACTGAAAACTGAAAATCAGACCCAAAAAAAAAAAAAAACTTCAAACAAGGTTTAGAATTATTCATTTTACTCTTATGAATAGGAAATTTCCCTAATACAATTACAAGATTCATCATAACATTTACAGAAGTAGTTTTCAAAATATATGATAACATATTTGGATGTTAATTCACAGTTATAAACAGATGTTTTTTGTTTTTGTTTTTTAAAATTTTTTTTACTGGTTTATTTATTTTAAGTAGCCTAATAAAGTTATTTATTTATGCATATATGTATTTTTACATTTCATGGTAGCCTATTTGGGTATATCCACCTTATTCCTAATTTTAAATGAACAGCAGCAGAAAAGTCAAGGACAGCCGACGACAGCCTTTCAACCTGAGTCAAAAACCAGTAAACGTAACTCTGATTGGCTGAGGCAGCATATCATCATAATCCAACCTGTAACGTCAGCCACTCTGATTGGCTGAGGCAACGTGCCAGGCATGTGGCGTGTTATTCAAGCAGAAATAACGGCACAGATATTCAGCCTGCTTCGCCGTCATGATCGCTGGTGAACCCATCTTTTCCTCTAAATTGAAGGTAAGTTCGTCCAACTTAGTGAATTCTATGTCCATGTGTACTTATAGTGTTTGGTAGTTTAGCGTTATTGTCTTAAACTTCACAAATCTGCTGTGATTACTGCCGCGAATGTCCAAGGGTGTTAACCTAACGGAACAGTTTTTTGTTTTGCGTTAGCTTGCTGCTCTTAATTCTTTTTTAGTTTCGTTTCAATTTGAACAATTTGGGACACTAAACTGTACGTTAGTACTACAGTACAGTAGTAACTGTACTGTACTAACTCGTACTGAGTGTTCAATTGGCTTTTCCCAATGCGTTTACTGTGAATATCGTCAGAAATTATGAAAAAATAATAAGTGCCAGGGTCATGAAACATAAAGCGCGTAATGTGCTTGTATGCTCTAGTGTAGGCTATCCTTGTTTGTAAAATTGCATCACTTTGTGTGATGGAGTGAAATCTTCAGGTGTTTGTGATTTGTTTTGTCTCTCAGGGACTGTAAGGAGTGAGGTGTCCTTCGCTGATAGGAGAAAAAACACCTAAACAAGGTAACGTTACGTGTTGTGATCTCATCCTCTTTTCTTTTGAACAGGCCCCAGTCAAATAAAAAGTAAAACTAAACTAATTTGTATTAACGTTTGTGTTTATAGATGACTTTGAGCGTGAGACAGTGGTGAAAACGCCAAAGAGAACTGGAACATGGCATGTTATATTCAGTTATAAAGTTTGACCAAGTTATTAAATATCTTATAAATCTGTTCAGTTTCATCATTTGATAATAACTTTATAACACATTTGTTTGTGGTATAGATGCAGTGACTGAGACTGGGAGATGCAGTGACTGAAACCTGGTGGTAAGTATTGATCTATTGGCAGTGGAGAAGACACTTTTAATAGACACCTTCTCCCTTGTGAGCTAGCAAACTTTGTTATTCTAATTAGAGTATTGTAAACATCACCAAATGTGTTTGTTTACTTCAGTGTTCCAGAAAAAGGTCCTGAAACTACTGGTCGACATCCGCCATCGCCTGAAGGAAACCAGGTAGTGGATGCAGAAGAAACATATTTTTGCTTACAAATGTGGGGACTTGGGGCAGATTGCCTTTGCAAACATCTAAATCATTGTCTTTTTCAACTTTGCAGAAGGGGTCATGAAATTCGGTTCCACAGCCACTGAGGTGTATGTACATCAAGGTGAACCTCAAGCACGCGTCGCAAAGACTTGGATTCACTTCGCCCTGATGAGCCAAGCCTACAGGACTTGAATTAAGAGTTTTAAAGGGATAGTTTACTTGAAATTATTTTTTTGAAATGTTTTGGCTTACATCAAGGGCATCAGTCATATAATGGAAGTCTATGGGGATCTCTTAAAAGAGCATGCACAGAGAAGTACAAATTAAACATGATTTAATGAATCATAACTGTAAGTACACGTTGATGGCTTAAGATACGAGACGAGCGGTTTGTGTGAGAAAATGAACAGTGTGTGTGTTTGTGTGTGTATATACATATATGATCTGCGCATGCGGCGGAAAGTGCCAGAAGCGATCTTGCACTGGTACGTCACTCATTGTTTACACAGATTTCAGAAGTTTTACTGTGAAGATCTAAACATATTAAGATATATTACATTTTTGTGTATATCTAAATATGTATATATATATACACATTTATACAATAACAATATAAGTACTGTTTGTTTTCTCTCACAAAACGCTCATTTCGTGTCTTAGTCCATCAATGTGTACTTAATTTATGAGTCATTAAATCATGTTTAATTTGGTCTTCTTTGTGCATGCTCTTTGAGGTGGTGACCATAGACCTGCATTATATGACTGACAGACAACAACGGTTTGACCTAAAAATATCAAAATTGAAAATACTGTGGAAACAAAGACCCCTGCATCTTGGATGCCCTTGAGGTAAGCTAAAACATATCAAAAATTAATTTCAAAGTGAACAATCCCTTTAAATTACATCCTTATTATTCGTTCATAATTCTGCCTTCTGTGTTTGATATATCTGGTGCCCAATTCTGATGCCATTCAGGGCAATTTATTTTTGAATAAAGATGCAATATATTATTGATTTATTTGTATAACTGTAGTGCTGTATGTATGTTGTCCCATGTTTCCAGAGGGTGGAGGACATGTTTTCTGTGCTTTGAAGATGTTCTCCTATGCTTTGTACATAGTTGTGTGTTTGTTCTAATAAAGCTATTTCTTTGAATAAACAGTATGTGGCAAATGTTCCTTTCCTCAATAAATTCATGTCCTTGATGGTAATAATAATTTAGTCCATAGGATAACAATGACATGAATATACAACATAATAGCATGTCATATGAATATATATATATATATATATATATATATATATATATATATTATTATTATTATTATAATTTTATGTCGGCTGACCAATAGTAACAGATCTGCCAACCAATCACGAGTGATTTTCTTGTTTAAATGTAGTGAATTTCAACCAATACTGAGTGAGGAAATTCAAGCCATTCTCTGGCAAGGCGCGCGCAGTGCTGCTATTCATATGCTAATTAGGACCATTCACACCTCCGCGAGCGCTCCATGTATACGTCATGGTTCGTTTCCGTCAATATGTGGCACAGACGAACGCGACGTTCACAGTCTGTAAATTGTCGTTAACTGCCGAAAATTAGGGAGATTTCCGGCAGTTTACGGGGACGAAAACCCCACTTTTCATGCAGTGTAGTGCACTCCCTATCTAGTCTACTCCCTATGAAGTGTACTCCCTATCTAGTCTACTCCCTATAAAGTGTACTCCCCATCTAGTCTACTCCCTATGAAGTGTACTCCCTATCTAGTGTACTCCAAGTGTACCCCCTATCTACTGCACTTCCTAGTGCACACCCTATAAAGTCCACTCCCTATGAGGTGTACTCCCTATCTAGTGCACTCCCTATCTAGTCTACTCCCTATGATGTGTACTCCCTATCTAGTCTACTCCCTATGAAGTGCACTCCCTATCTAGTGTAATCCAAGTGTAGCCCCTATCTACTGCACTTCCTAGTGCACACCCTATATAGTGTACTCCCTATGAAGTGCACTCCCTATCTAGTGCACTCCCTAGTGCACTCCATATCTAGTCTACTCCCTATGAAGTGTACTCCCTATCTAGTGCACTTCCTATCTAGTGCACTCCCTATCTAGTGTACTCCTAGTGTACCCCCTATCTACTGCACTTCCTAGTGCACACCCTATAAAGTCCACTCCCTATGAAGTCTACTCCCTATCTAGTGCACTCCCTATCTAGTCTACTCCCTATGAAGTGTACTCCCTATCTAGTCTACTCCCTATAAAGTGTGCTCCCCATCTAGTCTACTCCCTATGAAGTGTACTCCCTATCTAGTGTACTCCAAGTGTACCCCCTATCTACTGCACATCCTAGTGCACACCCTATAAAGTCCACTCCCTATGAGGTGTACTCCCTATCTAGTGCACTCCCTATCTAGTCTACTCCCTATGATGTGTACTCCCTATCTAGTCTACTCCCTATGAAGTGCACTCCCTATCTAGTGTAATCCAAGTGTAGCCCCTATCTACTGCACTTCCTAGTGCACACCCTATATAGTGTACTCCCTATGAAGTGCACTCCCTATCTAGTGCACTCCCTAGTGCACTCCATATCTAGTCTACTCCCTATGAAGTGTACTCCCTATCTAGTGTACTTCCTATGAAGTGTATTCTCTATGAAGTGTACTTCTATCTAATGTACTCCCTATGAAGTGTACTTCCTATCTAGTGCACTCCTAGTGTAATACCTATCTAATGCATTCCCTATCTAGTGTACTCCTAGTGTACCCCCTATCTACTGCACTTCCTAGTGCACACCCTATATAGTGCACTCCCTATCTAGTGCACTCCCTAGTGCACTCCATATCTAGTCTACTCCCTATGAAGTGTACTCCCTATCTAGTGTACTCCCTATGAAGTGTACTCTACTCCCTATGAAGTGTACTTCTATCTAGTGTACTCCCTATGAAATGT
This sequence comes from Pimephales promelas, assembly GCF_988280905.1. Taxonomy (NCBI): domain Eukaryota; kingdom Metazoa; phylum Chordata; class Actinopteri; order Cypriniformes; family Leuciscidae; genus Pimephales; species Pimephales promelas. The sequence continues at coordinate 25,353,342 of NC_142793.1, forward strand.
ACTCCCTATCTAGAGTACTCCCTATCTAGTGCACTCCCTATGTAGTATACTCCCTATCTAGTGCACTCCCTATGTTGAGTACTCCTATCTAGTGTTCTCCCTATGAACTGTACCCCCTATCTAGAGTACTAGATAGGGAGTACACTAAATAGCATACTATACTACATAGGGAGTACACTAGATAGGAGTGCACTAGATGTATGTGTGTGTGCGTGTTGCAAAAAGAAGAATGACATTTAATAGCTTTACCAAGTTGCCAAATACACAGTCATGAACTCATTTGGTTCGTAAAAGGCGAGTTTGTCCTGAGTTTACATTAGGGAACGCCATGAGGGCAAGTTAAATCATGTTAGAATGAACTATTTCTAAAACTGTTGTTAAAGCTCTTTAATTCCTTCCGTTCCTCTTTGAGTTTAAATCCCAGACACCGGAGGGTACCGGCACAAAACATGGCTTTAATCGCTGTTCTAGGCCACATTGCTTTGCCCGAATCATTTCCTGAGTGCGCTGAGTGGGTTTACCTGCTTGAACCAGGTGGCCCATGGTGGGGAAGCGCTTGTACACAGCGGTGCTGATGGAGCGGTAGATCAGGATGCCGGACAGATTAGCGTAACGCATGAGACTCCTGCGAACCAGTCTGGCCCCTTCATCTGCACCCCGGACGTGTCCACTGACCAGCGCTGACAGGCGGTCCGTCCACGGGACGCTCTCGAACTGACCCCACCAACGAGACACCACAAGAGTCACGTAGAAACCTGCAGGAGTAATGCTGATTTTTAGAAGATCCTACTTCCTTTAAGAAAATGACAAAACCCTTGAACTCAAAGGTTTCTAAAACAAAGAGTTTTTTTAAGGCAAGGCAAGTTTATTTATATAGCACATTTCATACACAATGGCAATTCAAAGTGCTTTAACATAGAAGAAATTAAAATAATCAAAAGAAATCATAATAATTAAAACAGTTTAGAATAAAAAATAAGAAATAATGAAAAATAAAAATTATGATAAAAATAAAATACAGTAAATTAAAACCATTTAGAATAAAATGAAGTACTTTGATATATTTTGCAACTTACATTTGTTGGAGTCCTTCATTTTACATCAAACTGTAGGCCTATTCATCAATTCACTTTTTAAAAATCACTATTATAGATCCTTTCTTTAAAAGGATTCACTAAGGAACCTTTAATTTTTAATATTATTTATATATTAATATTTATGTTATTAATATTTTGTTTATATATTAATATTGACAAAATGTAATATTGTATTGATTTGTGTTGCCTGATTCAATCTCTTATGATGTCAGTTTAGTTTTATTTTTTTTCTCTTCTAACTGGCAATGTCTGTATCCTTTCATTTGCACAAAAAAAATACATTTACCCAGAACGAAGGACACGGGGATGAGTTGAGCGTATTGATCACAGTACATAGAGAGCTTCTCAAACATCCTGCGCTGCTCTTCAGTCAGAATACACCTGTCAATCAAACAATGCATGATTTTATTGAGGCTTTTATTATATAAAAATAGTCAAAGTAAAGCCTTTTGACACTCTGGACTGAACACTAGCAAAACAAATATATGATCACTTTAAAAAAAAACTTTTTTAGATCATGTTTTTTGGACATGTACCATATGACCAAAAGTCATGGTATATATGTACCCTGGTAATATTAAAGTATCATAGTATTACTGGTTTTTTTTTTTTAACCATTGAATTTTAAAAAATATTTTTAAAAAAATATATATATATACTGATTTTTTTTTTTTAAAGTACCGGGGTAGCATCATGGTGCAATTATGGTATCATGTTACTTTGAAATATACCATTAATACTGAAATTAATGTACTATGGTATTTACATGGTAGAAATAGTATACTTATCTACCACTATGGTAAATATAAACATGGTGATGGCATTAAATTATTTGCATTAGCTTAAAAACGTGAACATACCACGGTAATCATTTACTACCATAGTATCAAAGTACCCTGGTATCATTATGTACAATATTAACTAATGCCATGGTATATTAATAGCCTATAGTAATCATTTAGTACCCTGGTAATATTACACAATTTTTTTTACCATAGCATTCTTTAAAATATAATTTAAAGTGCCAAAAAAGTGCATTTTACAAATGTTACATCTGTAGAGTTGGTTCTGAAATTAATGTATCATGGTTTTTCCATTCAACTACAAATGGTAAATGTAAATAAAAAAAAAGTTAAAAAAAAAATTTAAATAAAAACCAGGTAATCTCATGTCCCCCCAAACATATGATAGTACTTTTCTGTACAAAAATATCCTGTGGTGGTACCATGATGATATCAGATGGTAATATTTTGGACGTGGTACCATGATATTCTTGGAAAAACAACAACAACAACATGATTTGTAGGTCATTGAATATCAAAGCACCATAAATATCCGTGATAGCATTATGTTACAATAGTAGCACCACTAAACTGTAGTAAAGAGGTGGTCAGTGTTTACCTGTACGTGACGCTAATAGTGCAGTACATCACAGTGAAGATCAGCAGCTCTCGATACAGCAGCTTATAGATGCTTCCCTTCCATCGCAGCAGGAGACGATAAAAGGTGCCCAGACGCGCGTCCGAGACCTGCTGTGAGTACGTGACCGTCATCTCTGACGAGCCTGACCTTTCACCTTCAGTTCTTACAGAGAAGGATGGCTCAGCACTGAATCACAGTGCACACACACACACACAGTTCACATGCTAGTTTGATGATAGTTAGCATGCAGCAACACCTAAACTGATTGCAATTATATTCAAATGCATGCATGGGTCAAATGAAGCAAAACTAGCTTTAAAAGAGAAACACGAGACTGTGAATCCAGTGTAGCAAATGCAACTGCTTACTATTCCTCGATCTGTAGGCCTCAAATGAGAGATAAGCAACTCTACTCACAGAGTGTGAAGTTGTGTGAGTTGTTAACAAGGAAGGATGGAGTCGAGGAGCACATCGAGACGCCCACACCTCCGGTCACTTGACCTGCTAATCTGTTTTCCACGCACTAACAAAGAAGCATTGTGGAAAACTGGGGGGGTTTGTTAATCTCAGCAAATCTTTCAAAACACAAGCACAAACACACACACATATTCAATAAAGTCGTGCATTAATTGCAGTTATGTAATGTAAATATGATATTCATAATCAGCCACTCCTAAATGATGATCCATGAGGAGTTCAGGCTCCATTAAACGCTTTGTGATGATGAGGCCTCAGCGGGGTGTTTTGGGGCTCTGTGTGGCGCCCTCTAGTGGAGGAAATGCCCCGGTGCGTTTCATTAACCCCTGAGCTGGGACTTCGGTCAACCAATGTGAAGACTTGCAAACCGCTCTCGAAAACAGCTTCTGAGGGAGAGTTTGACGGAATGAGAGTGCAGGAAGACACACACTGCGGTAAGACTGATTTATCTGATGCGTTCTGTGCTTGTTTTTGACATGGAAAGGACTAAGACTTGTTAATGCATCTATGGCACAATTAAAAATGATACTTTCTCTGTTAAAAAAGCAACTATAAATGTTACTGACTGCAGGATTTAGTATTATTATTTCTTCATTTAATGTAATAATGTTTATTTTTGAATACCCAAACATATGTATATATAATTTATTATCAATGTAATACCATGGTATTTTTATAATTAACTTGAAAATACCATGGTAATCAGTATATATAAAAGCACTGTGGTATCATGTTTATATATATATATTAATATTTTGATGGTTCGATTGAGTCATTAAAGGAGTAGTTCACTTTTAAAAAAAACTTTTGCTGATTATTTTCACCCTCATGTCATCCAAGTTGTCCATGTCTTTCTTTCTTCAGTCGAAAAGAAATTAAAGTCCCCGTGAAATCAAAATTGAACCTATTTACTTTGTTAGCGCATATTACTAGTCTTGTGGTGAACAATTAATCCGTGCAAGTAAAAATATATTTAAAAAATGTTTTACCTTGGTAATCTTTAATCAAAATCTGAAAAGTTACTTCCGGTCTGGAACGGTTTCTTTTTCTGATGACGTAGGTTTCACAACTTGGGTGGGGAAACGCTTAACCACTCCCCTCAAACCGTTAGTTTGCTATGAGCGAGAGATGGAGAGGAGGAGCTCTAGAGTAAAACCCTGCCCTCTGTTCAATATTCCGTTTCACTTGGAAATACGTCACAGCACTGGAGAAAAATCGTTTGCAACTTCCGGTTCACGGGGACTTTAAGGTTTTTGATGAAAACGTTCCAGGATTTTCTCCATATAATGGACTTCAATGGGGTCCAACCGGTTCAAGGTCCAAATGAGAGTTTCAGTGCAGCTTCAAAGGGCTTTAAACGACACCAGACGATGAATGAGGGTCTTATCAAGCGAAATTTAAAAAATAAATAAAAAAAAGTTTAAGCATTAAATGAACAAAATGACTCGAAAAAAGATTTGTTCATTTTGATGAACGAGTTCGAACAGGAGAGTCACGCCAGGAGAGTCCGAGGCGAGCGTTTGTGCTTATAAAACTTAAACTTAAAACTTTGTTATTTATTTATTAAATGAGCGATCGTTTCGCTAGATAAGACCCTTATTCATCGTCTGGTGTCGTTTAAAGCTCCACTGAAACTCTCATTTGGACCTTGAACCGTTTGGTCCCCATTGAAGTCCATTATATGGAGAAAATCCTGGAATGTTTTCATCAAAAACCTTAATTTCTTTTCGACTGTAGAAAGTCAAATATCACCTCCAGACATCACTTTTGACCACTACTGTAAAATAAATAATAAGGGTAAATGTGGTGGATCGACCATTTGTCCGTTTCTACGGTTAAATGCTTTCCGTTTGGTCTCTCGAGAGAATGTTTAACTGTGGCAAACATGGTGCAATGCTTTAGTTACACTTTGATCAACTGAATGGAAACTAAGGCAGGAATAAACTACAATGTCTCTGAGCTTGAATGTAATCTCTTGTGTCTTTAACAGGCTGGCTGAAGTGAACACTCTCAGTGTGTGTGTGTGTGTGTGTGTGTGTTTGAGTGAATATACTTTCCGTGATGGACATTTTTGAAGGAATCCACCGTGTGCAGCTCTCCTGCTCTCCTCCAGCACGGTCCTGGTCTGTCCCAGGGTACGAGCTGCTGGTGGCAGGGAATTCTGGGATAGCAGTGTACTCCTCACCTACATTCTTCGGGAATGCTGATCTTACGGATCAGCACACGGCAGAGGGAGAGAGATGTCCGGTCGGGAGGTACGTCCAGACTTCACCTAAGCAAAAATACCAAAGCAATACTGTCTTTGTTTCGATGGCTTTGTGTAAAAACTGTTAAAAAATGGTGACAAAGCAAAATCTTCCACCCACAATTATTTTAGAGAATGAAAAAAGAGGATGTAATCTCTAATTCTGCTGAATACACAGAACTGTACACACAATAACAATGTGTGAAAGTCAGTCAGTAATTATAAACATAAAAATAATAAAAACATAAAGCATAACAAACAGAATGGAACAGACCTATATAAACAATAAACTATCTAAACAATATAATACAAAAATCACAGACCAAACATGTTCTGAACAAACAACATGGGCTAACATAAATATAAATAAAAACACGGGCACATCACGTGATTCCTGGATGCCTCCACTGAGTCATGTGACCCGTGATTGACAGCTGGACATTTTTCCTGCTCAATCTCAGAGGAAAGTCTGTCTGACTGTCCTACCCAAAACAAAGTCAATCTAAACACCGATTTCTCTGTCGGATCCGGATTACGGAGTGTTTATCTGATCAGATTTCTGCTATATCTCAGTCGTGTTCGGGAAACCGCAGCGGGATCTACTGGTAAATCTCTTACTCTTTATTTCAGGAAGCGGAGCTGCAATTCTGCAATACTGTTAACTTTGGTAGTTCACTTTGTGATTGTTTCTGTGTTCGTGTTGTCGTCAGACTCAGCGGGTCGCGGCGAGTCCTGTAGCCGGGCGAGGGGAGGGGAAGGGCGGGGAGTGTACACGGGAAATGCCGCGACTGCCACGGAGCGATGAATTACATAAACAGGGCTGATTTTGATCATAATCACACACGAGCGTTTATTAATTGACCCACAGACAGCTCCTTAATGCTAGTTGAAGAAGGGTATGGCGTTATATTTTCATGACTGGATTAACTTTCGGGAGTTGGGATTTTATGGGGTCTTCTTATTAAGAACAGTTAGTAATCACAGTGGGGTCTATTTGAGGGTTAACGTTACAGTCATATAATCATATTTTTCTTCGAAGACTTGTGATATCCTTGTGATATATGAGTGTGATATCCTCGGGCTCAACGATTCGATTCGTAAAATTTAATCTTTACAGGAACCAATTTAAAGGGAGTGACCGACGACCGTTTACCCCAAAATTAATATTTTTATCATCATTTACTTGTCTTTAGGTTATTCCAATTTCCAAACATTTATTAGTTTCTTTTTTAAAAGACAAAAGAAGATATTTTGAAGAATATGGGTAACTAAACTAAACAGTCGATGACATTCCTCAAAATATCTTCTATTTAACAGACGAAAGTCTCGTGCAGGATTGGAAGAACTCGAGGACGAGTAAATGATGACAGAGTAAAAAAAAAAACTAAAAAAAAACAAAAAACTTGGGTTTTCATATAGGCTACATTCCCACTCTTTTGGACCAAATCATTGTGACCATAAAATAATCAATAATTGTTTCCTGCAGATTGGTCGACCTGGAGCCAGAGGAGCGTGATGGGGGGCAGAGGAAGAAGATGCCCCCGGAGGAGGCAGGAGCACACAGACACGAGACCTACGACATGTCCCGTCTGCGGAGTTCCTCTCTGGAGATCAAGGAGAAGGGAACAGAATTCCTCAGAGACCAGCTGGATGCTGCACAAAAGGTCCCACATGTTCTGTTCTTTTCCATTCTATTCCGTTCCATTCTGTTCCGATCTATTCCATTCTATTCAGTTCAAATCCATTCCATTCTATTCCGATCTATTCCGTTCCATTCTGTTCCGAACTATTCCATTTTCTTCTATTCCATTCTGTTCCAATATATTCCATTCTATTCCGATCTATTCTATTCAATTTTATTCCGTTCTTTTCTATTCCATTCTATTCTGTTCCATTCTATTACGGTCTATTCCATTCTATTATATTCCGTTCCATTCCATTCCAAAATATCAAAAGTAATGTTTTGGGGAGACTTTACATTTAGCTAAGAAAACGAAAAGTCTTGATGTTTCATTGTAGGTTCTTCAGATCAGTGTTTCGGATCTTTAAAGCTCCAGCTCACGGTTTCATGTTACAAATGATGTGTTTCAGAGTAGTAATAACTGCTCAGGTCTTTGTCAAACCATAATTGAAAGTTGGAAATGTAGTTTATTTTGTAAACTAGCCTACAACGTCACTCATTTGACTGTTGTCATGTGAGTCAAACAAAATAGCAGCAGTGTCAACAGTTCAATAATGGAGATACATCTGCTCATAGCCTTGTTATTTTTAAATAAATGTCTTATTATTTTTATTAAACTTATTTATTGTTTTATTATTGTTCTATCTAATGATGCTGGTGCCCGTTAGAACATTAATGTGAACTGCTTGGAAATATGAACGAATCATTCAAATGTTCTCCTATTTGATTCAGTTCTGATTTATTGAGCGTTGTCTGTGTTTCAGGAGCTGAAGCTGAAAGACGAGGAGTGTGTCAGACTGTCTCATGTCAGGAATCAGCTCGAGCAGGAACTGGAGGAACTAACCGCCAGTCTGTTTGAGGTGGGCGGGACTAATGTGACATCATTGACACTGAATATAGAGGACTATTGTGTGGTGATGTTGATGTATTTATGAGGGAAAGTGGTCATCTTAACTGGTCACTGTTTCTAAAAAAAATTGTAATCTCATTTTAAATGGTCCTGTTGTGTGACAAATTCATTTTTATTATAAAAATTATTTCACAATTTAAAATTGTTACTAGCCATGACATCGATACCATGGGGAAAAACCCCAATATAGATATCTTTAATATTATATCATAATTTGGCAGCCGGTATATTAGGCTGCTTTAACTTTAAGACCTGACACGGGGATCCATTACACTGTTACACATGCGTTTCCTTTCTCAGTGGTTTACGTTCACTTAAAACATGACTGACTGTGTTTACACGAATACTCGCCAATACCTGCATTTTGATATTATTTTGTGTGTATTTTAAGACATGAAAACAAATTCAATTTAGTCCTGAGAGGCTCTTTATGTGCCTAACTTTGGGTGTGAGCACAAAATCTGCAGGAGTGAGAGAGTCACTGAGATGAGATCAGAGAGAAAATGTATCTGTATCTATTCTGTCGGAAAATGAATATTCAGATATTTCAGTATCTATGCATTGATTGACAACACTCTACATTTATTATTTCAGATCCCTTTTTAAATTTAAGACTTCAATTGAAAAAATTTATTATACAAATAAAAGTGGCTCGTAAGACTGACTGCGTTAAACACCTCTTCTGCAATACTCACACATTTAGTAAGTGTTAATGTCAAGTCCAGAATAAAACATATTATAATTAATTTTTAATGTAAAAATAATTAATGTAATCTCACAATTATCATTAAATCAATAAATAAAAAACGCTGCAAGCAGTGTTGGGTAAGTTACTCTAAAAAGTAATTAATTACTAGTTACTAATTACCTCTTCAACAGTGTAATTAGATTACTGTACTAATTACTCTCTCTAAAAAGTATTTAATTACTTTTTTAATTACTTTCAAAATCCCATATCAATCTCAACCAGCTGGATAATACAAGGATAGACATGAATCTGTTTTAATTCTTACAAATAAATACTATAAAATTGCATGAATTATCCCTAAACTGACCAAGGCGGAGATTACATTATAAAAACATACTTTTTTAACATCACACAGTACATTTTGATGTTAAACCCGCTATTGTTTTATGTCAGTCTGATCTCATGACATTTCACACTTTTTTCATACATATTTTACAATAATTTATACGAAATTTAGACACCTCATAAAATGCATACGAATCGCTGTGAGATCGGATTGATCTATACACAGTATTTACCTCAATTACATCAGAAGTAACTGTAATTAAATTACAGATAAATGAAGAGTAATCCCTTACTTTACATTTTCAAGGGAAAAGTAATTAAATTACAGTAACTAATTACTGGCTGCAAGCATAGTTATTTATAAAAACATTGGTAAAATGCTGTCACAAACCTGTGTGTCTCTAGGAGGCTCATAAGATGGTGCGAGAGGCCAACGTGAAGCAGGCGGCGGCGGAGAAACAGCTGAAGGAGGCGCAGGGCAAGGTGCTGTCTGTCTCTCTCTATAGTGAGCCTAAGCCCCTCCCCTTCCGGTCGACCACCATGGGACCTTATTTCGGAAAAATATTGAATGGTAGTCAATGGCGAGAGACAATCGTTTGAATTGTGCCCTGAATTACACATATGATGTTTGTCGATTTAAAAGATACATTTTAAAGTAAAGAAAGTCGCAGTTTGATGTGAAACCGTTGAGGTATAAGACTGTGAAAATACGTAATTACAAAGACTACAAATCCCAAAGGCGCACATTTTCTCCCAATGAATGAAGCTAACTTTACTGAGGCTAACGTCTGTCATTGTTTCTACAGTCTTACGTTATAATCGTGTTTATAAACGAGTGTGTTGTACCAGACTGCACACACACACACGAGCAGCGGATCTCGTTTCGCTTCCTGGGAGATGTAGTTCACATAAAACTAAATGTTACTCTTCTGTTTTATGACAAACCGCGACGTTTTTGACTTTCAGAATTATCTTTTAAATTGACAAACATCATATGTGTAATTGAGGGCACAGTTCAGACGGAATAAAAAGATAAGTTGTCTCTCGCCATTGACTACCATTCATATTTTTTCCGAAATAAGGTCCCATGAGCCGGAAGCTGAGGGGCGGGACTTAGGCTCTCTATCTGTCTCTCTCTGTCTGTCTAACTCTTTGCTCACTCTTTCTGCACATCTGTCGTCTCAGATTGACGTCCTGCAGGCGGAGGTCTCTGCTCTAAAAACCCTGGTGTTGACCTCTACGCCCGCCTCCCCGAACCGCCAGCTCCACCCTCAGCTGCTGTCTCCGGGCTCCAGCCGGGCCCGGGGCCACACGCGCAACAAGAGCGCCAGCGGAGCCCTCCAGCTGCAGACGGAGCCACCGCCGACCGACGCAGCGGCAAACAGGGAGGACAGAGAGGTACAAACACACTGCTGGACAAGATCACCGGCCCATAGTGTTGTCCAAAGGACGGACTTCGGTACCAAGTTGTTTTATATACCAATTGTTGTGAATATAGACCATTTCACAAGATGTAAACAACACTGGTCCAGAAGCACTTCCTGTTTCAGTTTGTAACTGTTTTCTTTATTTCACATGTAAAGAAAACATCTTAAAGATGTTTGTTTAACTTTTTAAATCAGTTTTAAATGTTCTGTTGGTTGTATTTTATCCCAGCTTTTATGTAGTGTTACAAAACTGAAACAGGAAGTGCTTCTGGACCAGTGTTGTTTACATCTTGTGAAATGGTCTATACATCAATGATGCTTGGTACCGAAGTCGGCTTTAGAGACTAGTGTTGGTCTGTACCTGCATGGTGAAACTTTGATCACTGAATTTCCTGCTGTTCTTCCTCTCTTTTCCTCCGATCTGTGCAGTTCCTGTTCTCCTCTGTCTGATACTGTGTGTCTGATTCCTGCTCAGCTGGTCAGTGTGACCTGTGTGTGAACTCTCTCTATGGCAACAGGGTACAAAGGGTTACAAATGAAAACTTTAGAACTTATTTTTCTTTCTTGCTTGCTTGCTTTCATTCCCTGGTGAAAAAAAGCAATAATAATACAGCCCAAAAAGTGGTTTGCTGGTTTAGCTGGAGATACCCAAATCTCCCATTGTTAAATTAAATTAATTTTCTTTAATTGAAATAAAGCTGAAATAAAATGTAAATATTAGATAATTAATGGCAAAAATTACACACTTAAATGAAAATATAAAAATAAAATCTAATTCAAAATAGTAATAAATACTTTAGTAGTTTATAAATAATAGTCACAATAAGATTCCATTAGTTAACATAGCTCTTTACTATTTACTAATACATATTTAATGGACCTGAGCTGACATGAGATAACAATGAACAGCTGTGTTTTTATTCACTGATAATACTGTACTGTAACAAATGTATTGCATTATATTGCTTTTTTTTAGTCACTGTAATATTATTTAATGCATTTACTAAAATATCCTGGACCAGCAAACCAGCTTTTTTCAGCAGAGAAACAAAACAAAATAGCAATCAACACATTTAAAAAGAAAAAGAGCATGAATTCAATTCACTGAGTGGTTAAAACCATGAAGCCTAATCTTCTGTGATGTAGCTGGACTCGGTGTTGTTCGCGGAGTTCCTCTCGTGGAAGGAGAAGCCGGGTCTGGATCGCTCCTCGGCGTTCATCGGCCGGGTGTTCAGGGAAGATATCGGACCCTGCCTCTCATTCACATGTTCTGAGGTACGCCAGTGTACATCAGCTCTGCTCTCGTTCTGTGCGTTTCCCGTTCTCTCAGACCTTCTCTCGTGGTTTTCCTCCAGTTGTCTCAGTCTGTCCAGTGCGCCGTGGAGAACAACTCTCTCACCATCGAGCCTGTAGCCATGTCGTCGCTGCCCACGGTCAAAGACATCGAGTGTGGAGGACCCAAGTAAGTCATGTAGCTGTACACACAAAACACATCCATCACCAATTTAAGAAATTTAGACTGATAATACTATACTTTTTCAGATAATGTGCATTACTTGTGTTTTATAATGTGTTTTTAAAGGGATAGTCCGCTTTTTTTGGAAATAGGCTCATTTTACAACTCCCCCAGAGTTAAACAGTTTTACCGTTTTCAAATCCATTCAGCCGATTTTCTAATATTTAGAAGAATGTCAGTAATCAGATATTTTCTGGTCTCATTGAATTCTGTCGTAGGAAAAAAAATATACTATGGAAGTCAATGAGACCAGAAACTGTCTGGTTACTGATATTCTTCTAAATATCAGAATATCGGCTGAATACATTAGAAAACGGTGAAACCCAACTTTTTAACTCTGGGGGAGTGGTAAAATGAGCCTATTTCCAAAAAAAGTGGAGTATCCCTTTAACTCAAACTGTCTCTATGAAGCCCCTCCTTCTGAAAAGCACACTGTGCTCTGATTGGTCGGCTGGATCAGTGTGTTGTGATTGGTCAAGAGATTTGTGCATGTTTGGGAAATCCCGCCCCTTACCATAAACGCGAGTTTCAATACACTACTAACTAACTCAAACAGGCCCCGCCCCTTTATTCTGCGTATTAATTATTATGAGGAATATTGTGACGTGTTCGTTCCCGGAAGAAACTTGAGACTACAATGGAGGCGACGCTGATACAGAGATCTCTTTGATGACATGCATGGCTTAAATTTCCCAATACTGCATGCTTGAGTGCATAAACACTTCATATCTTCACACCAACACCTCTTTCTGACTGCCTCACCTGGATAACGCTCGGGACAATCCTGACTAAAGTTAAAATACTTGGGTTTGACATGTAGCAAGTGGGATCCTCTTTAAATTCTGTAATCAAATACATAGATAAACACTGTAAATTAGGAATGGGCAACGATTAATCGCATCCAAAATAAAAGTTTGTGTTTACATAATATATGTGGGTGTAGTGTGTATAATTAATTTGTATATATAAATACACACACATGCATGTATATATTTAAGAAAAATGTGTTATTAATACATCAAATATTTATATATAATATTAATTGTGAATAAATATATATCAAATATATACATGCATGTGTGGGTATTTATATATACAAATTAATTATACACACTACACAAACATATATTATGTAAACACAAACTTTTATTTTGTATGCGATTAATCGCTGCCCATCCCTACTGTAAATCAGAGCAATTGCACTTTGATCTTGGAAGTCACGCTTTAATCGCACTTTAATCGCACTTTAATCACTGTTTGATTTGGGGTTGTTTTCACAGCGGTTGCCGGACACCGATAGAAACGTAAGTGATTCCGAGAACCAAATGTGCATGAAATCCTGTTTCACACCAGCACATGACATCATCAGTCCCTATCTGTCTGGAGAATGTTTATTAGTTAATTCTTTTATATAAATCTGGTAATTACGACATGCCGGCTCGTGTCAAGAGCGTTAAGTGATTTGATTGACAGCTTCATTGCTCTTTGTTCTCTTTTGCTTGAACAGTAAGTGCGCGTTGAGCGGGATGTCCCGCCCCTGCCGACATCGCATCAAACTGGGAGATAAAGAGAATTACTACTATATATCTCCGTCTAGCAGAGCTCGGGTACGTCTAAATCACTCCCATATCTATATCACAGGAAACGAGATGTTTATTTCAGGAGCAGTTCATACATCAGTGCTCTCTCCTCACAGATCACAGCGGTGTGTAACTTCTTCACTTACATCAGGTACATCCAGCAGGGCCTCGTCAGACAAGACGGTGAGTTCATCGACTCTGTATTATTATTTTGTATATAAATGCACACACATGCATGTATATTTAAGAAAAAAAATATTATTTATATATAAAATATTTATATATGTATTATAAATCTATACAGTATATACATGAAAATATTCCTAAATATATACAAGCATGTGTGTGTATTTATATTTATACAAAATAATTATACACAGTGCACCCACATGTATTATGTAAACACAAACTTTTATTTTGGATGCGATTAATCGTTTGACAGCCCTAGTGTGTGTGTGTGTGTATATATATATATATATATATATATATAAATAAATATATATATATATATATATAAATTTATATATATATATAAATATATATACATATAAATATATAAATATATGAAGAGTTCAGATGCAAAAGCCTCTAAATGCCATTTGAAATTTTCTTCTTTAATGATGATTTTTATCAAACTTGTATATTTAAGTTCAGTAATTTCACTTAAATAACAATTAATAGGTAATTATCATTGCCATTTAAGTGAAATCACTGAACTTAAATATACAAGCTTGATAAAAATGATCATTCTAGAAGAAAATTTCAAATGGCACTTAGAGGCTTTTGCATCTGAACTCTTCATATATATATATATAAAATTTATATAAATATATATATATATAAAATATATATATATATATGTTTGAATATTATATTAAATACATAACACATTTAATATTAAGTGATTTGTTATTGAACTAATCAATCATTTAGTTGGTATTTCAAAATGGCGTTAAACAGTGGATATTTCTATTCCAATAAAGTATGTCAGAAGAAAACTGTGATGTTCCTCTGGTTGCAGTTCAGCTGATGTTTTGGGAAGTGATGCGTCTGCGGAGAGAGATGAGCGTGGCCAAACTGGGATATTTCCTGACGGAGGAGAGCTAGAGAAGCAGAAAACACAGAAACACATCTCAACATTCACTCACACACTCCCCTGTTCATACATGTATTCAGGGAAACACTACAGAAGAACTCTTTCCCCTGAGCCAATGGAATAACAGCATTGCAGTTCTGTGTTATTTTTGCTTTTGGTAAACCCTAGTGTGTTAAAAAGAGGTAAACATGTTATATTTCAATTTTCCGGTAAATAGTCTCTTATAGTCAAACCTTAGGTTTTCAGCTCATCTAGTGTTCCTGTTTACACACAGCGACGGACAACAATCGGTCAAATCTAAACCAGTTAAATAGAATTCTAGAAAGATAGCAGAATAATTGGCTTTTATTTGCTTTGTTTGTTTTCTCGGAAGTACTATGTTACACACATGTGAATGTTTTATATGATAATTCCAACAATAGAAGCAGTTCTCGAATCATAAGGCCGTTCTCGAGCTTGAACACTATCTTGAATATGCAATGCACTAAGGCGCTTTCTGTCCCAGCATGCTTTGTGCACCGGTTACTTCTGTGCACATTAGCTTTGAATGGACAATCCTCCACGGGTCTTTTCTATGCAACCTCCTTAAAGTGCCAAGAAATGTGCCACGCGAGTCTTGGTCTGTTACTACGGAGGTGTATTGCATTCACTTGAAGAAAAAAAAATCTACTGTTTTTCTGAATTAATGAGTTAATTTTTCATGAGAAAAATTTTTTTGCTCTGTTTTTCTGAATTAACGAGTTAATTTTTCATGAGAAAATTTTTTTGCTCTGTTTTTCTGAATTAATGAGTTAATTTTTCATGAGAAAAATTTTTTTGCTCTGTTTTTCTGAATTAACGAGTTAATTTTTCATGAGAAAATTTTTTTGCTCTGTTTTTCTGAATTAATGAGTTAATTTTTCATGAGAAAAATTTTTTTGCTCTGTTTTTCTGAATTAACGAGTTAATTTTTCATGAGAAAATTTTTTTGCTCTGTTTTTCTGAATTAATGAGTTAATTTTTCATGAGAAAATTTTTTTTGCTCTGTTTTTCTGAATTAACGAGTTAATTTTTCATGAGAAAATTTTTTTTGCTCTGTTTTTCTGAACTAACGAGTTAATTTTTCATGGAATTTTTTTTTCCTCACGAAAAATTAACTCATTAATTCAGAAAAACTGAGCAAAAACTTTTTCTCATGAAAAATTAACTCATTAATTCAGAAAAACAGAGCAAAAAAAATTCTCTCATGAAAATTTAACTCGTTAATTCAGAAAAACAGTGCCAAAAAAAATTTTCTCATGAAAAATTAACTCGTTAATTCAGAAAAACAGTGCAAAAAAAATTTTCTCATGAAAAATTAACTCATTAATTCAGAAAAACAGAGCAAAAAAAATTCTCTCATGAAAAATTAACTCGTTAATTCAGAAAAACAGAGCAAAAACTTTTTTTCTCACGAAAAATTAACTCGTTAATTCAGAAAAACAGTGCAAAAAAATTTTTTCTCACGAAAAATTAACTCGTTAATTCAGAAAAACAGTGCAAAAAATTTTTTTCTCACGAAAAATTAACTCGTTAATTCAGAAAAACAGTGCAAAAAAAAATTTTCTCATGAAAAATTTACTCGTTAATTCAGAAAAACAGCAATTTTTTTTCTCATGAAAAATTAACTCATTAATTCAGAAAAACAGAGTAGATTTTTTTTCTTCAAGTGAATGCAATACGCCTCCGTATGTTACAGACACTCCTGCACACACACGTCACTGCCAGCCTAACCATCTTAGACACAGGTTATGATACTTGTACCATGATGCATCACACTCCATAGATAATAACTGTTGTTTGATTGACAATCGCTGCACAAATTCAGTGTTTACAGAGCCTTTTATAGGCCGTAGCCGCCACATTTAACTTGATGCGAGTGAAAAAATGTCTTCCGACGGTTGCACTGTTTTGTTTTTGTAAACTATGTGCAATGTTTTAGCTTCGTTTTCATCCGCGACACATTAAATTTAGCGTCTACCCTCAGGTCCGTTGCGTGTAAGTTAAACTGCCTCGTCATGTTAAAATGACCGTGTGTGTTTTCAGTCTATTAAAGTCTTCAGAATACACATTTGTGTGACTCGGATTTGTTTTTGTGAACGTTGTGCCAAGAAATGTGCCCAAAACAAGTATACAGCGTGTAAGAAATTGTGCTTTATTCATATATTTTTGGACTTCGACAGGCATTGAATATATATATATATATATAATTATGATTTTATGGGATAATGGAAGATTTCATAGAATTAATTTATGATGCTTGAAATAATAGTTTAAAATGCATCGTACACACATGTATGCATGATGTCACGTCTCAATACGTGTAGAAACTCAAGGCTAAGCTACAACAAAGCAAGGTTTATTTGTGAGGTCACGCGTGGGAGAGCCGACGGCAGATTTACCACAGACAAAAGCTTATCTCAAGGGCGAGGACACTGGGAGAATGTTAAAAATGCTTTGCAGGCTTGAACACATACAGAACGCAGTGAAACGAGACTGTGGTTATGAAACATGTAAACACAGACCGATTGTGACCAGTTCATCTTCCTCTCTGACAGCATTCTGCCTTCGCCGTCTCGGCTTTCCCAAGGACGACTCTGCAGGATTGACATTCTAGTATAAGTATATACGTTTAAACATAGCAAACAACTGCTTGAACTGGAGAGAGTGACACACCTTTTGTAGCATGCGAGGAAGAGCAGAATCAAAGCCACGCCCCCTAGGACTGACATCACTGATGCAACAATGGAGGAGGCAGAAAGGGGCGGAGCTGCAGCTTCTACATATGCAACACAGAAAAGCTCATTTATGTGATTCTGATTAATATATGGCACAGGTGTCGATGATGATGTGGCCGCCGCTCACCTGTACAGGTGTGACCTCCGGGTGTGTTGAAGCACTGCAGGTGTGACGGGCAGACGGGCGGATGAGATGAACATTCATCGATATCTGAAATAAACAATAAAAACACTGGTTTGATTTACTGGTGTAAACTGAATCAGTTCAGATTTTATTATAATATTAATCGTTTAATATTTTGCCGTATTAATATCTAATGTTATTTTACATTTAAAATTGAATTTAACTCAATTAGTCAATTATTAGGAAATAAAAAAGCTAACTTTTTATAGGAAAAAGATAATAGGTATTCTTTCTAATAGGTATAGGCTTTCATATGTCATGCAAGATATTATTAAAGCATGACATATGTTGTAAGATCATGTCAGGAAATTTAATTATGGTTTGAAATTAGACCAGAAATAAATAAATAAAAGTTATTATTGCAATTTCTTTGCATACTTTATATTTTCATGAGTGTAAACATGACAGGATTTTAAATACATTTTAGCAGAATGTTTTCCAATACAGAAAAAAATAGAATAAATTTAGATTCAATTTAATGACTGTCTATGAATGTTCAAATGTCCAAAAATGTTAATTTACAATTAAATAATACTAAATTAATTAATTAATTTAATATTAGTTGTTTTATATTTTATTATTATTATTTATTTTATTTAAAATGTAGTCTACTGTTTATATTACATTTAATGTTATATTTAATATTTAATATTTAGTTTAGTCTAGTTTAAAGAATGTCCATGAATGTCCTAACATCCCAAAAATTAGTAATCATTCATCAATATTTGAAATAACCAATCAAAACATTGTACTAAATTAAAATTTTAAATTAAATAGCCTAAATTTAATTTAAATATTTAATTTAATAGTTAACATAAACTGTTTAAAATTGTATTAAATCTAATGTTTTTTTTTTTTTAAAGCAAACTTTTTATATGAGATTTTTATCTCCTATAAAATTATTATTTTATTTTTATTTATTTTGATGTATTTTATTTATTATTTTATTTTAAATTATTTCTATTTATTTTTATTTTAATGTTATTTGACATTTGATATTGCATATTTAACATTTAATATTACATATTTAGTTCAGTTTAAAGAGAGACCTTGGCAGGTGGGTGGTTGTGGGCTCCAGCTGTGAGTGTTGGGGTCACAGGTCACGTGTGCGGCCCCCTGGAGCAAGTATCCAGTAGGACACTGATAGATCACGACAGAGTCACACAGCACAGAGAAACCCAGACGCAGCCGCGGGACGGGACCACAGACCGGGTCTAAAAATGAGACCAAAACAGGGTGAATATGAATAAAACACATCAAATAAAAGGATTATTCTTTCAGTCGATATTACCAGCGTCTGCTTCTCTCCACGCTGAGAGGTTCATGTGGGCGATGTGTGTGCAGGGCAGCAGGTCGTCAGGGCGGAGTGTGTGTGCGAAGGGGTCATGGGGCACCAGACGGATGTGTGTGTTGTCACAGATGATGCGGGACAGAGATGTAGTGTGGAGAGCGTCTCTCTGAGCAGAGCTGAACACACCGTCACTCTGCCACCAGAACCTGAACCAGAATTACCATTTAACCCCCATCCTTCCCTCGGGGCATCATGACCAAAACTCACGAGTGTTCATCAGAGGGGTCCAAGACCCTAAGACTATTGTCGCACTTGAACCATGAATACATAAAAAAAATTTTTTTTAAAGGATTCAAGGAGTTTTGTGGTTGAAATTGAAAAAAGTAACAAATCCTTCGCTCGCGGGTCAAGTTGACCCCCTTAGGAATGAATGGAAAGCGAGGAATGCTTCAGTACACATAGAAAAACCTAAAAATGCTCATAATTCAAACTAAAAATGCTAAAACTTTACCCCCAAAAAATTATTTTATAATCTGTGTATCTGAATGAGAGCGATAAGGCCATCTAGAGTCATGAAATATTATGTTATATTATTTTATTTTCACAAGAGGTCGGCAAAGACACACAATGCAAGATATTTTGAGCTGTATTAAAAGGATTATGCATGTAATTGTGAGTTATTTTCAATTTAATTTGAAAGAATGTGAGGAATGTTTTTAAATTACTATTTATTAATTATTTAATGATCGATTCTAGTCATTTAAAGGTACATGACATTAAAAAAAGAACAAAACAAAATTAAAAATCGAAAGAATATTATAAAAAATTAAATTAAAAAAAAAAGTATGATTTTAGGGATTCGGATCATTTTGACCCGCGAGGAAAAAGTCAGAGTGAAGGATGAGGGTTAATTATGCACTTCATATCATACATATAAATGATTACATTGTTTAAATTAATGCATTTTTAGCTAACTGCGATGTACATTTCTGAAATACAGTTACAGATCACTCTAAATTGTAATGTGGACTCTGTAAAGCTGCTTTGAAATGATGTGTTGTGAAAAGCGCTATACAAATAAATATGAATTGAACTGAATTGAATATTGAGCCAGATTGAAATCACTCAACGTTTAAATACACAAGAAGTGGAACATCACACTACCGGTCACCGTCTCGGAGCGTTTTGAACTGTTTTGCGATCAGGCACGCCAGCAGCGACCCCACGCGACCCCCGGGCAGAGCCGGCTCTGAGATCGCCCCGACCCACACGTCTATGTTCTCAGCCGACCCATAGAGATGCAGAAGCTTCCGGGCCAGAACCACATTACCCAGAATCCCTGTTAAATCAGACTCGTTGGCAGGGGCGGAGAGGCCGCAGAGTTTCCTCCATGCACTGTAACCTGGGGACAGAAGGACATCACTGTGACATTTCAATTAGTGAAATTAGTCAATTATAAGGAAACTATTACTATTACTAAACTATTATTAAACAGTTCAAATTATAGGGGACAGATCATTGGAAATGCAATACTGACTGAAAAACAAAAAAGGAAAAAGAATTATGTCATGCAGGTAATTATTGTATTTTGTCATTTTTGATGTGATTTTGTAATGTTTTAGTCACACATATTCTGTGTTTCTTTATATAATATGACTTATTTGCCTTTTCTTATACAATGTTTTGAATTTCAGACATGCTGGCACTTCCAGCTGAGAAAGCTTGGGGCTTTTTCATTTTATTTGCATTGTTGTTTTATAAGCTCAAATGCTCACCTTGCTGTGTTGTGTGATGCACGTTCGTGACTCTCCAGTTCGAACTCGTTCATCAAAATGAATGAATCTTTTTGAGTCATTTGGTTCAATCAACGAACAAAATGAACCAAATGACTCGGAAAAAGATTCGAAAGGAGAGTCACGACTCACGAACGCACATTATTTTTGAAAAGACAGATCGTTTCGCTAGATAAGACCCTTATTCATCGTCTGGTGTCGTTTAAAGACATTTGAAGCTGCACTGAAACTCTCATTTGGACCTTGAACCGTTTGGACCCCATTGAAGTCCATTATATGGAGAAAATCCTGGAATGTTTTCATCAAAAACCTTAATTTCTTTTCGACTGAAGACAGAAAGACATGGACATCTTGGATGACACAGGGGTGAGTAAATTATCAGCAAAAGTTTTTTTTTAAAGTGAACTACTCCGATCAGGTGTAAACAGGCCCTTAGAAGGCAGCTGCCTATGTAGGTGTGGTGACCTGACGACAGGCACCTTGTAAGCCGTGATCTCGCCCCCTCTGTAGGTTTAACGCCGCTAGGTCGAGCGGGAGTCCTCCCTGAGCCTGGAAAAGCCTCTCGGTCAGTTCCTCCACCATCATCTGATCTGCTGTCTGCAGTTTAGCTGGGGATAAGAGTAAACCACGCAGCACTGGATCGATGCCTCCTACACACACACACACACACAAATGTTCCTTATGCATCATAACCTGATATGCATGTTGAGTAAATTAGCATGCAATCTTGAATATTACAGCTAAACACTAAAGGCATGAATCAATTGAGACTTTGGCTTTGAGTTTTTTCATACACCAAACTTTATTCCAATCTATATTTTGAAGGTTTTTACTAAGAGGTTTTCATGTACAGTACATTACCATTTACTTTATTTATATAACAATTTATTCCTATAAACATGGTCCATTAAATCCCTTTTCTTTGGATTTAAGAAGTGATAAAAAGAAAACAGTTTGACACTAATGTCAACAAAATGAAACAAGCATTCTGAACCTGACTTTATACAATGTTTGGATTTTTGTTCTAGAAATTCATGCAAATTTCTGCATATTAAAACTTAAAGGAGTAGTTCACTTTTCAAAAAACTTTTGCTGATTATTTCCTCACCCCCGTGTCATCCAAGATGTCCATGTCTTTCTTTCTTCAGTCGAAAAGAAATTAAGGTTTTTGATGAAAACATTCCAGGATTTTTTCCATATAATGGACTTCAATGGGGACCAAACGGCTCAATGTCCAAAGGACAGTTTCAGTGCAAACTACAAACTGTTCAAAGGGCTTTAAACGATTTCAGACGATGAATAAGGGTCTTATCAAGCAAAACAATTGCTCATTTAAAAAATAAATAACAAAGTTTAAGTTTTATAAGCTCAAATGCTCGCCTTGCTCTGTTCTGTGATGCGCGTAAAAAGGATGTATGACTCTCCTGCGCGTATGACTCTCCTGTTCGAACTCGTTCATCAAAATGAACGAATCTTTTTCCGAGTCATTTGGTTCATTCAACGAACAAAACGCACGAATTGACGCGGAAAAAGATTCCGTGTCGAACAGGAGAGTCACGAACGTGCATCACAGAACAGAGCAAGACGAGCATTTGAGCTTATAAAACTTAAATTTTGTTTTCTTTTTTTTACTAAATGGCCGCTCGTTTCGCTTGATAAGACCCTTATTCATCGTCTGGTGTCGTTTAAAGTCCTTTGAAGCTGCACTGAAACTCTCATTTGGACCTTGAACCGTTTGGACCCCATTGAAGTCCATTATATGGAGAAAATCCTGTAATGTTTTCATCAAAAACCTTAATTTCTTTTCGATTGAAGAAAGAAAGACATGGACATCTTGGATGACACGGGGGTGAGTAAATTATCAGCAAAAGTTTTTTTAAAAGTGAACTACTCCTTTAACATTTAAGAGAAACAAAAAAAAACGTCAACGAACCCTCTTGCACCATCCTCCAGGATGCAAACAAAGAGTGGTGTAACGGCAAAGCCGGGTGTTCGGGGCTCAACCGGTAATCAGGTCCGAGGCGGTTCACAACCGGGTGCACGGTCACATGTGCAAACCGAAAGGCAGCGGTGGAGAAAATGTTGGAGATGCTGGGGTCAGCGTCAGGGTCGTAACCTTTGTACGGGGGCATGAGGACCAGGTTAGCACTGCGGCCCAGGACACGTGGCAAGTAGTGATCCCACGTCAAGATCTTCCAAAACAAGGTTCAGCAAGTCAGATGAATGAATACATATACACTCATTTTATATGTGGACATCTTCTCACCTGGTGGACGGCGCCCAGTATTTTCCTGGCCTCCTGGTACAGCGTGTCCGGGCTCCAATGAGGATTGAGCTTGTGAAGCTCCTCAGCCAATCGGTTGTGTTCTCTCAGAAAGAGTGTGTGCAGAGCGATCATACCCAAGTGCTCATTGGCTCGAGAGTCACCTGAGACACGCCCACAAAAACAACACAACAACCGGCCAGTTTAGTGTGAAGACCTAGCCGAGACATTTAAATTTAAAAAAGACACACATATTGACTTCTGTTCTGTTTCTTTGTAAAACGTTTTAGCTGTAAGACAACTTTAATTAAAAACTGAGCTATTAACTTTATTAATACACATTGCTAGCCTTCACACTTTAGTACTGCATCTCCAGCATCCCATATTGGATAAGTGGAAAATATATATATATTTTTTTTTTTATTCAATTAAAATAAAATAAAAAATAAATCAATTAATTAATACAATAATTTTTGCTCTAAGATTTTTTTTCATTATTTAAATTATTTAAATTTAACCCTCAGGTGCTCTTCAGTCATTTCTGACCGAAAAATTTTCTGTTTTGAAATTTTAAAAATTACAGCTTCATCGCAATGTTACGAAACTTTGTGACTTTTATGGCATTGTGTATGTGAACACACAAAAAATTGAGGTCATGATCTGAGCATGCTAAGTGGTCTTAAAAAAATAGTCACACTTGTGGT
This sequence comes from Pimephales promelas, assembly GCF_988280905.1. Lineage (NCBI taxonomy): Eukaryota > Metazoa > Chordata > Actinopteri > Cypriniformes > Leuciscidae > Pimephales > Pimephales promelas. Next base: position 25,376,817 of record NC_142793.1, read on the forward strand.
CTTTGGTCAAAAATGACCCCCATAGGAAATGAATGGGAAATTGTAAAAAAAAAAAAAAAAAAAAAAAAAAAAAAAAATGGGAAAAAAAAAATTGTGAATTTTTGTTTGTCAATTTTTTTATAAGAAATAGTTTTTGAGATTGTTTCAACTATATATTCAAATCCATCAACAACAACAATAAAATGTGTTGATAAACAGCTGGGGAATTCACATGCCTCTCCATAGAGAGCTGTACATGCCATCTAGTGGTTACACCATGATTCTACGCCTTTTCTCTATACTGTAACCAAATGGTGCTAATTTTCTTCAAAAAAAAATTTTTTTCTGAAGGCCTAGACTCTATATTAAACTAAAATACTGCATTAATATTTTTTTGAAAAAAATAATATATATATATATATATATATATATATATATAGAAAAATATATATTTTTTTTCATGGCAAAAAAACTCATAAATATTGCATAAATAATAATAAATTCAATTAAATTGTCTCAAAATACTAAATTAAAAAGAATAAATATTATAGAACAAAAATAAATTGCATTGGTTTTACTGGGATGGAGAAAGTTTCATTTTTAGGTGTAAGATAACAAGTGTGACTCCGAAACGAAGAGCACCTGAGGGTTAAATTTACAAAAAACGAGTAGGAATAAGTAAAACCTATGTACTCCTACCCCTTTATTCTGTAGTATTACAAATTTTATTAAATGTTTAATTTAGGTACCAGTTCAATAGTATATAAACTGAGAAAGTTCTCTAGATTGAGTTCAGCTTTCAGCATCTGGTCTAAGCTTCTGAGTTCCTACACTTTACAACAATACCCTTACTACTATATTTTATTTAATATTAATGCCAACAACCTGCTTGGAAACAGAAGGACCTATTCCCCATGGATATGTTGAGCCTCTCCGCTGCCTCTGGTCGGGGGATGGTGTTGATCCGCTCTCGTGGGCCGCAGGGGTCCAGGTGAGGTTGCGTGCGGGGCAGGTAGGGCATGAAGCCGAGCCCTTCGTCCGAGTGGAACTGATTGACCGCGAGCAGGCCGAGGGGGGACGAGAGGTTCCTCAGGACGCCGGCGAGCGCATCCGAGCTCCCGTAGACCATGCTGGCGTCCACGAATGCGGTGATGGCGTTCATCTGCTCCCGGTGCCCGAGAGGAACGGTGCCGCCCGTACAGCTGGGAGCCGAGCGGAAGAACGGCATGCAGGTCTGAGTCCCCGTGCGAGGGTCTGAGAGGGGGATCTGAACGTGAAGAAGAAAAAGAGACTGATGTTCAGACTGACTGTGTAAATCTAATAGGGTTGTTTAAGTTTAAGCGATTATTCGACTAATCGTACAATTACAGTAATAAGCCATAAATCCTAATAATCAGGGTTTGAAATCAAAGCCATCCCTTCAAATGCGGGTAAAAATCAAATGTGGCGGGATCAAATCACGAGCCAATGTGGCGTGTTGTTTATTATTAGGGCTGTTAGTTAAGCGCGTTATTAACGGCGCTAACGCAAACCTATAAATTTTTTATCGCGCGGGTACCACAACTTTCAATAGGAAAATTCAACTGCAGTAGCCACCGTTCAACCTGAAGAGGGCAGCACTTAGATGTTTTTACACCATATATTGTAGAATTAATACACATTAAACCCAAATTAAATTAAATTAAATTGAATCAATGAACAGCATTAATAAAGCCCCAGTATTACAGATCATTAACTAAAAAAAAGTTGTTTTAGGGTTTAGTTACCCTTTAATGAGTAACTACACCGGAACAAACGAATAACGCACAATTAACATACTAGTAACTACTATTAACTATTTAATTTTAATTAAATGCGCACAGGTGAACCTCGAAAAATTTCAATATCGTGCAAAAGTTCAATAATTCAACTATTAGTGAAACTAATATATTATACAGACTCATTACATGCAAAGTGAGATATTTCAAGCCTTTATTAGTTATAATTGTGATGATTATGGTTCACAGCTTATGAAAACCCCAAATACAAAATTAGAATATTGTGAAAAGGTTTTAATATCTGTAAGCAATAATCATCAAAGGCTTGAAATATCTCACTTTGCATGTAGTAATCAAATATGGCGGGATCAAATCACGAGCCAATGTGGCGTGTTGCTAATTATTAGGGCTGTCAGTTAAACACGTTATTAACGGCGTTAACGCAAACCTATTTTAACGGCGTCAATTTTTTTATCGCGCGATTAACGGTCTTTTTGTCCTAGCAAACTTTGTCGGTTTTTTTCACATAGGGACGCGGCATGCGCGGACGTTTTGTTGCTTCGTCGACCAAAGTGCAAACAAAACAACAGGCACGCCACACACATGGCAGAAAGCGCATCCTGATTGTTTTCATTATTTTAATGTTTTTTTTGTAATTTTTGTTATAAGTTAACATTAGTGCGAACTGACTCGCTGCTACTTACATGTTTCAAGTGATAAGCCACATTTGAGGTCGATGAATGATAGGCGAATGTTCGGATTTCACGGATTGAAGTTTTTTTTTCTTCGATTAACCGACTAATAAAATTATGGGTAGACCAAGCCTGTTCAAGTTGACTAACTGTTAGTGGATTATTAGGGGGCAGTCCTAGCATCTAGCATCTGTTTTCGGGTGTACGTACACACCTGTATTGGGAAACACGGCGTGTCCCGGCTGCACGTGCGTGTGCAGTCGGCTCCGGTCTTAAAGGCCGCAGTGCTGGGACTCTGAGGGGTCAAAGTCAGGTCATGATCGATCCACTGACCCCACTCCACCAGCAGATGAGACAGAGACGTGTCCAGAGAGATGTTCTCATTATGAGTGTACAAAACCTCCTGCGACACACTGCGGACCTGCAAAGAGAGAAGAAGAGAGACTGGAAGACTTAACTTATCGGCTCATCTGTAGTTTAGCTAGCTAGCGTTTTTTTTTTTTTAATGTTCTTCAAACTAGGAAAAGTTATTCTATGACATCACTGTGAATAAGTTAACTAAAACTAATAAAAAAAAAATAAATCACTTTCCTTATTTTAAATAGAGCTGAAATAAAAGAAAATGTAAATATTCAATGAAAAACTCAAACTTAAAAATAACACATTTGGTTGAGCCAATATTGTAATTTCGTTTGGCACAGAAAATCCACACTTCAACTCTTTAGCTTATTCCTTTTCATTCAATTGTTGATTACATAGCAAGTTGCATATTCAAGTTTAACTGAAGTAAATTATATGATTTAAATAATTAATTTTAATTATTTAAAGTCCCCCTGCATGATGTGGTCAATAATTATATCCCTTAAAACTCATCTTTGATCACCAAAATTACATATTTAAACATTTTTTTGTACAAAAAAAAAATTCTCAGCAATGGTTTTGACTTTGCAAATTAAAAACACCACATAGACAAATTTAAACAACATGAAAAATATTGATTTCCACCTCAGGAGGACATTGAATAGTAACAATAATAAATATAATATGCTTTTTTCCCACTATTTCCCATTGTAGTAACTAGTAGCCTAACTAGATTAGGTTTAGGGGTAGGTTCAGCGTACGCACCTAGTTATTGTAATAACTATAATAAGTATATAGTATGTACATGGGAAACATGACTGTAAAATAAAGCGCTACCATATATAGAATGCAATACAGTTTTCATCGTATGCAAACACTTTAGCAAAATATAAACCCACCAAATGGCTAATAAAACAAACGAAATGAAAAATGCACAAGTAAATAATACGATTATAGACTAATAATTCTTTGAGAACGTTTCCATGAGTTTCAGACGGTCTTACAGGTGGAAGTGTGTAGTTATGGTACGTGTGCTGTGTGTTCCAGCCCCTCGGGGCCCCTCGGGGGTCCTCGTACTCGGGTGAGAGCCAGCGGGCGTAAGGGGTGTTCGCTGCGCCCCAGAGAGGGTTTTCTCTACAAAGACAAAAGATGTTTTCTGAACTTAATAAAAAAACTCAAATGGGTGACACTTTAGAATACTGGTCCTTCATTAAAGTGCAACTAAACCCCTGGTCAGAGCCTGACTTCACCCACTGGCAATATTAGAAAAATGCTGAAAAAGTGAGCGTAGGATTGGATTGGATTCCCTGATCTAATCTGATTTCAGATCCCTTTTTTCTCTTTTGAACAACCCATTTTCAAGATTTGAAAAGCTTACCTTTGAACAACTGGCCCCTAATGATTTTTGTATTAAAAGAAAAATCTTTGACCCATTCTATATATTGTTGGCTAATGCCACAAATATACCCGTGCGACTTTGTGATCCATGGTCACTTTGTTCCTGTGTAATAATTCATTACTGAAGGAAAGTGTTACCGACAAAGGATATATTTTGGCATCCCATACAGTACGTGTGTGTGCACCTGTTGTTGCAGTGTCCTGTGATGGTACGGTAGCGCTGGGACAGACAGTCTGATTTACACACGGGTCTCTGCGTCTCAGCCGAACACCCTGTGGCCTGCAGTATCGTCTCCATGTCTTCTGCACTTAAAAGCTCTAAGATGCACACCACACATGTTGAGATGACTTATAAGAGCTTTCAAGATCATTCATTGTCAATTTAGGCGTTGCAAGGATTATTCAAAACAGATCAATAAAAAAGATCTGTTTTTACGGTAACACTTTACAATACGGGTGCACTAATAAGCATTAATTCATGCTTAACTAATGCACAGATAATACTGAATTAATGTGTAACTAATGATTATCTAAGCTATTCATTAATGATTACCACATTAGGAACTAATTAAGAGTCTGTAAGTTTAATGTATTAGTTTATAAATGAATTGTTTTTAATTAATTAAATTTTAATTAATTAATTTTTATTTTTAATATGTAATTGTGGATTAATTCCATAATAACTATTTTTTTAACTAATAGTGTTAATTAATATGTTAATTACCAGAATGAGCCAAAGCCTTGTATTTCAACCTACAGATAATATGACAGGTACACTAATATGCATTAATACATGATTAATTACTTCATTGTTAGTGCAAATTTATGTGCAAATTACTAAATGACTAGTTAATAATGATGTGCCCCATCAAGTAAAGTCATAACATAATGATACCTTTGCAAATCATTAGCTAATGATTAATTAAAGCAGACAAGTGGAAGTTGAAGTGCATAGCTTTGACTAATTGTCGTAATTAACACATTAATTTACATTATTAGTTAATAAAACATGTTATTAAGGAATTAATACACAATGACACATAGCACTTCATGTATTACTTAATCTATTAATCATTTAGACTCTTTATTAGTTGCTGATGCAGTAATCATTAATTAATGGTTTAGTTCTTCATTAGTTATGCATTAACTCATGATTATCTGTGCATTAGTTAATCATGAATTAATGGATATTAGTGCACCCGTATTGTAGAGTGTTACCGATTTGACTTTTAATGTCTCGTATGACTCAAATGTGTGTGTACCGGTGAGGTCGGGTTTGTCCATGGAGTGTGTGTACACCATCTCTCTTATCAGCTCTACCGTGTTGTCGAGGAACTCGGCGGATCTGATGTGGGTTCTGGTTTTCGGGCCAGTTTGTTTGAACAAGGCCAACAGGTCACTGGGTCGGACAGAACCGTCTGATACAGATGACTTCATTCTGAGAGAAATGAGAGAAAATATACATTATTAGTAGCTCTAAACTCTTATAATATGATTAAAATCGACTCTTTCTGTCTAGTTACATGTTCCTATTTCTGATTGGTTGATGCATCAATTAAATAAGTCAGTAAGTCTGTAAATGTCACCTCTCATTGGTGTGATCGTAGGCAGCATCTGTCAGCTCTCGGGCTCGCCGTAAAGCTTCCTGAATGAAACTAGATCCCAAATACACTGGAAAAACGCCACATAACATTGTAATGGAATTAAATTGTCTTATTGTGAACTTGTCAGTCTTGTATATGCAGTTGGTAAATACAAACTTTTATTTGTTACCCAGAAAAAGACTAACTACTAGACATATATAGTTCAGTACCTGTTGCATTCTGGGAAGGAAAAAGAGATGTGGATGACAGCGGCAGAAGCAATATCGCAAATACAGATATAATCATGCATGAGAAAGATTCCTGCAATAAGAAAAATATACATTTACAAATTTACAAAAAAATAGAATATGTATATATGTTAATATATATATATATATACACACACACACAATCTATAATTATTGTACATGAATAAACAATGAGAAAAATATTTTTTTCATGTGTAATATTAATATTACTTTGGACAATTGTTGCACTTTTTATACAATTATTATTATTTTATATATAATTATTGCACATACATGCAACTATTATACAAAAATAATTTAAATATTAAAATAATAATTAATCAAATAACTATACAAAACAATTATTATACATGAAAAAACTATTAAAAAAAAATTTTGTATGGTTGAGTTTTCCCCCATGTGTAATAACTACAGTATAGTTGCTACTATTATACAAAAATAATATAAATATGAAAATAATTAATAAAAAACTATCCAAAACATAACTATAAAAATATATAAATATGCAACTATTGTACAAAATAATATTAATATAAACATTCAAATAATATATTAGTTGCACTTACCAAGCATGTCGTATCCATCTGTACGGTCTTGTATTCTCTCCTTTTGTCTTGCTTCAAAATAAATTGTGGTCATGTACAAAAATGCAATAAATAAATAGCAATGAATGAAAAAAATAATGTTATGAATATTATTTAGTATTTAGAGTATTTAAACATCACAATCTGAACAGTTTGATGATGTGTGACTGTACAAATCAGTGTAATTACGTGTGTCAGAAGGTGTGTGTCGTCCGTGTGTGAGGGGACTGACTTTTATACGCTGGCTTCAGTCTGCAAGTATGTGCAGAATTTGGTTATCTATGTGACTGGTGACAACAATTCAACATCAAACGATCCCCAACACACGGAGCGAATGATCCAAACCCATCATCCTCTATCTAATGGGGTAATCGACCCAATCACTCCTCATGCAAGTCATATAGAGCCACAGCGCACGCTTTCACCTTCTGAACAGTGCTAAAGGCATTGCTAAGGTGTAATATTATTCTTTTTTAACCCGATGCATCTGATCACTTGGTAAAGTAACAGCACAGCTCCTTAACAACAACACACATGATCGTTTGAGGAATCATTCATGTCTGGATGATGTGTAATACTTTTTGGTAATGAGTTTGTTGGCCATATTTCCAGTAATGCCCCCTGCTTTCTGCCCACCTGGCACGGGGGCGATCAGATTGAAGACACACCTGGAAAAGTGGAGTCAGTGGAGCAACAGAGAGAAACAGACGCTTCTGAAAGTCTGATAAGAGAAATTGGAAAGTGAGGAGAACAGACTCGGGGATTCCAGTTTGATGACTTTAAAAAGCCTGTTGTTCTCGCCGAACACGAGTTTGACGCACAGAACCGAATAACTTTACACGTCTGATTGGCACACGTGCGCCAGATTCAGAGGAAACCAGTGCCAACTGCTGTTTTTGTAACAGCATGACCATTTACCATTCTATGGAGGCTTGTTTCCGCCACTGAATACAAATAAATAAATAGCGACTTTTTATAAATAATTGTCCCAATTGCGAGATATAAAATCGCAATTCTGAAAAAAAAGAAAGAATTGAGACTTTTTATCTCACAATTCTGACTTTATAACACATAATTGAAAGTTTATATCTCAACATTCTGACATTTTCTCAGAATTGTGAGATATAAACTCACAATTGCGAATTATCAGGCCAATTCTAAGAAGAAAATAAAAGAGAATTTTCCCCCTCAAAATAATTTATATCTCGCAATTCTGACTTTATATCTCACAATTCTGACTTTATATCTCACAATTCTGACTTTATATCTCGCAATTCTGACTTTATATATCACAATTCTGACTTTATATATCACAATTCTGACTTTATCTCACAATTCTGACTTTATATATCACAATTCTGACTTTATCTCACAATTCTGTCTTTATATCTCACAATTCTGACTTTATATATCACAATTCTGACTTTATCTCACAATTCTGACTTTATATCTCACAATTCTGACTTTATATCACAATTCTGACTTTATATCTCACAATTCTGACTTTATATCACACAATTCTGACTTTATATCACAATTCTGACTTTATATCTCACAATTCTGACTTTATATCTCCCAATTCTGACTTTATATCTCACAATTCTGACTTTATATCTCGCAATTCTGCCTTTATATCTCCCAATTCTGCCTTTATATCTTCCAATTCTGACTTTATATCTCACAATTCTGACTTTATATCACAATTCTGACTTTATATCTCACAATTCTGACTTTATATCTCGCAATTCTGACTTTATATCTCGCAATTCTGACTTTATCTCACAATTCTGACTTTATATCTCACAATTCTGACTTTATATATCGCAATTCTGACTTTATCTCACAATTCTGACTTTATATCTCACAATTCTGACTTTATATATCACAATTCTGACTTTATCTCACAATTCTGCCTTTATATCTCACAATTCTGACTTTATATATCACAATTCTGACTTTATCTCACAATTCTGACTTTATATCTCACAATTCTGACTTTATATCACAATTCTGACTTTATATCTCACAATTCTGACTTTATATCACACAATTCTGACTTTATATCACAATTCTGACTTTATATCTCACAATTCTGACTTTATATCTCCCAATTCTGACTTTATATCTCACAATTCTGACTTTATATCTCGCAATTCTGCCTTTATATCTCCCAATTCTGCCTTTATATCTTCCAATTCTGACTTTATATCTCCCAATTCTGACTTTATATCTCGCAATTCTGACTTTATCTCACAATTCTGACTTTATATCTCCCAATTCTGACTTTATATCTCGCAATTCTGATTTTATATCTCACAATTCTGACTTTGTCACACAATTGCGAGATGTAAACACAATTGTGAGAAAAAAAGTCAGAATTGTGAGATAAAAAGGCGCAATTACTTTTTTATTTTTCATTCTGTGGCGAAAACAAGCTTCCATACCATTCAAATCTAGTGCCACTGTGAAAGAATCACATTGCTAGTAGTCTCTATAAATTATAAATGATATTCGTTTGCATGAAGAGCGAAAGAGATACAGATTTGTGCATTTAAAGGGATACTTTCTACACGATTATAAATTACCACGATACTCATATTTATTTATTGTGCTTTTCATTAAGAGCAGCCTGATAAACCAGACGGCATTAGTTACAAAAAGCTTTAGTTCATACATTCACATGTATTTATAATTATCTCTGTTAAATGAACATGTCTTTTAGTTTTTCTTTTGTTTGTTCTCAAATACTTGCAGATGAAAATCACATTAAGACAGATAAATAGATAAATATGCATTTTCCATATCTATTTAAGGAATATTGTGTGTGTGTATATATGTATATATATATATAATCCTCATATAAATATGGAAAACAATTATGCAGATCGGATATAGAATCTAGAAGCATCTATTCATAAATGTTGCATCAATTCAATAGGATAATTTATGTACAAATGGATTTTTGAATGAAGTTTCAATAAAAAGGCCCATTGTTAATACTGTGTAAACACCTCATTAAATACCTAAATTGGAAACAGGAGACGAAATACTGAAGAACAATTTAGAGTCATGTGACACCAACACAACACTTCCATCAACAGAGTCATATAAGTGCTGGTGCGAAAAAGCAACGGACTGGAATCTGTGTTAGATTGTGACTGATAAGGTCTAGTGACCTGAGATGATCTGATCTAGAAACAGCCATACACAGCTGATCCCAGAGCAGTTGTTTAATGACCACAGAGAGCGCAGTGTGTCCATACTGAGAGCAGAAGCGCTTCTGGGGGCATACGCAGAGATCGGCCAGACACGGGGGTCTCAAGCGTGCTGAGACCACAGAAACCGGTCACAGCGCTCCAACATGGTCTGAATCAGTGCTCTAAAAGGACAGTGAGAGAAAATGCATGAGAACAAAAACTGTTAATCATTACCCATGTTCAGGATTGAATATGCGCAGTACTATACCTACTATTTCCAAATGACATTCCTAAAGGAAAACTAGCGTACAGCACACTGCACAATGTACTATTTTACAAAAAAACTATTTGTTTGAGATGGAATATAAGCATACTATGCAATATATACACTTTACATTTGACCAAAAAAGCTAATAAAAGTTTAACCCTCAGGGGCTCTTCGTTTCGGAGTCACACTTGTTATCTTCCCGGTCAAAAGTGACCGGACACCTAAAAATTAAATTTCCTCCATCCCAGTAAAACCAATGCAATTTGTTTTTGTTCTATAATATTTATTCTTTGTAATTTAGTATTTTGAGACAATTTGATTGAATTTATTAATATTTATGCAATATTTATGGTCTATTTTTGCCATGGACAAATATTTATATATATATATATATTATTATTATTTTTTTCAAAAAATTATTAATGCAGTATTTTAGTTTAATATAGAGTCTAGGCCTTCAGAAAAAAAAATATTTTTTGAAGAAAATTAGCACCATTTGGTTACAGTATAGAGAAAAAGCGTAGAATCATGGTGTAACCACTAGATGGCATGTACAGCTCTCTATGGAGAAGAATTTTTTTGTTTGGTGGATTTGAATATATAGTTGAAACAATCTCAAAAACGATTTTTTATTAAAATAAAATGTAAAACAATAAATAAAAATTTGTGAATTTTTGTGTTTTTGTCAATTTCCCATTCATTTCCTATGGGGGTTATTTTTGACCAAAGACCACAAGTGTGATTATTTTTTTAAGACCACTTAGCATGCTCAGATCATGACCTCAATTTTTTTGTGTGTTCACATACATAATGGCATAAAAGTCACCAAGTTTCATAACATTCCGATGAAGCTGTGATTTTTAGAAATTCAAAACAGAAAGTTTTTCGGTCAGAAATGACCGAAGAGCACCTGAGGGTTAAAAGAACATGTTTTGTTCAAAATTCATGCATGACTTTGATGAAAGGTTTTGATCCACTTCATATGTCGACTACCATGTATACTGCACTTTACTGTTTTCCATGCTCTCACCTTTGCCGCTTCTCAGCCATCCGCAGCAGATCACAGACCAGCGTGGAGCGTGAACTGAGATCCACCTGTATCCCACGTTCCTGGAGGGCCGCTAGGGCCTGGTCCGGCCCAAAGACCTTGACCAGACGCAGGATGATGTTCTCTGGGCTGACCCGAATGCTCCAGTCATTTGAACTGTTTGATAGGTCAGAGGAACCATCACTCGTACCATTACTGTTAGTGTCGTCTGAACAGGATCCATTGGTGCTGCTGGGCAGAGATGAAGTGGGCGGCACTTCGTCGACTGAAGAGATTTCCTGTGAGAGCTGGAGTAGCAAAACCCACTCATCAAGAGACTGAGGAACAATACCTACAGAGAGACAAAAGGCAATATTTTAGGGTGAGTTTACATGACAACCATTTGCTTGAAACAGTGCTGTTTTTCCTTTGAGTTGTCCAAGTACAGACGACACCAGTGTCAAAACGATCAACTCTATTCTGCTGCCAGGCCGTTAGATGGCGATGAACCACTGTAGACTGAACACGTAATACGTCGTCTTCAGAGATTTACTTTTTTGTTGTTTACACAGAGACCGTTTTCAGGCACCCAAAACGCTGTTGTCGTGTGAAACGACCCGTTATAATCGTGGGGTCGTCATATAAAACCATACTAATACTGTGTTTGACCCCCTTTCGCCTTCAGAACTGCCTTAATTCTACGTGGCATTGATTCAACAAGGTGCTGAAAGCATTCTTTAGAAATGTTGGCCCATATTGATAGGATAGCATCTTGCAGTTGATGGAGATTTGTGGGATGAAGCTCCCGTTCCACCACATCCCAAAGATGCTCTATTGGGTTGAGATCTGGTGACTGTGGCGGCCATATTAGTACAGTCAACTCATTGTCATGTTCAAGAAACCAATTTGAAATGATTCGAGCTTTGTGACATGGTGCATTATCCTGCTGGAACTTGAAGTAGCCATCAGAGGATGGGGACATGGTGGCCATAAAGGGATGGACATGGTCAGAAACAATGCTCAGGTGAGCCGTGGCGTTTAAACGATGCCCAATTGGCACTAAGGGGCCTAAAGTGTGCCAAGAAAACATCCACCACCACCAGCCTGCACAGTGGGAACCAGCATGATGATCCATGTTCTCAAGTTTTACGATTTAGTTGAAAACAGTATTGTGTAAACACCCCCTTAGATATGGATTAAATGCTGCAGAACTGATTCATGGGTTATTTAAGGCCTAGTCCACACGTAACTGGGTATTTCTATGAACAGTTTTTCCTCTTTCATTTAAAAAAAAAAAATTCCCGTCCACATGAAAACGCAAAAAATACGCTATTAAGCTCTGGCAAGAGCATTACAAACCACCAGGTGGCGATATAATCCTAACCATAAAGCCATGTTGGCCAATCAGATACCTGGAAAAAAGGTTATTACCGTTCCTGTTCTGACTCACAAGACAAAATCTCCCCCGGTTTTACAGTCTACATGACAGTTTCTAAAAAATCTTCACCCTAACAGGAGTTTTCAAAAAGTTTGGTTTCAGTGACCGTTTATATTGACAGTCTCTCTTCGTCTGTTCATCTAAAAGACCGTTTTTGAGTATCTGTGATTGTTTTACCATCATCCTCCTCTAGAAGCGTCATGTCATCCAGTCTGCAGATGGCGCTGAAAGCCTCTGCTCGCCGCTGCAACTCTCTGCACAGGTACAGGTAACCCATCCAATACCTGAGAGACAAATAACACACTCACAGTTTATACAACTACCCATTCTGATTGAATTCTATCCATTCTAATTCTACACTCACCCTTGAGTTTTACACATCTCCAGCATCTTCTGTTTGGAGGTCAGATTAGCAGGCAAGCGGATCAGCAGAGACAGCAGACGCCCATAACCCCAGCTGAAGAAATGAGAGTGCCACCTACAGCACAGGAGACAATATATTCAGCGAAATAGGAATATAGTATATTTACTCCCCGTTTCAAAATATGTCATTGTTTTGTCTCGAGAGGCACACCAGTAATGTTTTATTGAAATGAGGCCTAAGCCTTGGCTTAGTCTAAGCCCTGTCTGTGAAATCAGGCCATAGAATATAGAAAGAGAGAGAGAAAGAAAGAGAGAGAGAGAGAGAGAGAGAGAGAGAGAGAGAGAGAGAGAGAGAGATTTATAGAGGAGAAAGAGACATTATAGAGGACAATATATATATATATATATATATATATATATATACAGTATATACTGTATATATATATATATGTGTATATATATGAAAAGTTCAGATGCAAAAGCCTCTAAGTGCCATTTGAAATTTTCTTCTTTAATGATGATTTTTATCAAGCTTGTATATTTAAGTTCAGTGATTTCACTTAAATGGCAATGATAATTACCTATTAATTGTTATTTAAGTGAAATTACTGAACTTAAATATTCAATTTTGATAAAAATCATCATTAAAGAAGAAAATTTCAAATGGCATTTAGAGGCTTTTGCATCTGAACTCTTCATATATATATATATACAGTGTTCGGTGTAACTAATTACTAAGTAATTAGTTACTGTAATTTAATTACTTTTCCCTTGAAAATGTAAAGTAAGGGATTACTCTCCATTTATCTGTAATTTAATTAGTTACTTCTAATGTAATTGGGGTAAATACTGTGTATAGATCAATCCGATCTCACAGCGATTCGTATGCATTTTATGAGGTGTCTAAATTGTACGACTGCACTCGTACATATTCGTATGAATTATTGTAAAATATGTATGAAAAAAGTGTGAAATGTCATGAGATCAGACATTAAACAATAGTGGATTTGACATCAAAATGGTCTGACGTTAAAAAGTATGTTTTTATAATGTAACCTTCTCCACCTTGGTCAGTTTAAGGATAATTCATGCAATTTTATGGTATTTATTTGAAAGAATTAAAACAGATTCATGTCTATCTTTGTATTATTCAGCTGGATGAGATTGATATGGGATTTTGAAAGTAATTAGCAATTAAAAGTAATTAAATACTCTTTAGAGAGAGTAATTAGTACAGTAATCTAATTACACTGTTGAAGAGGTAATTAGTAACTAGTAATTAATTACTTTTTTAGAGTAACTTACCCAACACTGTATATATATATATATATATATATATACACACACACACACATACATACTTTCAGTGCACAATTGTTCTGGGGACAACGTTTGTTTTACAGACAAAAATCGTTTTGTGTACCTGGGCTGTCCGTCAGGAGTGAGTGTGTCATCCCTTAGTGGGGCATCATGGGATAACGCCAGTTCCAGCCAATCCTGTCGCAAAGTTTCTGGCTGGAGAAGAGAACCCAAGAAAGACAACCTGGCAGATGACAAAAATAAATTAATATAGATTATTTTATGTGTTCAAAAACAAGAATACAACATCACAGTGTAAAAATGACACATACACAACCTTAACAATCATGACTAACACACATTAGTAAAACATCGTATAAATGTAACACGGCCATACCGCTGCTGCTCGGCTCGTGATTGGACCAGATTGTCCAGATAAGGCAGGAAGTGACTGGGTAAAGCCATAGCCATGATGTCAGAGGGGAGGATTGTGGGATAGAACTGTGGGTAGGCACGAACGGCCACCTCCCCATGCTTCTCATACAGTCTACGGAAAGAAAGCAAACATTACATTCAATATAAATAGTTTAGAGCTTTATTAATCCCCATGGGGCAATTCATTTAAACTGTCATGGTGCTTTACATATAATATAACACTGGATTAAACAAATTCAAATACTCAAAACTACACAAAATAAATGAAATAAATATATGATTAGTACATAATGATGTACAGTGGTGTGAATAAGTGTTTGCCCCGATGCTAAAGTTGCCTAAAAAGAGGAATAAAAAAATCATCTTTTGGATATTGATCTTAATGCGTTTATTATAAAAATGAGGAAAACTCCCACCTTTAAGGACACCAATTTTCTTTGTGAATGAATAATGTATCATAAATAAATAAATGTTTTTCCTTAAAACACAGGGTGCATAAGTCAGGGCACCCCTATGTTAAATTCCCATAGAGTCAGGCAGATTTTTATTTTTAAAAGCCAGTTATTTCATGGATCCAGGATAATATGCATCCTGATAAAGTTCCCTTGGCCTTTGGGATTAAAATATCCCCACATCATCACACACCTTCCACCACACCTAGAGATTGGCATGGGGTACTTTCCATAAGATCATCTTTCAATGCAAATCAAACCAGCTATTAGGCTAACTGAAGTAAAACCATGCCAATCTCTAGGTGTGGTGAAGGTGTGTGATGATGTGGGGATATTTTAATCCCAAAGGCCAAGGGAACTTTATCAGGATGCATATTATCCTGGATCCATGAAATAACTGGCTTTTAAAAATAAAAATCTGCCTGACTCTATGGGAATTTAACATAGGGGTGCCCTGACTTATGCACCCTGTATTTTAAGGAAAAACATTTATTTATTTATGATACATAATTCATTCACAAAGAAAATTGGTGTCCTTAAAGGTTGGAGTTTTCCTCATTTTTCTAATTAAGGCATTAAGATCAATATCCAAAAGATGATTTTTTTATTCCTCTTTTTAGGCAACTTTAGCATCGGTGTCCAAACTTATTCACACCACTGTATTCACACCTTTGCAGGTGACCATATTGATCATATATAGATTATGATCATCTATATTGATCATATATTAACTTTTTGAGCAATGTTGCCATTAATGGGCCCACGACCCATCTAAATTATCCAGATAGAAATTTATTGCCCATTTTCAATGGGAAAGTGCCCAAGCAACAATTGCCCAGCAACATTGCCCAAAAAGTTGCCCTGTGTATCATCACCTTAAGTGTCTGTTTTGCTGTAAGTGATGTAAACTCACCTGTACAGGTGTGAGAGGAGCAGAGGTGTGTTCCAGGGCTGAAGTTCTCTCAGACTGCGCAGAGACTTTAGCAGGTCGCCCTTCTGAATCACTTCCACCACCTTGCTGGCCTGAGTGAACTCTACACCCGCCACAGATTGGTAATATTAATATTAAGGCATGACACCTCAGATGAAAAGGGTGAACATACAGTAATAATGATATCACCATACTTTTTTAAGTTCAAGTTAATTAAGAATTGCAAAAAAAAAAATTATTATACATTTTCTGAAATTATGTTTAAATATGCAAATTAGGCATTCCATAGTTTAATGTGCAGATAATAATTATGTATATATTTCCAGACCATAAATCTGAACACTGGATAAAGCCGGGTTTAAAATTCCTTTTTCATTTTGTTAACATATTTTATTGACATATTTTGGATTTCTCTTATCATAAATCATAAAACACTAAAAAACAAAACGATTTCATTATGTTTTTAGGAATAAAACGTCGTAAAAAAAACCAAACAAAATCAGCCTAAATTTTTTTTAAATACTGAAACGTGATTGTGAAGTGATTGAAATCTACATATGCAAAATAGATGCAATAAAATAAACACTTAAAATGTGTATATTTCCACTACTATGAAAATAATTAGTTAAAAGTTATAAAAAGACAATGTTTTTTCCTGTAGTGTCTTTCCCTTGCCTTAGCAGAATTGCAATAGACCATTTCACAAGATGTAAACAACACTGGTCCAGAAGCACTTCCTGTTTCAGTTTTTTAACACTACATAAAAGCTGGATAAAATACAATCAACAGAGCATTTAAAACTGAATCAAAAAGTTAAACAACATCTTTAAGATGTTTACTTTACATGTGAAATAAAGAAAACAGTTACAAACTGAAACAGGAAGTGCTTCTGGGCCAGTGTTTACATCTTGTGAAATGGTCTTAACAGATACTATTAATTTTTGTGAAAACGTACCCAGCATGCCAGCGATGTACGCCTTCAGCACGTCTCGATGCTCTCTGTATCTCAGCATACACATCTTCCTCACTCTCTCCTGGTCTAACAGGAAGAAGAACCTCCTCAGGAACACACACACACTTTCGACCCCTCCTCTACCGGGGCAGCCCATCTCCAGGTAAAGACAGGCCAGCTGTGAGAGGTCAGCCTGGAGGTCAGGGGGCAGAGGTTTGGGGGAAAACAGCTGGATTAATTCAACATGGTTAGCAAAAGGTGGGAATGACCCTCTGACTGGGGCGGTGGAACAAGGGATGGTCTCTCCAAGGTCCTCTTCTTCGGTGAGGGTTGCGGATTCATCCGGGTTAGCAGACGGCGCTGTTAAGATCTCTGGCTGAACCACGACGCAGCAGGACATCGATGAAACAAGCTCTTCCTCCTCCAGATGAGCTATTTCTCTAGGTACGCTGTGATCCTCCGGACCCAGAACCCTCTCCAGAACCGGGGCCCAGTCTTGGAGCACATCGCTGAGACAGACGGGGTCCAGTAAAACCATGGGGTTCTGGATTTGAGAGCTACAACAGAACACATATCAACTCTAATAGCAGTTCAGAGTGCAGTAAAAGGATTAGCAACTACAGTGATTGTCTAGTCATTTCTGGAGTATGATGCTACTAGTTATTTAAAAATATTTTTAAGAAAATATTTTAATTATTATAGATGCAATTTATGGTTTCACATTAATTAAGAGACTACAGTTTAATATATATTTATATTAATCTGAATAAAAATCCTTTGTCACAACGCAGGTCTATTAAAAATAAACAGCAAAAGGGTAAAAAGCACTGTGGAAAAATGGTGCATATAAAATACATAATTTCCCTTGTGCATTAAAGTATTTTAAACAAAAATCTTGCGAAATAACTTATTTATTGACTGAAAAGTTTTGGGTTAGTATTGTTTTTTTTTATGTATTTTGAAAGAACACTCTGTTTTATTGTTAAATGTTACTATATTTTGTAAATATTAGATTTTAAAACAACTGTTTTCTATGTGAATATATTGTTAAAGTGTAATTTATTCCTTTGATCAAAGCTGAATTTTCAGCATAATTACTTATTATGAAAATGTTCAGAAATCACTCTAATATGCTGATTTGATGCTTAAGAAACACAATATTATTATCATCAGTGTAATGCTGCTTCATATTTGTCTGGAAACCGTGATTTTGGAACCGTGAAACCGAACATTTTCAACAATATAATTAATCATTGCTGACCTTACATAATTCCATCTCTCATTAACCCTTGTGCATCCTTATGGATATTTTTGTCCTTTTCAGTATTGTTTTTTTTGATCACTTTGCCTGTGTTAAAGCTAACTGCAAAAAACTTGCCACAGGTGTGTATTTTTATTGGAATTTTACTATTTCACCCTCATTTTTTTGCATTAGGTACAAAAAATACTCCCTGTCAGCACCTTTTGGACAAAAATGTCCCCATTGAAACCCATTAAAACTGCCATTTTTAATCCCCGGTTCAGTTACTATAAAATTATGCAATCTTTGTTAAGAGGCTTTCATTCTGATGGCAAGGCTTCAAAATTTTATTTTTTACTATTTTTTATCAGATGGTGCCATTTTTTTTTTAAAGTTTGGCCTATAAAACAAATATCGCTTTATTCCTGTTTTCTGGTTTGGCATATTATAGAGCCAACTGGATAAATTATGCAACGATATTTGTGTGGGTGTGTTGGTATGGATGTCAGAGTGTGGTTAGTATGTGTGTTATAAAAAAATATGTGTGTGTTTGTAATACTGAGAGAGAAAAACTGCAATCACTGTGAGCTCCAGTGGGGTTTTGCTGCCACCCAATGGGGAAAATATGTTACTACGCCCAAACAAACTGTTACCGAAAGCTCATTTTTTGAGATATCATCCTCAAATTTGGAACACAACCTACTTAGATTTATGGCTTTGATTTTATTGCAGTTTTGAGTTCAACCTGATTTATAACTGAATATATAACTTTTTTTTGGATTTACTTAGTATTATTTTTTTACTTCAGCAATAATCTGCAAAGGGTCCTCTACCAAACTTAAGTCTGTGCTCCAAAGCGTCACAGTTTTTTGACATGGACATTTTTGTCCTCTTTTTACCTATGTGTAACTTTTTTTAATTGATGCACAAGGGTTAATATGTAAACATTCTTTAGCGTATACTTGACTCTGAAGCAACTCACATGGCTTTCTTCGTGGCGGCTCTCAACTCCTGCAGCTCAGACTCCGAGCTGGACTGCTCAGCGTTCATTCTTATGGAGAGAGAGACAATCAAAAACCACAATACAAACAATGTAACTACATAAAACCATCAATAGCAGCGCAGCAGTCAAACAACATTAACACACTCACTCATGCTCGCCTTCCTCTGGAAGAGGAGTCGCTGCGGCCGTGACTTCTCCTTGAACGCCTTCCCTGAGGTCAGGCCGAGGCCATAGCTCCGAGTTCATCTGAAGCGTGTTGATCTTCTCGGTCGTCTTTTTCACAAAGCTAGAGACACTGACATACACACATTTACAATTATAAATCTCTACAATCATAATCAAGCTCAGCGATGACAGTCCAAAACATAAGCAGCTGGTTTTCAAATAAACAACGTCTGCATACATGAAAAACAAAGAGAAGGAGAAATAATTGGTAACCTCGCCAATCATGCGCGTAAAATGAGAGAATGTGTCAAGGACTTATGTGACACAATGACAAAACAGGAAGTTACAGTTTTAAAAATAACATGGGTATCAGCAGCTGCATTTTAATGAGCATTAGAGCTTCCTGATGACCCAGCCAATCAGACTGTGTCTGGTGTGAAATTTAAGAGGAAATGAAATTACAATGAAAAAAGGGGGAATTTATGTGGTCAGATGATTAAGTGTGTGTGTGTACCTGTCTCGAACAGCCTGCAGGGCGACTCGTGGGGGTTTTGAGCGGAAAGACAGAGGCAGAAACTGCAAGCCGAGGTCTGACCTGTCGCCCTCTCCACGCACAAACTGAGAGTCTTCAGGATAGCAAAAGAAGGAGTGGAAATGATAGAGAGAATGCGAATAAAGTGAGAAAATGCATGGAATAAAGCAAATAATAACTGATTCATCACATGACGAAGGTCAGCAAGATGTGTTCAAAACACCAGATAAATGATTAAACTGCTGCTCACTGATGTTTTTAGTGTATTTTATTGCAAAATATTTGACATACAACACACTGACAAACATTTAATACTGTAAAACCATTTAAAAATTCACAATATTGAGTGCAAACCGCAAAATTTGCCAGTCGCTTGGTTTTTATTTTGGTCGCAGGTGAATCACATTGGTTCCCTTTATTGAAAATCAAATTTGTTATTAAAGATCTATTGTGATTGGCTGATTTTGTTTGCTTTCAGTGCAGATGCAAAAAAAAAAAAAAGCTTAATACATGTTCCTGGTATTATTATTCTCCATGCATGTTATTCCAAGTGCAAAATAATACGAGTATGCCCTGCCTCTAAAATGGCTTTCCTTTTCGGCTGATGTCACAGTAAAAAAAATGAAGAAAATGAATTTATATTTTTATATCTTGTTGCATATCCTTGCTCACTCTGAAATATGTCGGATTAGTAAAAAATTGGTTGCTTTAAGACACAGTGTTACAGTTTTTGTGTAGTTTTTCAAGCTTAATAGTAATATGTTGATGAAAGTCCCTTTCTGGTCGTTAGTGAAATGCGAGTGGATTACTTCTCGTATTCAGACAAGGAATTCCCACTGAGAGAGCCGAACTCTTACTACTTCCCTTTTAGTTTTGAAATCGATCTCTCTCGGTCTCACCATTGTCCACCTGCTCTTCCTCGGTGAAACTGAACTCCTTCAGCCGCTCCTCCTCAAGCATCGATTGGTTGGCGAGGGAGCTGGCGTCATCATCTGATTGGCTGCCTCTCCGGCTGATGACACGGTAGATGCCGCAGTCCAGAACGTTAAAGCTCTCCTGCGCAGGAAGAGTCATTTAGCATTTTAAAAAATGTGTCTCTATACATATGCGAGCCTGGACCACAAAACAAGTCACATGGGTCGATTTTATGAAATATAAATCATATGAAAGCTGAATAAATAAGCTTTCCATTGATGTATGGTTTGTTAGGATAGGACAATATTTGAACTATATGAAAATCTGGAATCTGAGGGTGCAAAAAAATTGAAAAAGTTCTACATTTATGTTCGCTCACAAAATATATATATTTCATATATTTACAGTAGGAAATTTACAAAACATCTTCATGGAACATGATCTTTACTTAATATCCTAATGATTTTTGGCATAAAATCCATAATTTTGACCCATACAATGTATTGCTGGCTATTGCCACAAATATACCGGTGCAACTTGTGACTGGTTTTGTGATCGAGGGTCACAGATGTCTGTGTTTTTTGCACTCACGTGTGAGGAAATGCTGCTTCTGCGGCTGCTGCAGGCCGAGTCCAGTGGCTCCAGTTTGCTGATCACTTCCTCCAGCTGACCAATCAGCTGCTGCTGGGATGCGGAGTTTAGCTGAGCCTTGAGATGCTCAAGTCGATCAATGGGGAGGGACTTCCTGGCCTGAAGAAATACAGAAGAGATGTGATAAATTCGCCTGTACTCTTTTTGTGAAGAAAAAGTGTTCTTGTTAGTGTGTACCCTGGATGTAGTAACGGTGTGCTGGAACATGCAGCAGACGGTGGCGGCGAGCGTCCAGTTCTCCCTCTTCATCATCCGCTCCACACAGCGCTCAGGTGACACCAGCAACAGGTGAGACAAACGTCCGTCACCATGGAGACAAAATACCTCGTTACGGAAAACTGAAATCTCCACCACGTCTATAGGGGGAGGAAGACAGACATGGTTCCAAGTGCCGTAAAATGATAAAAATGGTCATATAATATATGTATATATATATATATATATATATATATATATATCATTTTTTTTTACAAAGTGTATATATATATATATATATATATATATATATTAGCAAACAAATATAAAAATAATTCTCATTCATAGAGAAAGAGGATAGTGACTTGTTTAAAGAGACAATTGAATATATGTGAGTTTATAGGATGTATTTGTATTAGGAGGCCTTAATAGTTTGTATATGTTTTTGTTTTTTTTATTATTTTTATTTATTTTTATGTTCATTAATCTTGAAGATGTGAGTCCTGTACAAATTGAGATATGCTAAGTTGTAATGATGCGAAAGACATCAATATGTGTCTATACTGTATTTTGTACTTTTGTTCTGGGTGTGTGTGTTTTATATGTTGGTAAAAAGTTAATAAATATATTGCAAAAAAATAAATAAATAAATAAAAATAATACATACCGGTATATAAAAAAATTGAATTGTAAAAATAAATTACTTTTTCGCATACATTTTTTAATATATTTTTATGTTTTTTTTTTTTTGTCAAATGGGTGATTTTATATTATTAAAATTTATTTATTACCATAATTATATAACTATTAATTGTATAATATATATTTTAAGGAAGATGAGCTATAATATTATAAAAGAGGTCATACAATGTATTTTTTTTTTTTTTTTAATATGTGATTAAGTAGATTTTGGAGTGAATATACATTTGTGCATGCGTCACTCTCATGATCTCTCACCTTTGACCTCTGTCCACAGCAGAACCTGACCACTGTGAGGGGTGAAGATGTAGATGGCAGAATCCGTCCAGGTGAGCAGATTTTGATCACTAAGAAACACAAAAAGTCAAATATTAACAGCAAAATCCTTTCAAACCTGAGACGTTATCTTTGTAATCATAATACACACACCACAGTTATGAAATACTGTGTCTTTACCAAAGAGGTCATGTGTTGTTTAATACAAGAAGTGGTTACCCAAACTGAAGGAGTCTTGGGAAAGCCAGAGATTGTGGACTCGTCTGTGCGGGATTGAAATGAGGCTCACTCCTGAACACAAAACATGTATAAATACGAACTAAGGGCCACAATGATGTCACAAGTAAGCGTTAAACACACAAGCACACACTTGTAAGAGACGAGGGGCAGCGGTGGGCAGGCCAGCAGCTGTTTGAACTGGTGTGTGCTCAGGACTTCTCCACTGAAGCTGGACTCCCATATGCGTGAGCCGGGCCGGGCGCAGTACAGCAGGGCAGGAGGACCGCCCCCCTGACCCCCCTGACCCCGCTGACCCTGCAGGAGAAAGCACGCCCCAAACTCTCCGTCTCGCTCTTTATTACCCACACGCCAGAACTTCTCCCTGAGACAAAGAGAAACAGGAACAGACTGAATTTATTTCTTAAAAGTATGTATGCATTAAAAGGTATGCATTTCTTTAATGTGTATTAATAAATTTAAAACGCATTAAAAAGGTCTGCAAAGTTACAAAGCACCCTGTCAAGTGTGCCTGAACTCCCTGAAACGCCTCCATTGTAGTCTTGAGTTTCTTCCGGGAACGAACACATCAATATATTCCTCATTATAATAATTAATTTGCAGAATAAAGGGGCGGGGCCTGGTTGAGTAAGTCAGTAATGTGTTGAAACTGGCTGTTATGGTAAGGGGCTAATCACAACACACCAGCCGACCAATCAAAGCACACTGTGCTTTTCAGAGGAGAGGAGCAGCAACAATGGAGAATGTGTTTCTTGAACATTCAAGTATGAAAACCTATTTTAGCAGATTCCTTTTTCTTTTTTTACATTTGATATACATTTACTCTAAGTTATGGTCTGAGGACATGTGATATCAATGTTTGATATGATAAATTTGATCAAATAAAGAGCCTAGTTCATACATTTGCGTCAAGAATTTAAAGTGAATAAATCGTTTTTTTAACTAATTGCTGGTAAAGGGAGATCTATGTTTCCTGCCAACACACACACACACCTTTCTGTGTCACACAGGTAGCAGCGGCTGAGAGACGAGACCATCAAGTGTCCGTCTGTGTAACCCAGCTGAACCACACGTGAATCCACAGTGGTGATGGTCTGAACTGGGAAGATCACAAACGCAGAGCCCTGTTTGAAAGCAAAACCAAACCACAAACAAATACACAAGCTCCGATTAGTAAAACAAATCTTTAAAAAAAATTTACTGTAAAGTTTTTAATTTCCTTTTTAGGATGGATTTTTTGTGTGTGTGTGTATGTAGTGTGTATTTGTGTATCACTTTGTCTAATGTCTATGCTTGTTGGCTGCAATCAAACTGCCTTCGGGAACTGAATAAAGATGAACTGAACAACAGGGCTGGGTATTGAGACAAATTTCACAATTCGATTCGATTTCGATTCACAAGCTTGCAATTCGATTCGATTTCGATTATGATTCAATATGGATTATTTTGGATATCAGTTACAATAAATGGCCATTTTTCTCAAGGGAATCAAATCTCTTAACTAATGCTGTAAACTATGGGAGTCTAGTTGTAGCCTATAGGCTTCATTAGCCTAATATGAAGGTAATAATGAACTACAAACACTTAAATTACACTTATTTATTTTTATAATAAGAAGATTATATGAAATATAAACATTTAAATGCTGGCTGTCATAAAAACTTGCCAGATTTATTCAAATATGCATTAAATATTGAAGAACATTAAGATTATAATGCATATGTAATATGGTGTATATATTTAGCAAAATGCTCCTCTCTAGAGTTATTTTTTCTAGCTGACTAACGAGTTTATGTGGGTTTTCTGAGGTAAATATGACGATACATTGATTACAAGCTGTTTAACCGACGTCTTTCCACGGTTAAAACGCTGATTGAGCGAATCAATGTGACATGATACGATTTCGATAAGTTGTACTCTATCTTTTAACACACTTTCATGTTTATTTGGCGCTGTGACTGGTATTATTAAGCCGGAAGAGAGATCAGCGCTGCTGCTTCTCTCAATCCAAAACGTTATTTATGTTTTTGAATTTCTAAAGAAAATGGACGTAATTTGAAAATTGAGACTTTGTTTCATATCAATAGTAACAAAGGACAAAGATTATTGCGATTTTTTGGATGTCCCATTCATTCAAATGAAACAGGATGACTAATCGATTCTTGAGATTTAAGAATCGATATCGGTTCGTAAAAATGAGAATCGATTAATATCGAGAAATCGATATTTATTACCCAGCCCTACTGAACAAGCATAGATTCAAAATCACTAATTGTTATTTCAATTAAATACACTACCGTTCAAAAGTTTGGGATCAGTATGAACAGTTTTCTTATACCTTCCCGAGTTTAGACGACCCAGCCCGGACGTAGGACACTTTTCCCCCGGCATCTCCAGCAAACACTCGGAGGGCCACGGTGTCCCAGCACAGAGATGTTACCGTCTGTCCGCGATGCTCCCAGGACACACACACACGCTCCGGACGGCCGCGCCTCTCCAAGTGCAGCTCCCACACCACCACCACCCCCTGACTGGGGCACACACACAACAAAAGCATTCAGATTAGCAACTACAAACACCAGGAACACATATAAAGGCAGACGTGGCGAAGATGAACACCTTGTTGCTACAGCAATGAAGTCCTCATCATGGGGGCAGCATGAGACCTGCGTGATTGAGCCTTCCTAAATAAAGACAAAGAAGATATATAATTCTAATGTCGACAAAAAACTATTGCGAAATGACTCCGTTTCCATTAACCGATGTTATGCGACTAAAGTGTAATTTTTCCTTTCGCGATAGTCGTACCAAAAATCATCATGGCAATGGCTGCACTAGACATTATTTTTAATCGAAGGAGACGTGTGTGTTATCCAAGGATCAATAGCAAGGAAAAGCCCTTATATTATGCGTGGCACATACGAGGCGTTTCTCATTTCTGCTTCAAGGTCTTGAAAAATTGTTGCATTTCTTTGTTGTTAAGAATCCAGTGTTGTATTCCCAGATTACTTTTGTCTTTTATGACTTTAATAAAGAACTGTCTTGTCTTGTGTCCAAAACCACCTCATGCGAGTGTAAAAACTTTTGGTAACACTTTATTTTACGACCTGCAAACAACTGCATAAGTAAACCGAAATTACGGTGTATTAAAGTGTATTAAAATTAAAGTGTGCCTCCGTGTAGGTAAAAGGGTTTTGGGTAATAAAGGGGTAACACACAGATGTACAAGCAAATTATTTATAATGTAATTATTTTAAAACTAACAGGTACCTATTCTGTTAATATATTCCAGGCAAAAATTTTACAACTGTTGTATATAAAAGTTATCGTCACATTTCTGGCAAAGTATGTTCTTGTGCAATTTTACAGGGTAATTTTGACATCTGTGGGTTGAATATATATATATGAAGAGTTCAGATGCAAAAGCCTCTAAATGCCATTTGAAATTTTCTTCTTTAATGATGATTTTTATCAAACTTGTATATTTAAGTTCAGTAATTTCACTTAAATAACAATTAATAGGTAATTATCATTGCCATTTAAGTGAAATCACTGAACTTAAATATACAAGCTTGATAAAAATCATCATTAAAGAAGAAAATTTCAAATGGCATTTAGAGGCTTTTGCATCTGAACTCTTCATATATATATATATATATATATATATATATATATATATATATATATATATGTGTGTGTGTGTTAGTTTTGTTAGCCTGGTTTTTAAAAACCTGTAAGTTTTTAAAATAATTACATTATAAATAATTTGCTTGTCTGCGTGTTACCCCTTTATTACCCAAAACTTAACATATTGTTCCCTTATACCTACACAGAAGTACACTATAATTACAGAAACGTACACCGTAATTTCGGTTTTCTTACGCAGTTGTTTGCAGGTCATAAAATAAAGTGTTCCCAGACTTATTTGTCGAAACTGACGCGTTTCCATTGGGCGTATTTTCAAATCAAAATCTCAATTTGCGCTTTTTAAAGGTAATGGACTCGTGGCTAGTGATGAACACTTTAATTTTCACTCAGAAAATTGTTATGGCCGATATTCTAAATCTTTTTTTAGAGCATCCAAAGACATTAACGTTTCTCGAGTCTCAGTTTTTTTACATTCTGTCCCTATGTTCACTCGTCTGTAAACACTTCCTGCTTCCTTGCTACTTTGAAAAACACTTTTCGTGAGTCAAAGCAGAGCATGATGTCAGTGAAAGATGATACCAATATAGAAGACAATAAATATTGCATCACTACTCCGACTATGACTGTGTGATCAATAACTACTTCACAGTGCTAATAGAAAGCAGGAAGAAGCAAACACATCATGCATACACCATTGCAGACCGCACAAAGATTATTACACACAATTGATAACATTGGACAAGCGCATTTCAACACCGCTGATAGTTTTATGCATCAACTCAGTCACTAACTGTGTTAAAGGGGAACTTGTGAAATGGGTTGGTTGTGTGTACTTTGTGTGTGAGGATGAGTTTCTGCTTCCAGCCGTCTCTCTGAATGAGGTGAAGTCCTCCGGAAGACGTGCCCAGAGCGAGCCACTTTTTGGACACTGAGAGGCATGTGCACTGCGGGACACAGACAGACAGAGTCAAAGGTCACATTTCAACATAACCTTTAGTTATAAAGCACTTTTAACACAATAAAATTGATCCAAAGTGCTGTACATAGTGCATAGCAGGACACTATAATTATTTTGTTTATTTTTTATTAAAAAAACATCAACAAATTACAGGTTTCCAAAAGCTAAAGAATAAAAATGTGTTTTCAAAGTAGATTTAAAAATGTCATCCTGAATTTAGAAAGAAAGACACGCAACTAAAACTTCATAAAGTGATTGAAAAATCAACCTGTTCATCATATAAAGTGATCGAGTCTCTTTAGAAAATTTGGATTAAAACGCTCAATTCATATGGATTAGTTTTACAATCTCTTTATGAACTTTTTGAAAAGTCAAAGTGGTAAATAGTGTCAATGGAGGGACAGAAATCTCTCATATTTCATCAAAAATACCTTAATTTGTGTTTCGTAAATGTCTTACTTGTTTGGAACAACATGAGGGCGAGTAATTAATTACAGATTTTTCATTTTTGGGTGAAGTATCCTATTAAGCAATACGTAATGTTATATTTCTTTCTTTCTAAATTCAGGATGAAATGTGACCTGTACATTTTGTGAGATTCACACTAATATTCAGAAAATAGCTATGAAGATAATTTTCATGAGAATTAAGCCACCCAGTTGTCATAAACGCAATTAAACAATAAGATAATCCTCATTATTGAAATTCAAAAATATTACATGCAACATTTAAATGACAATTATATACAAGTGGTTATTTTTCAGGATGTTTTAACAGCATTTATATGAAATTAAAGTAAAAATATTTTAATTCCTTTTGGTTTTGAGGTGAAACTACTTGACTCAAACATGTTTTGTTTAATTCGTCTACTAAATTATTCCACTTTATTATTCTTATGGCATGAAATCAAATAAATTGAACAGAATCCGAAAGACGTTTAATTAAGCTCCCTCAAAGGTAAAAACCACAACCGCAATTCAGGTCAGCTTGGATAACAGTTGCCATAAAAGCTGCACAAATAAACTCTTCTACTCTTTCACAATAGCTGAGGTAGTTGAGTAGGTAAGTGCGTATGTTACTTTGATACGTCCCGAGTCCAGTCGCAGGGCGGAAAGGAGAGGGTCCAGACAGTCAAACTCTGCCAGGACATGAGTGCAGGACTCCACAGGAACCACGGGAATCATCCTGCACCGGCCTGAGAGGAAACGACAATAACATTGGCTTTTTAGTGGGAGTCATTAGTGAACGTAGCATGTATTTCTGTGTAGGCTACATCATAGATGCATTTTTAGGCATCATATGTGTATTCCAAACAGCAACTTTGGGCATGGCATGTTTTAACAAGCAACCAATCAGAAAGATATGCAAACATTTGTTACCAGGTACACAAACATTCAAACAGGTGATTTAAGAGCCCAATCAGCAGCACTTTTGGTCATCATAAGTGCGTTCTGAGTCTAATTATGCCCAAAAATGAGCCCTCAACAGGCAGCAGCACAGTGAGTGAGCTCACCAGGTTGAGACACAGCCTTCCTCAGTCAGAGTCATATGATTCCAGGGAAATTCAATTGAAAAAGCATGACTACCACGCATCTCTCCTCTATTTTTTGTGATTTTCCTTTGCTTTTCCACACAAAAATAGTTCCATTGATGGACAATGTATACAGACATAAACTAGATGATGGAAAGCAATGCTTAAACTGACCATATATCGAACAAAAACGTAATATATAATCTATTTTAGGGAACTTTTATTCGCTTTATTTGTTTTACACACATTTGAAAGTCAGCAGAAAAGACAAAACACTTACTCTCTCACACATATACACACATTTTACCACTTCCGCTTAGTTTTGAACACAAATTTACAAGAGTTCATTTTGTGGAAAAACTACACAACGTTAACGGTGAATCTCAAAGTTAGAAGTTATAAATCAAACCGCCGCGTTAGCCGATTAGCATGACTCTGTCAATCACGAGATCCGAGTTTAAAACTCGCCAAAACAGCAAAAAAAATCGAATAAATCTATTTTTGTCTCGGTTTTAGTCTTACAAAACAATTTATTTAAGGTAACGTTAGACGTTGCTCCTGAGCTGGAAATGTAGGTACTTTCACAATCAACGTTTTAGTTTCTACTTCTCCTCGCCATTCCTACCTTAAATCCGTAGTTATATCATTTAAACGTTAAAGGCAATATATAGAACAACATTTTTAAACGTTATTTGTTTTATAAATAAATAAGTTGAACTTATTTGAGTTGCTAAATGTCACCTCAAGCATTTCAACAACGTATTAAACATTAATTAAGATGTCTAAACTGGTTTATTTTACCTCCTCCTGAGTTCCAGACGCATTTAAATCTGCGAAACCTCCAGAAATGTAGTAAAAATGAATCATTTAGTGTGTAAAGTGACGATTATGTGTTTCTTTTCGCCACTGTAATTCCTGCAGTGTGTTTGACAGCTGACTGAAAACTGACCGGCGCTACTTCTCCATAGCGATCCACTCATTGAGACGCGCAGTGATTCACACTCGCCCGGGGAACTATTTCTGGCGCCTTTAGACCTCACTTACTATCAAATACATAGGGAACTACTCAAACCTACTCAAAGCAAAACTTAAAATATCTTCTAATCATGCATGAAAAAACATCAAAGTATTATTTGAACATATCTGCTTTATAAACAAATGATTCTCAAAGACGCGTAGGTGTTCCAGCTGTAGTTTGGGGTCCATTAAAATCTCCGGTTGGTATTGATTGATATTTGAGACGCCCGGGAGAATAAAGGCTGTTCCATCACCAGAAAGCAAAAATAGCCAAGATTCGACCCTCAAACATCTTACGCCCTTGAAATGTATATGTTTAAGCACCATACAGATAAAGATTTAGGAATTGTATTATAAAGATAGCCTTCACTAACTGCAAGCACAGAATTACTTAACTGAACTGTATGGTGGATCATGAGAAGAGAATGTAACAGTATTGATTACAGCATACAGTCTGAGACCAATACAAAAAGAGTTAACTTCTTAGTTAATGGGTTTACATTTGATTAGTGGCCTATACAGTGGAAACAGTGCAGTCTTAATTTTTAGTTGCTCAAAATCTCTTTGTTTTACATTAAGCTGCTCAATTCTGTTTGAGCTGACATTATTTGTTATAAACTATGTCTAGAAGAAACATGTGGCAATTGATCCAAGGAAGTAGTTTTTTTAAAGAAAAACAATGCAAAATTTAATTCGGCTGTCTCTGAAAACAATAAAATAAAAGTGTTTCCTCTTCAGGGGTTTCCTCGCTGATGGTTACCTGAGTATTTTGAGGAAGCTCTTTTAATGAAACACACCAGTTTAATTGTTTAAATCTTGACTTTATTTGAAATAACATACACAACTGAGAGAAGACACATTATGAAGCAGTGCGGATGAGCATGTACACGTGTTTGTGACACACAGATCAGTACTTGCACTGCATAGAAATTATTATTACTATTATTTTTACAGTATTGCCATACCCCTCCCCTTGGCATGTCTTGAGCGACTGATTTCCAATCAGCCTCAAGTCTCGGGAGGATTCAAACTATTTATCCGATTTGTAAAGAGTCCTCCTTATCCTTGACTTAAAAGCTTTTCCCTCAAACCGAGTCCTTTGCATTAAACGTTATAAGTTCCTGAGATCTTTCCATGGTATCATTGAGCCAAGTTTGGTCATTGTAGAAATACAACTCTGTTAAAATTTCACATCATATAGGAAATGAAATCATCCAGTGAAAGTCAAGTCAAATATATTTATATAGCGCTTTTCACAATACAGATTGTATCAAAGCTGCTTCAGTATCAATCAAGACAACATAACAGTGTTTGTTTATTCATGAAAAGACAATCAAGTTTGGTAGAGCTGATCAATGGTATGATGGGTCATTTAATTTGAATATCCCCAACTGAGCAAGCCAAAGGCAACAGACCGAAAAACTACATGAAGTGAAAAAAAAAAAAAATGGGAAAGCCAAAAAACGGAACGGAACAAACAAAGTAAAAGAGAGAAGTACATAATTACAGTTATTTCTGAGCACCTCCAGCTCTGATTGGCTGTAAAATCCACCCATAAGGCCCCAGTCGGCCCAAGCTGGGAGAGTGTGTCTTTGTTCCTCTCCCTTTTCTTTTCTATCTTTCATCCTTTTCTCACAGTCAAAAAATATATGAATGAAAATCTAACATGCCTAAGACTTTTGTATAGTTCTGTATATTTAAACATTAATATTCTAGGTATATCCATAGGCTCATTACAGGCGCCAACACAATGTTTGTGCCCGATCAGACTCAGCTAATCAAAGGCGGCTCTCAAAAAATACATGCTGTGAGGCTAAAATGGTTTGCACTCTGGTAAAGACTGTAGACAAAAGGGGAGGATCTAGTAGGTGGGTTAGCAAAGTGAAACGAAAAATATATATATTATATTTTTTTTGGTTGCTTTTGTCAGTTACTTTATAAGATTTTTATTTTATGTTTCAGGAGCAGGAACCCCCCTAACAATATCATTTATGGGACCTGGGTATTGTGCGGCCCTGATATGCAAGAATACTGATTTTATGTGTTCTATTGTATTTATTATAATCTTGCATATTGAATAGTACTAATGCTAGACTAGTAGTCTTTCATGTCACTGTTATAACACAGAGCGTTCATCCTTTGCTTTGACGCTTAAACATTTTTTGGGGGCATAAATTAAGAGTATGCCCACTTCTCCAGGCACCACATCACTGGTTATGCCCTCAAAGATTTTGAAAACTCAATAAAAAAAAAAAAAGGAAAAAAGTTATGCCCTCAAAGATGGCGTCTCCGGGGAGGTCACGTGTAGTTTTTCATATGAGGTTAACTGCAAGACAGAAAAAAAAAAAAAAAAACAACAACAACAACTACAAGACAGAAATCAAACTTCACTCTAAATAAGATTATTTTCATCCTACTAAGAGAAACGATGTGAAGTTGATCGTTTAGTCAGTGGCTTGATTTACTGATGCATAAATAGTATTAAAAATTTGGAGAGAAAGATAATCTGTCTGAACTTGAGCATTATCAGAAATCACAGATCATGCATGCATTAGAATAAACATGATTATTATGTGAAATGCACCGAATATAGGCAAAAAAAAAAAAAAAAAAATCAAATGTGATGCAGACTAGTGCGTAGGCGTTGGCCGTCTGCCAAGGCGTCATCTCGCTGCACTGCCCTGTGACATCACAGTAGCCTCCGCTGAACTTCACTGTCTCTCCGCTTGGTTTCGAACGTCTTTGGAAGAACATTGAATTTGTGAATCTTGCACGGTTTTATATTGTTATAACGAACTCTGGAAGAACATTGAATTTGTGAATCTTGCACGGTTTTATATTGTTATAACGAAACTCTGAAACGTCCAAACATCAAGGAAAGAAGAAGCAGATGACCCACCGATCTGTGAAACTTGCCGTGAACTGTAATCAGAATAGCTGGACCCTGTCCGACGACGACAAGGTAACTTAAGTGGTTATAATTGCTTTTTTTAGTAACGTTATGTTTGATATAGCGTGAAATTTAACTAATTTAGTGCAAAGTGCCCGAACAAAATCAGTTTTTGTGTGTTTTAGTAATTGTTGGTTTTTATGTGTTTATGTCAGAATGATTATTTTTGAACCACAACCTTCTAAGTGCTTCTTATATAGTTATTTACTGATATACACTACTACCGGTCAAAAGTTTTATATTGGTAAGATTTTTTATGTTTTTGAAAGAAGTATCTTCTGCTCGCCAAGGCAGCAATTATTTGATAAAAAATACCCCAAAAGACAGTAATATTGTGAAATATTATTACAATTTAAAACAGCGGTCTATGTGAATGTATAGTGAAGTGTAATTTATTCCTGTGATCAAATCTGAATTTACAGCATCATTACTCCAGTCTTCAGTGTCACATGATCCTACAGAAATGATTATAATATGATGCTCAAGAAACATTTATGATTATTATCCATGTTGAAAACAGTTTTTAAATAAAAACAATTTCTATTTCAGGATTCTTTGATGATTAGAAAGTTCAAAAGAACAGAATTGATCTGAAATGGAAAGCTTTTGTAACATTAATCACTACCATTCAATAAGAATTTTTTTTTTTGGGGGGGGGGAGAAATTAGAAAATACTTTTATTCATCAAGGATGAGTTAAATTGATTAAAAGTTACAGTAAAGACATTTATAATGTTAGAAAACATTATATTTTAAATAAATGCTGTTCTTTTGAATTTTCTATTCAACATAGAATTTTGGGGGGGAAATGGTACACGACTGTTTTCAACATTGAAAATAATAATTTAGGTTTTTTGAGCATAAAATCAGCATATTAGAATGATTTCTGAAGAATCATGTGACACTGAAAACTGATGTGTAATCAGCAACAGTAATGATGTTGAAAATTCAGCTTTCAAATTACATTTTAAAATATATTAAAATAGAAAACAGTCATTTTAAATTGTCATAATATTTCACAATATTACTGTTTTGTCATTTTTTCATCAAATAAAGCAGCCTTGGTGAGCAGAAGAGACTTTAAAAAACATACTGATCTAAGACTTTTGACCGGTAGTGTATTTTGCATTTATAGCTAACCCAAACAACGTCAAACTCGTCACTGCACCCGTAGCAAGACACCAGTCAAGTCTGAAATCCATCACACACAAACACACACACACACACACACACACACAAACACACACACACAGACGTTCCTGTAATTTTTAGATAGATTTGGGCCGCTCAGTTTGAGTTATATGAGTTATATGTTGATTGATGTTGTTCTGTCTCTGTTTCAGTTGAGAATGGCCGTAAAACTTCCTACGATCACTAAAGGACTGGTGAACAACAGGAACCATTGCCCACAGCTCAGGTGTGTGTGTGTGCTCAGACGTCAGTGTGTAGCTGGTTAACATAGTAACTCAGCGAGGTGTTTATTTGAGCTGCGTCTCGTGTATATATAAAACATCTAAACAAGATGTAGAAATTATTTTGAAATAAAATAAAACATTATAAAAATGTTATTTATGTTATGTTATATATCTGGTTTTACAGTGTAAACACACAGAGAAAGAAGGAGGAGCTCCTACAGCTGACTCAAGGAAAGCAGTGGATCAACCAGCCAATCACGCAGGAGTCAGATCACAGGAGGGACCGTAAAATGGTAAGTACTTGACCGAGCTTTATTTTTAAAGAGGCGTTTACAAAAAAAAAAAGCATGTAAGGCTTAAGTTATCGAGATAAAAATCAACCCGATTTCAAGGGGGGACCAGATTTGTCAAGACAACAGCTTCACGAACAAGAAAAAATGTTGGGCGGGGCTTAAAAAGGAGAATGGCGGTGAAAACACAAACCTGACAGACATTAAGGGGTATTATGCAACATTTATCGCTTATTAAGGGATTAATTAAATGAAAAAAAACAGCATTTATGGGAAATTCTAAGTTTTTATGACGTTACACTTGATTGACATAGTACACCATTTTAAAGGGATAGTTGATTAGCAGTTGTAAATCATTTATTTATTAAACATATACCATATATATTTATCTGTTTATTTCTTCATTTTTAATTTCTGCAGGTTTCGTCCCCCACAAAGAAGCAGCAGTCAACTCTGTTACCCATGAGGGATTGGGAAGAGCAGCGGCAAGAAAACATGCATCAACAAAAGGTATTAGGGAAAACATTTTGAAAAACAGTTTGTGAATAGGCTACTACGAATGATGGCCTTTAATAAAATATAATATTCAGAAGTAAACATGTTAGAAATGTTAGTAACCATAGCTGATATAAATAAGTTTGTTTAATTTGATTTCAGCTGATGCTTATTCTTCTGTCTCTCTCTCTTTCTCAGCTGATGAAGGCCAAAGCTGCGGTGGACACCAAGGGCCCCAAAACATTCCCACATATCACGGGCAATCGGAAGAAAGTCCAGGTATTTGATTAATTCATATAGTTATATTAGCTAAATTATATCTGTAACAGTACTATTGCCGATTACAGTGACGTGTTTGAAGTAACGTGGAGTAGATGAAATGCATGATAATAACAGTGTTTGTCTTCAGTTGCAGAAAGAAAGCAAGATAGCGGAGGAAAACCAGCAGAACCGCCAGCGAATCCTGACGCTGGAATCGGATTTCAGGAGGGAACGCTGGGAGCCAGAATGGGAAAAGGTCCAGCAATGGCGAGACCACTGCAGACGGTTTCCTCGAGGAGAGACCAACAAACAGGTATGATCGTAATTCACACTTTATAAAGCTAATTTCTTCTTCATTTTCTCGCCTTCATCATGTTTCCGACCCTTCTGTGAAACACAATAGCACACATTTTGGATGCTCACGCCGCTCTTGTTAATTAGCCTGTGAAAAACAGCAGGTCAAGTGGGTTCGAAATTATTATTTTAAAGCCCTAAATGGTTTAGCTACTCAAGACTTGAGCGAGATTTATTTTTAAAGAGGCGCTTACAACACAAAAAAACATTGAATATCTATTTATCTGTTTATTTCTTCATTTTTAATTTCTGCAGGATTTGTCCTCCACGAAGCAGAAGCCGTCAACTCTGTTACCCATGAGGGATTGGGAAGAGCAGCGGCAAGAAAACATGCATCAACAAAAGGTATTAGGGAAAACATTTTGAAAAACAGTTTGTGAATAGGCTACTGCGAATGATGGCCTTTAATAAAATATAATATTCAGAAGTAAACATGTTAGAAATGTTAGTGACCATAGCTGATATAAATAAGTTTGTTTAATTTGATTTCAGCTGATGCTTATTCTTCTGTCTCTCTCTCTCTTTCTCAGCTGATGAAGGCCAAAGCTGCGGTGGACACCAAGGGCCCCAAAACACTCCCACATATCACGGGCAATCGGAAGAAAGTCCAGGTATTTGATTAATTCATATAGTTATATTAGCTAAATTATATATATATATCTGTAACAGTACTATTGCCGATTACAGTGATGTGTTATGAAGTAACGTGGAGTAGATGAAATGCATGATAATAACAGTGTTTGTCTTCAGTTGCAGAAAGAAAAAAAGATAGCGGAGGAAAACCAGCAGAACCGCCAGCGAATCCTGATGCTGGAATCGGATTTCAGGAGGGAACGCTGGGAGCCAGAATGGGAAAAGGCCCAGCAATGGCGAGACCACTGCAGACGGTTTCCTCGAGGAGAGACCAACAAACAGGTATGATCGTAATTCACACTTTATAAAGCTAATTTCTTCTTCATTTTCTCGCCTTCATCATGTTTCTGACCCTTCTGTGAAACACAATAGCACATATTTTGGATGCTCACGCCGCTCTTGTTAATTAGCCTGTGAAAAACAGCAGGTCAAGTGGGTTCGAAATTATTATTTTAAAGCCCTAAATGGTTTAGCTACTCAAGACTTGAGCGAGATTTATTTTTAAAGAGGCGTTTACAACACAAAAAAACATTGAATATCTATTTATCTGTTTATTTCTTCATTTTTAATTTCTGCAGGATTTGTCCTCCACGAAGCAGAAGCAGTCAACTCTGTTACCCATGAGGGATTGGGAGGAGCAGCGGCAAGAAAACATGCATCAACAAAAGGTATTAGGGAAAACATTTTGAAAAACAGTTTGTGAATAGGCTACTGCGAATGATGGCCTTTAATAAAATATAATATTCAGAAGTAAACATGTTAGAAATGTTAGTGACCATAGCTGATATAAATAAGTTTGTTTAATTTGATTTCAGCTGATGCTTATTCTTCTGTTTCTCTCTCTTTCTCAGCTGATGAAGGCCAAAGCTGCGGTGGACACCAAGGGCCCCAAAACACTGCCGCTTATTAGAGGCATTCGGACGAAAGTCCAGGTATCAGATTGATTAATATAGTTATATTAGCTATATTATATATATATATATATATATATATATATATATATATATTTATAGCTCTATATCAGTACTATATTACTAGTAATAATTGGCAATAATTGGTAGGTGCCAATTATTTAAACAGATGCCAATTATTTACAAAGAGCAGTTTCTGTTCATTACACAATAACATTAACCATTCATTTAGTGCAAATAGTCTACTGAACACACTATGCAGTTTTACATTTTTTTGTCAAACAGTATTTGTATTTAACGTTACTGTCTTTCTGACATTATTATTACCTGTTCAGTTGGAAGGAATCGCCGGACATCGAACAGGCACAGAAAAACTCTGAAGATGTCAAGTCACATTTATTGGGAAAACCCAGGATCTGTCGGGGGCCACTTCTCCTCAGGCCATCGAATACCTACCCACCTACCTACCTACCCACCTACCCACCCACCTACCTACCCACCTACCTACCCACCTACCTACCGGTGGGTGGGTAGGTAGGTAGGTGGGTGGGTGGGTCGGTGGGTAGGTGGGTGGGTGGGTGGGTGGGTCGGTGGGTAGGTGGGTGGGTGGGTCGGTGGGTCGGTGGGTGGGTCGGTGGGTAGGTGGGTGGGTGGGTAGGTGGGTGGGTAGGTGGGTAGGTAGGTGGGTGGGTAGGTGGGTGGGTAGGTAGGTGGGTGGGTAGGTGGGTGGGTAGGTAGATGGGTAGGTGGGCGGGTCGGTGGGTAGGTGGGTGGGTCGGTGGGTAGGTGGGTGGGTGGTTAGGTAGGTGGGTAGGTAGGTGGGTCGGTGGGTAGGTGGGTGGGTGGTTAGGTGGGTGGGTAGGTAGGTGGGTGGGTAGGTGGGTAAGTAGGTGGGTGGGTAGGTGGGTGGGTAGGTAGGTGGGTGGGTAGGTGGGTAGGTAGGTGGGTGGGTCGGTGGGTAGGTGGGTGGGTGGTTAGGTAGGTGGGTAGGTAGGTGGGTGGGTAGGTGGGTGGGTAGGTAGATGGGTAGGTGGGCGGGTCGGTGGGTAGGTGGGTAGGTGGGTGGGTCGGTGGGTAGGTGGGTGGGTGGTTAGGTAGGTGGGTAGGTAGGTGGGTGGGTAGGTAGGTGGGTGGGTAGGTGGGTAGGTGGGTGGGTAGGTAGGTGGGTAGGTGGGTGGGTAGGTAGGTGGGTAGGTGGGTAGGTAGGTGGGTGGGTAGGTAGGTAGGTGGGTAGGTGGGTAGGTGGGTAGGTAGGTGGGTCGGTGGGTAGGTGGGTGAGTAGGTGGGTGGGTGGTTAGGTAGGTGGGTGGGTAGGTGGGTGGGTAGGTAGGTGGGTAGGTGGGTAGGTAGGTGGGTGGTTAGGTGGGTGGGTGGGTAGGTGGGTGGGTGGTTAGGTAGGTGGGTAGGTGGGTGGGTAGGTAGGTGGGTAGGTAGGTGGGTGGGTAGGTGGGTAGGTAGGTGGGTAGGTAGGTGGGTGGGTAGGTGGGTAGGTAGGTGGGTGGGTAGGTGGGTAGGTAGGTAGGTGGGTAGGTATTCGATGGCCTGAGGAGAAGTGGCCCCCGACAGATCCTGGGTTTTCCCAATAAATGTGACTTGACATCTTCAGAGTTTTTCTGTGCCTGTTCGATGTCCGGCGATTCCTTCCAACTGAACAGGTACTAATAAAGACAGTAACGTTAAATACAAAAAACTTGCATAGGAAAACTGCATAGTGTGTTCAGTAGACTATTTGCACTAAATGAATGGTTAATGTTATTGTGTAATGAACAGAAACTGCTCTTTGTAAATAATTGGCATCTGTTTTGGGAGAGACCCAGGCCGTACCGCGCAGATGGACTCCACCCCAGCAGAATCGGAGCGGCTGTGCTGTCGGACAACATCTTTCCAACATCTGTATTGTGAAAAGCGCTATATAAATAAATGTGACTTGACTTGAAATTGTCTCAACATTACTGTGTATTAAAAGCCATTCTAAATAGGTGGGTTTGAAGTTTAGTTTTAATCAGCAATTGTGTGAATATCAGGGGGTAGCTTGTTCCAGAGTCTCGGAGCAGCAACTGCAAATGCCTGATCACCCCTTTGACCTTGGGACTTCCAAAACCATTTGTTTTGAAGACCATAACAACCGGCTGTGCTCACGCAGGGTTAACATCTCAGAGAAGTACTCTGGTCCGGGCCAAACCAAATCAAGCACAGAACTGAACTGTATGGTGGATCATGAGAAGAGAATGTAACAGTATTGATTACAGCATAAAGTCTGAGACCAATACAAAAAGAGTTAACTTCTTAGTTTTACATTTGATTAGTGGCCTACAGTGGAAACTTCATTTTTAAAGCTCAAAATCTCTTTGTTTTACATTAAGCTGCTCAATTCGGTTTGAGCCGACATTATTTGTTATAAACTATGTCTAGAAGAAACATGTGGCAATTGATCCAAGGAAGTAGAGGTTTTTTTTAAAGAAAAACAATGCAAAATTCAATTCCTGTCTCTGAAAACAATCAAATAAAAGTGTTTCCTCTTCCGGGGTTTCCTCGCTGATGGTTACCTGAGTATTTTGAGGAAGCTCTTTTAATGAAACACACCAGTTTAATTGTTTAAATCTTGACTTTATTTGAAATAACATACACAACTGAGAGAAGACACATTATGAAGCAGTGCGGATGAGCATGTACACGTGTTTGTGACACACAGATCAGTACTTGCACTACATAGAAATTATTATTACTATTATTTTTACAGTATTGCCATACCCCTCCCCTTGGCATGTCTTGAGCGACTGATTTCCAATCAGCCTCAAGTCTCGGGAGGATTCAAACTATTTATCCGATTTGTAAAGAGTCCTCCTTATCCTTGACTTAAAAGCTTTTCCCTCAAACCGAGTCCTTTGCATTAAACGTTATAAGTTCCTGAGATCTTTCCATGGTATCATTGAGCCAAGTTTGGTCATTGTAGAAATACAACTCTGTTAAAATTTCACATCTTATAGGAAATGAAATCATCCACTGAAAGTCAAGTCAAATATATTTATATAGCGCTTTTCACAATACAGATTGTATCAAAGCTGCTTCACAGTATCAATCAAGACAACATAACAGTGTTTGTTTATTCATGAAAAGACAATCAAGTTTGGTAGAGCTGATCAATGGTATGATGGGTCATTTAATTTGAATATCCCCAACTGAGCAAGCCAAAGCCAACAGTGGCAAGGAACCGAAAAACTCCATCAAGTGAAAAAAAAAAAAAAATGGGAAAGCCAAAAAACGGAACGGAACAAAGTAAAAGAGAGAATTACATAATTACAGTTATTTCTGAGCACCTCCAGCTCTGATTGGCTGTAAAATCCACCCATCAGGCCCCAGTCGGCCCAAGCTGGGAGAGTATGTCTTTGTCACTTTGCCACTACATCACTGGTTATGCCCTCAAAGATTTTGAAAACTCAATAAAAAAAAAAAAAGGAAAAAAGTTATGCCCTCAAAGATGGCGTCTCCGGGGAGGTCACGTGTAGTTTTTCATATGAGGTTAACTGCAAGACAGAAAAAAAAAAAAAAAAAAAAAAACAACAACTACAAGACAGAAATCAAACTTCACTCTAAATAAGATTATTTTCATCCTACTAAGAGAAACGATGTGAAGTTGATCGTTTAGTCAGTGGCTTGATTTACTGATGCATAAATAGTATTAAAAATTTGGAGAGAAAGATAATCTGTCTGAACTTGAGCATTATCAGAAATCACAGATCATGCATGCATTAGAATAAACATGATTATTATGTGAAATGCACCGAATATAGGCAAAAAAAAAAAAAAAAAAAAAAAAAATCAAATGTGATGCAGACTAGTGCGTAGGCGTTGGCCGTCTGCCAAGGCGTCATCTCGCTGCACTGCCCTGTGACATCACAGTAGCCTCCGCTGAACTTCACTGTCTCTCCGCTTGGTTTCGAACGTCTTTGGAAGAACATTGAATTTGTGAATCTTGCACGGTTTTATATTGTTATAACGAAACTCTGAAACGTCCAAACATCAAGGAAAGAAGAAGCAGATGACCCACCGGTCTGTGAAACTTGCCGTGAACTGTAATCAGAATAGCTGGACCCTGTCCGACGACGACAAGGTAACTTAAGTGGTTATAATTGCTTTTTTTAGTAACGTTATGTTTGATATAGCGTGAAATTTAACTAATTTAGTGCAAAGTGCCCGAACAAAATCAGTTTGTGTGTTTTAGTAATTGTTGGTTTTTATGTGTTTATGTCAGAATGATTATTTTTGAACCACAACCTTCTAACTAAGTGCTTCTTATATAGATATTTACTGATATACACTACTACCGGTCAAAAGTTTTATATTGGTAAGATTTTTTATGTTTTTGAAAGAAGTATCTTCTGCTCACCAAGGCAGCAATTATTTGATAAAAAATACCCCAAAAGACAGTAATATTGTGAAATATTATTACAATTTAAAACAGCGGTCTATGTAAATGTATAGTGAAGTGTAATTTATTCCTGTGATCAAATCTGAATTTACAGCATCATTACTCCAGTCTTCAGTGTCACATGATCCTACAGAAATGATTATAATATGATGCTCAAGAAACATTTATGATTATTATCCATGTTGAAAACAGTTTTTAAATAAAAACAAATTTTATTTCAGGATTCTTTGATGATTAGAAAGTTCAAAAGAACAGAATTGATCTGAAATGGAAAGCTTTTGTAACATTAATCACTACCATTCAATAAGAATTTTTTTTTTGGGGGGGGAAAGAAATTAGAAAATACTTTTATTCATCAAGGATGAGTTAAATTGATTAAAAGTTACAGTAAAGACATTTATAATGTTAGAAAACATTATATTTTAAATAAATGCTGTTCTTTTGAACTTTCTATTCAACATAGAATTTTGGGGGGAAAATGGTACACGACTGTTTTCAACATTGAAAATAATAATTTAGGTTTTTTGAGCATAAAATCAGCATATTAGAGTGATTTCTGAAGGATCATGTGACACTGAAAACTGATGTGTAATCAGCAACAGTAATGATGTTGAAAATTCAGCTTTCAAATTACATTTTAAAATATATTAAAATAGAAAACAGTCATTTTAAATTGTCATAATATTTCACAATATTACTGTTTTGTCATTTTTTCATCAAATAAAGCAGCCTTGGTGAGCAGAAGAGACTTTAAAAAACATACTGATCTTAGACTTTTGACCGGTAGTGTATTTTGCATTTATAGCTAACCCAAACAACGTCAAACTCGTCACTGCACCCGTAGCAAGACACCAGTCAAGTCTGAAATCCATCACACACAAACACACACACACACACACACACACACACACACACAAACACACACACAAACGTTCCTGTAATTTTTAGATAGATTTGGGCCGCTCAGTTTGAGTTATATGAGTTATATGTTGATTGATGTTGTTCTGTCTCTGTTTCAGTTGAGAATGACCACAAAACTTCCTACGATCACTAAAGGACTGGTGAACAACAGGAACCATCGCCCACAGCTCAGGTGTGTGTGTGTGCTCAGACGTCAGTGTGTAGCTGGTTAACATAGTAACTCAGCGAGGTGTTTATTTGAGCTGCGTCTCGTGTATATATAAAACATCTAAACAAGATGTAGAAATTATTTTGAAATAAAATAAAACATTATAAAAATGTTATTTATGTTATGTTATATATCTGGTTTTACAGTGTAAACACACAGAGAAAGAAGGAGGAGCTCCTACAGCTGACTCAGGGAAAGCAGTGGACCAACCAGCCAATCACGCAGGAGTCAGATCACAGGAGGGACCGTAAAATGGTAAGTACTTGACCGAGCTTTATTTTTAAAGAGGCGTTTACAAAAAAAAAAAGCATGTAAGGCTTAAGTTATCGAGATAAAAATCAACCCGATTTCAAGGGGGGACCAGATTTGTCAAGACAACAGCTTCACGAACAAGA
Source organism: Pimephales promelas (assembly GCF_988280905.1). Lineage (NCBI taxonomy): Eukaryota > Metazoa > Chordata > Actinopteri > Cypriniformes > Leuciscidae > Pimephales > Pimephales promelas. The sequence continues at coordinate 25,420,129 of NC_142793.1, forward strand.
AAAAATGTTGGGCGGGGCTTAAAAAGGAGAATGGCCGTGAAAACACAAACCTGACAGACATTAAGGGGTATTATGCAACATTTATCGCTTATTAAGGGATTAATTAAATGAAAAAAAACAGCATTTATGGGAAATTCTAAGTTTTTATGACGTTACACTTGATTGACATAGTACACCATTTTAAAGGGATAGTTGATTAGCAGTTGTAAATCATTTATTTATTAAACATATACCATATATATTTATCTGTTTATTTCTTCATTTTTAATTTCTGCAGGATTTGTCCCCCACAAAGAAGCAGCAGTCAACTCTGTTACCCATGAGGGATTGGGAAGAGCAGCGGCAAGAAAACATGCATCAACAAAAGGTATTAGGGAAAACATTTTGAAAAACAGTTTGTGAATAGGCTACTGCGAATGATGGCCGTGAATAAAATATAATATTCAGAAGTAAACATGTTAGAAATGTTAGTAACCATAGCTGATATAAATAAGTTTGTTTAATTTGATTTCAGCTGATGCTTATTCTTCTGTCTCTCTCTCTTTCTCAGCTGATGAAGGCCAAAGCTGCGGTGGACACCAAGGGCCCCAAAACATTCCCACATATCACGGGCAATCGGAAGAAAGTCCAGGTATTTGATTAATTCATATAGTTATATTAGCTAAATTATATATATATATATCTGTAACAGTACTATTGCCGATTACAGTGATGTGTTTGAAGTAACGTGGAGTAGATGAAATGCATGATAATAACAGAGTTTGTCTTCAGTTGCAGAAAGAAAGCAAGATAGCGGAGGAAAACCAGCAGAACCGCCAGCGAATCCTGACGCTGGAATCAGATTTCAGGAGGGAACGCTGGGAGCCAGAATGGGAAAAGGCCCAGCAATGGCGAGACCACTGCAGACGGTTTCCTCGAGGAGAGACCAACAAACAGGTATGATCGTAATTCACACTTTATAAAGCTAATTTCTTCTTCATTTTCTCGCCTTCATCATGTTTCTGACCCTTCTGTGAAACACAATAGCACACATTTTGGATGCTCACGCCGCTCTTGTTAATTAGCCTGTGAAAAACAGCAGGTCAAGTGGGTTCGAAATTATTATTTTAAAGTCCTAAATGGTTTAGCTACTCAAAACTTGAGCGAGATTTATTTTTAAAGAGGCGTTTACAACACAAAAAAACATTGAATATCTATTTATCTGTTTATTTCTTCATTTTTAATTTCTGCAGGATTTGTCCTCCACGAAGCAGAAGCAGTCAACTCTGTTACCCATGAGGGATTGGGAGGAGCAGCGGCAAGAAAACATGCATCAACAAAAGGTATTAGGGAAAACATTTTGAAAAACAGTTTGTGAATAGGCTACTACGAATGATGGCCTTTAATAAAATATAATATTCAGAAGTAAACATGTTAGAAATGTTAGTAACCATAGCTGATATAAATAAGTTTGTTTAATTTGATTTCAGCTGATGCTTATTCTTCTGTCTCTCTCTCTTTCTCAGATGATGAAGGCCAAAGCTGCGGTGGACACGAAGGGCCCCAAAACATTCCCACATATCACGGGCAATCGGAAGAAAGTCCAGGTATTTGATTAATTCATATAGTTATATTAGCTAAATTATATATATATATATCTGTAACAGTACTATTGCCGATTACAGTGATGTGTTATGAAGTAACGTGGAGTAGATGAAATGCATGATAATAACAGAGTTTGTCTTCAGTTGCAGAAAGAAAAAAAGATTGCTGAAGAAAACCAGCAAAACCGCCAGCGAATCCTGACGCTGGAATCGGATTTCAGGAGGGAACGCTGGGAGGCAGAATGGGAAAAGGTCCAGCAATGGCGAGACCACTGCAGACGGTTTCCTCGAGGAGAGACCAACAAACAGGTATGATCGTAATTCACACTTTATAAAGCTAATTTCTTCTTCATTTTCTCGCCTTCATCATGTTTCTGACCCTTCTGTGAAACACAATAGCACACATTTTGGATGCTCACGCCGCTCTTGTTAATTAGCCTGTGAAAAACAGCAGGTCAAGTGGGTTCGAAATTATTATTTTAAAGTCCTAAATGGTTTAGCTACTCAAGACTTGAGCGAGATTTATTTTTAAAGAGGCGCTTACAACACAAAAAAACATTGAATATCTATTTATCTGTTTATTTCTTCATTTTTAATTTCTGCAGGATTTGTCCCCCACGAAGCAGAAGCAGTCAACTCTGTTACCCATGAGGGATTGGGAAGAGCAGCGCCAAGAAAACATGCATCAACAAAAGGTATTAGGGAAAACATTTTGAAAAACAGTTTGTGAATAGGCTACTACGAATGATGGCCGTGAATAAAATATAATATTCAGAAGTAAACATGTTAGAAATGTTAGTGACCATAGCTGATATAAATAAGTTTGTTTAATTTGATTTCAGCTGATGCTTATTCTTCTGTTTCTCTCTCTTTCTCAGCTGATGAAGGCCAAAGCTGCGGTGGACACCAAGGGCCCCAAAACACTGCCGCTTATCAGAGGCATTCGGACGAAAGTCCAGGTATCAGATTGATTAATATAGTTATATTAGCTATATTATATATATATATATATATATATTTATAGCTCTATATCAGTACTATATTACTAGTAATAATTGGCAATAATTGGTAGGTGCCAATTATTTAAACAGATGCCAATTATTTACAAAGAGCAGTTTCTGTTCATTACACAATAACATTAACCATTCATTTAGTGCAAATAGTCTACTGAACACACTATGCAGTTTTCCATTTTTTTGTCAAACAGTATTTGTATTTAACGTTACTGTCTTTCTGACATTATTATTACCTGTTCAGTTGGAAGGAATCGCTGGACATCGAACAGGCACAGAAAAACTCTGAAGATGTCAAGTCACATTTATTGGGAAAACCCAGGATCTGTCGGGGGCCACTTCTCCTCAGGCCATCGAATACCTACCCACCTACCTACCTACCCACCTACCCACCCACCTACCTACCCACCTACCTACCCACCCACCTACCTACCCACCTACCTACCCACCTACCTACCGGTGGGTGGGTAGGTAGGTAGGTGGGTGGGTGGGTCGGTTGGGTAGGTGGGTGGGTAGGTGGGTGGGTCGGTGGGTAGGTGGGTGGGTGGTTAGGTAGGTGGGTGGGTGGTTCGGTGGGTAGGTAGGTAGGTGGGTGGGTAGGTAGGTGGGTGGGTAGGTAGGTGGGTAGGTAGGTGGGTGGGTCGGTGGGTAGGTGGGTGGGTGGTTAGGTGGGTGGGTAGGTAGGTGGGTGGGTAGGTAGGTGGGTGGGTAGGTAGGTGGGTGGGTAGGTGGGTAGGTAGGTGGGTGGGTCGGTGGGTAGGTGGGTGGGTGGTTAGGTAGGTGGGTAGGTAGGTGGGTGGGTAGGTGGGTGGGTAGGTAGATGGGTAGGTGGGCGGGTCGGTGGGTAGGTGGGTAGGTGGGTGGGTAGGTAGGTGGGTGGGTAGGTGGGTGGGTAGGTAGATGGGTAGGTGGGCGGGTCGGTGGGTAGGTGGGTAGGTAGGTGGGTAGGTAGGTGGGTGGGTAGGTAGGTGGGTAGGTGGGTGGGTAGGTAGGTGGGTAGGTGGGTGGGTAGGTGGGTAGGTAGGTGGGTAGGTAGGTGGGTGGGTAGGTAGGTAGGTGGGTAGGTGGGTAGGTAGGTGGGTGGGTAGGTAGGTAGGTGGGTAGGTGGGTAGGTAGGTGGGTGGGTAGGTAGGTGGGTAGGTGGGTGGGTCGGTGGGTAGGTGGGTGGGTGGGTGGGTAGGTAGGTGGGTAGGTGGGTAGGTAGGTGGGTAGGTAGGTGGGTAGGTGGGTGGGTAGGTAGGTGGGTAGGTAGGTGGGTAGGTGGGTAGGTAGGTGGGTCGGTGGGTAGGTGGGTGGGTGGGTGGGTAGGTAGGTGGGTAGGTGGGTAGGTGGGTGGGTAGGTAGGTGGGTAGGTGGGTGGGTAGGTAGGTGGGTAGGTAGGTGGGTGGGTAGGTAGGTAGGTGGGTAGGTGGGTAGGTAGGTGGGTCGGTGGGTAGGTGGGTGGGTGGGTGGGTAGGTAGGTGGGTAGGTGGGTGGGTAGGTAGGTGGGTAGGTGGGTGGGTAGGTAGGTGGGTAGGTGGGTAGGTAGGTGGGTGGGTAGGTAGGTAGGTGGGTAGGTGGGTAGGTAGGTGGGTCGGTGGGTAGGTGGGTAGGTGGGTGGGTCGGTGGGTAGGTGGGTGGGTGGTTAGGTAGGTGGGTGGGTAGGTAGGTGGGTGGGTAGGTGGGTAGGTAGGTGGGTGGGTAGGTGGGTAGGTAGGTAGGTGGGTAGGTATTCGATGGCCTGAGGAGAAGTGGCCCCCGACAGATCCTGGGTTTTCCCAATAAATGTGACTTGACATCTTCAGAGTTTTTCTGTGCCTGTTCGATGTCCGGCGCTTCCTTCCTACTGAACAGGTACTAATAAAGACAGTAACGTTAAAGACAAATACTGTTTGTTTCCATAGTGTGTTCAGTAGACTATTTGCACTAAATGAATGGTTAATGTTATTGTGTAATGAACAGAAACTGCTCTTTGTAAATAATTGGCATCTGTTTTGGGAGAGACCCAGGCCGTACCGCGCAGATGGACTCCACCCCAGCAGAATCGGAGCGGCTGTGCTGTCGGACAACATCTTTCCAACATCTGTATTGTGAAAAGCGCTATATAAATAAATGTGACTTGACTTGAAATTGTCTCAACATTACTGTGTATTAAAAGCCATTCTAAATAGGTGGGTTTGAAGTTTAGTTTTAATCAGCAATTGTGTGAATATCAGGGGGTAGCTTGTTCCAGAGTCTCGGAGCAGCAACTGCAAATGCCTGATCACCCCTTTGACCTTGGGACTTCCAAAACCATTTGTTTTGAAGACCATAACAACCGGCTGTGCTCACGCAGGGTTAACATCTCAGAGAAGTACTCTGGTCCGGGCCAAACCAAATCAAGCACAGAACTGAACTGTATGGTGGATCATGAGAAGAGAATGTAACAGTATTGATTACAGCATAAAGTCTGAGACCAATACAAAAAGAGTTAACTTCTTAGTTTTACATTTGATTAGTGGCCTACAGTGGAAACTTCATTTTTAGTTGCTCAAAATCTCTTTGTTTTACATTAAGCTGCTCAATTCGGTTTGAGCCGACATTATTTGTTATAAACTATGTCTAGAAGAAACATGTGGCAATTGATCCAAGGAAGTAGAGTTTTTTTTTAAAGAAAAACAATGCAAAATTCAATTCCTGTCTCTGAAAACAATCAAATAAAAGTGTTTCCTCTTCAGGGGTTTCCTCTCTGATGGTTACCTGAGTATTTTGAGGAAGCTCTTTTAATGAAACACACCAGTTTAATTGTTTAAATCTTGACTTTATTTGAAATAACATACACAACGGAGAGAAGACACATTATGAAGCAGTGCGGATGAGCATGTACACGTGTTTGTGACACACAGATCAGTACTTGCACTACATAGAAATTATTATTACTATTATTTTTACAGTATTGCCATACCCCTCCCCTTGGCATGTCTTGAGCGACTGATTTCCAATCAGCCTCAAGTCTCGGGAGGATTCAAACTATTTATCCGATTTGTAAAGAGTCCTCCTTATCCTTGACTTAAAAGCTTTTCCCTCAAACCGAGTCCTTTGCATTAAACGTTATAAGTTCCTGAGATCTTTCCATGGTATCATTGAGCCAAGTTTGGTCATTGTAGAAATACAACTCTGTTAAAATTTCACATCTTATAGGAAATGAAATCATCCACTGAAAAAAAAGGCAAAAAAAACGGAACGGAACGAACAAAGTAAAAGAGAAAAGTACATAATTACAGTTATTTCTGACTGGTGCAGCCCGTCTCCAAGTGGACCAATAAGATTACACAATTTGCTCTCTTCAAGCTCCTCCCCCAGGCAGACATGCTCACTAGCACCTCCAGCTCTGATTGGCTGTAAAATCCACCCATCAGGCCCCAGTCGGCCCAAGCTGAGAGAGTATGTCTTTGTTCCTCTCCCTTTTCTTTAAATTCACCCAGAGTCTTTTCTATCTTTCATCCTTTTCTAACAGTCTCCTCAGGTTTTTCTCATCATTCGGCGCGTTTGCCAGGCTTGGAACTTGTTGTACGCAGCCTGAAGCATTTCCTCCAGGTGGCCCGTTAGCTGTTGCAATCAGAAAAAACAAGGAATTACTTACGTAGTGCATTAGAATATTTATAAATCCCCTTAAAAAAATTATAGACACCGTAAACCTCAAATAACATACATTTTACACAGGGAAACACTTTTCGTGAGCACTTTTAAGGGTCACACTCGTAACTTTTCTTAATGATAGGAATGTACTATGTTGTGTTGCAAAAATATTAATTATTGAATATTTTGAGGGGATTTCATGGACAGTGTTCACTATAAACTATGCACCATTTATTTCTATATAATGTAATAAAATAGTCTTTATGCATTAGAAAAAAGACAATGTAAAAATATTTAGCTGGATTTCAACATTTCCCATTCATTTCCTACAACGATCACAAGTGTTACTATTATCTAAGACCATCTAGCATTGTCAAATCATCATATATTCATTTAAGAAGTGCCACACAAGGAGGGTTTTTACACACAATTATGGAAATTGCATTAATTATTCATGTGTACTCTAAGCAGTATTCAGAGAACCCATTACAGTAAATGGAGGGGGCGTGGCCTTACGTTAGTGCTCAAATACTGCCGTTGGATCTTCTCTTGAAAGGGGCGGAGCTTCGTCAATTGGAATCTCTCCAGGTTAGATTTCATCTTCACCACCTGTATGCAGAAGGGAGCGACAGATAAAACAAATAATGTTGCGAAAAAACAATACAAGTACAAAAATACACTAAGGCGTTCGATTAATTAGTTTTTAGAAAAATATAAAAAGCCTTTTTTTTGATGGCTTGAATTAATCGAGTGCGTTAAATTGTTTTTCCAATGAGTGGAACCATCCCAACACCCAAAGAGCACAGAGATACTGAAAGTGCAGCACTTTCTACTTTCCTTCTATTAATGAAAATATACTTTTTATTTGGAAATATTTTAATTTGAAGCAATTGCAGGTGTGCTGCATGACCTTCTCCTCCAGGAAAGGAGTGCTGACGGGAAAACAGGACCAGAAGTGTCGGAGCAGCTCTCCAGCGGCCGTGTACAAGTGCTTCAGCTCGCCCTGAACATCAGTGGGCACTAATTCTATATGAATAAACACAAAGAAAAGAATAGATCAAGTTAATGGACAGTAATGAGACCTCACACTGAAGTCTCAGCTGAGGCGGGTGCGTTTAATATTATTATTATAATGGGATGAATAGACAGTGCGAGGTCAAACACTGACGGTTAATGGTCTGTTGGCCTCCGCCCAGCATCAGAACTCCTCCAGGTGACAGCGCCGTGATGGCGGAGCTCGCTGCACTGCTGGACATCACCTAAAACAGGCCAGAAAATAAAACACAGTCTAGAATGCAAGCCTCGAGATCCACGTCGACCTCTCACTGGTGTACCTGCGTCAGGCGGGGTTTATAGTTCCTCATCTCCTGCTGGATAATGCTGACGGAGTTGATAATGTCCTGACTGGTGGTGTAATGCTGCGACTGCAGCGGAGTCGGGCCGTGGGAATATCTTACAGGAACAAACACATTAAACAAAAAGACTTAATATGAAGATCTGTAGATTATCTAAACATCTACACGGATTATGGCAGATGCTGAATAAAGACGCTGGGTGTTTACCTGTCTGATTTCTTCAGGTTCAGAGCGATGGTCTTACGCACACTCTCACCCTGAAGGTCATCATATTCTATGGCTTCCTGTAATTTCACCTGAAGAGACACAAAAAACATGAGAATCTAGCGTTATTCATGTTTAAAAAAAAAAAGAAAAACGGATTAAATACTAACATTTCATTAACAATTATATATATATATATTTATTTTTAAATTAAATGTTTCAAAATGTGGATAATTATCAAAAGTCATTATTGTTAGAAATTAAATTTTTTTTAAATTATGGCTTAAAAGTAAGGGGTCGAAACCATAAACTGAGACATATGATTGTCTCATATGACATAAAAAAATGTAATTATTACAAAAACACGACTTCTGAGATTTAAAATCTTTTCTTTGTATATATATAACTATGAGAAAGCAATAATTATGATAAAAAGTTGAAACTTTGACAAAAAGTTATAATTATGACAATAACTCTTCATGCAGAAATTATGACTTCTCTCATAAATATGATTCACCTAAGCATAATTTTCAAAAATATGGATAATTATAAAAATGCATTTACTATTATATAGCCCATTTTGCAAGATGTAAACAACACTGGTCCAGAAACACTTCCTGTTTCAGTTTGTAGCTGTTTTCTTTATTTTACACGCAAAGAAAACATCTTAAAAATGTTTGTTTAACTTTTTGATTCAGTTTTATATGTTCTGTTGGTTGTATTTTATCCCAGCTTTTATGTAGTGTTAAAAAACTGAAACAGGAAGTGCTTCTGGACCAGTGTTGTTTACATCTTGCAAAATGGTCGTATTTATAAAGCTACATTTTGCTACATCTGTGTCGTGCCTGACAACATCCATAAATCCCTGTAATGCACAACCTCGAGTCGAGTGGCGTTTCACCTTTTTGAGTGGCGGCTGAAAGAAATCTGAATCTCTGGAGTTCCCATCAGTGCTGCTGGTCTCACTGGCTTGATCACTGGGAGCATCCCTATATAACACACACACACACACAGCATATTAAACACATGCAAACACATGCAAACACGCACACTCGCTGCTGAGTCGCTTACGCTCTGCGAAGGCCGGCTGCCAGCACCATGGCACTGTGGTGGTTAAAGCGTTTGATTATGGCGGAGTTGCTGTTTTCTCTCAGTGATTTGTTTGAGGTGTTTGATGAAGTGGGAACTTTAGCTGTGCCGTAACCCTTCAGAGAAACACAGAGAGAACCAGTTTCACCAAACAATCCTACATGGAGAGGAACTGCCATTTAAAGTCCAACGCCACTCACCTCATCTAATGTCTTATCCTCGAGTGAGAGCAGATCCACCATTGGGTTCTTCACTCCTTGGTTCACCATAGATTTCTGACCTGAAAAATGTGAATAAACAAACTCAGACGCAGAAGAGCCATGTAACACGCTCAGATGATGTCACCAGTCCAAGGGAGATGCCTGCATATCAGATCTCAAAACAGGTACAGTACCCTTCTCGTCCTGTTTGGCACACTCGGAGAAGATGTCCTGCTGGCCCGTGCTGATCCGGTCCCTGTGGAAGTAATGGGACTGAAAGAAGCGCGTCCAGAACTCCTTCTCCGTCATGTTGTGAGGAACGTTCTCAGCGTATTTCTGCTTGACTGCGATCAAAGACAGACAGAAAAGGGTCATATTCGACACTTTCATAGCATTTTATTTGTCCCTAAAGTCTCAAAACAGCTATAAATTCTGTAAATGAAGAGTTCAGATGCAAAAGCCTCTAAATGCCATTTGAAATTTTCTTCTAAAATGACCATTTTTATCAAGCTTGTATATTTAAGTTCAGTAATTTCACTTAAATGACAATTAATAGGTAATCTTCATTGCCATTTAAGTGAAATTACTGAACTTAAATATACAAGCTTGATAAAAATGATCATTTTAGAAGAAAATTTAAATGGCACTTAGAGGCTTTTGCATCTGAACTCTTCAAATGTAAATGATAACCCCTTAACTGTCACCGTCAGTACCGGGACGCCTAAATTTACTTCACTATATTTCTATTAAATCCTAATCTGATTATGACACATTATATATTGTTGGAAAGGTCTAAGACTTCTAAATAAATATTCGACCCCTGTTTTGTGTTACAAATTATGTAGGAAGAGTAATTGATGAATTTATGACAAGAGTGCACCAAAAAACAAATCTGGATCATAACAGGAGGTCTGACCTTTGCCACAAAAAGTTGATGCACCCACTTTTAATCATTGAAACTTCTGTTTATGCTAAAAGTTCATAATAAAACATATAATCTAGTATTTTTCAATAAAAAATAAAAAAATAGAGTATAACATTATCCTCTAAAAATTATAATATATAATAATGGTTGAGGAGATTCTCCTCTCTATGTAAAGCGCTTTGAGTGCAGAGAAAAGCGCTATATAAATGTAATGAATTATTATTATTATTATTACCTTTTTCACTTCCTCCTACGATAAATCGTCATTGTAGGAGGAAGCCAAAAATACATTTTCTGGCTTTTCTCAGTCTAGAAATCTCCAAATTCAAAACTAATTTCTAGATAAATGACCCATTTTATACACACATTCATCTTTCCAGAGGTGAAGTATCCCTTTAATCACATATCTCACCTGTAGGGTAAGTCCTGAAGATGGACTCGATGATGTCAGAGGTCAGATTGTACCGCAGGCCGTTGCATCCGTCTGTCTGTGGTCTGATGTCAGCCTGAAACCACGATCACATGATCATGAGGTAAATTTACACTGTAAATGCCCTCGTTAAATCACCATGATATCCATGGATTTCATATGGACTTGTAATTTTTAACAATTCAAAAATCTTTAATCAGCTTTCCTGTAGCTCAAACAGCGCTTGCAACACCAAGGTCATGGGTTCGATTCCCAGTGAAAGCCAGAGCTGGTAAGAATGTGAAATGCCAAATGCAGAAATGTAAAACATAAAACGTTAACCTCCTCCAAAACACATCTGTTCTCCTCATGACGTGTGGACTAAATATCCTCCACAATCTGGCATTCAAAGTCAATTTAGTTCACAACGCCCAACTTCCTACAACCCAATCAATTCCTACATTTTTTCTCATTCCGGATGCCATTTACCTTGGATGTATATCACAATAGGGAAGAAAGGACTATCGCAAATACGTTTAAACTCACTAGGAAGGCAGCAGAGATGCCCACTTCCTGTTGTTTGTTGTTGCCGAGGGAGTGCTCCACAGAATTCAGGCTCATCCGATTGGCCCAGAACTCCTCAGCGCTGATCACCTGACTCACCACTAAGTCCTTATAGAGCTGGAACAGAACAGGGTCTTCCTGCAACATCCTGAAACATAACGCATCAGCTGGAGGTCAACCAACACCGATTTGCTGGTGTTGTCATAGTGACACAATAATGAGATGCGAGCTAAACTTCACCTGTTCTTCTCCTCCAGCTCTTTATTGGCTTTCTTCTTGAACTTGGGCAGGAGCTGCTGTAGCAGTTCTTTGATGGCGTCTCTGTCCTTCAGTGCGGTGCTCTCATTGGCGAAATGAAAGGTGCTGCTTTCTCCAGTGTGCAGAACCAGCTGGAGCTGGATCTTCGCCTTTCCATCAGGACTGATCTTTTGACCTGCACAGGTATAGAAGAAAAAAAAGTCAACAAACAAATAAATATATATACACATTGATGAGGAAACACATTATGACCAGTCACAGGTGAAGAAAATATCATTGATCATCTCCTAACAAGTCCACATATAAAAGGGATAGTTGACGTTGAAATTAATTTTTGGTATGTTTTATCTTACCTCAAGGGCATCCAAGATATAGGTGTCTTTGTTTCCACAGCATTTTTTGATATTTTTAGGTCAAACCGTTCTTGTCTGTCAGTCATATAATGGAGGTCTATGGTCACCACCTCAAAGAGCAGCACAGAGAAGTCCAGATTAAACATGATTTAATGACTCGTAAATGGCCTAAGACACAAAACGAGCGGTTTGTGTGAGAAAACCAACAGTATTTATATCGTTTTTACCTCTTGTAACCACAGCCACGTCCAAGTGATCTGAGGGCGCTAGCAACAAGAGGTAAAAACGATATAAATACTGTTGGTTTTCTCACACAAACCGCTCGTTTCGTGTCTTAGGCCATCAATGTGTACTTACATTTACGAGTCATTAAATCATGTTTAATCTGGACTTCTCTGCGCATGCTCTTTGAGGTGGTGACCATAGACCTCCATTATATGACTGACAGACAAGAACGGTTTGACCTAAAAATATCAAAATTTAAAATACTGTGGAAATGAACACACCTACATCTTGGATGCCCTTGAGGTAAGATAAAACATACTAAAAATGTATTTCAAAGTGAACTATCCCTTTAAGATGCAGGAGAATTGGACATGAATAAAGATCTGAGGGATTTTAACAAAAGGCCAGATTGTTATGGCAAGTGTCTCTGAAACTGCAAGGATTATGTGTTTCTACCGGTAAGCCACGGGGTAAGTTCGGCTGGCTACAACATAATTTGAGTGAGCTCTTTAACCACAAACTACATTTCCATGCTAGCAGTGACTACTAAACATGAATCATGATTATGTCTCACTTGTGATTTCAACATTACCATATTTCATGACTGAACTTGAAAAGTTTATACACTGTTAAACATCGATTTCACTGCAAAGAAACATCTAAAATGGATTTCTATTAATCCATGCATAATGTTGGATTCGGTCCTGCAGAGTTTACCTCCAAGTTTGGTGACCCACACTAAACAAACCCAAATGAGGCTGAAATGTGGGTGTAACTCACAGCGGATGTCGGCATAAAGGTGGCTGACCGAAAAGCGGTCCTTCCCTTCTGGACCCCAGGCGATCCGCTCGGCCATCAGGTACAGAGTCCCGTCCTGCTTTCTCTGACGGACCCTCTTCACCACCAACAACACCTCCTCGGACAGAGACGCCATGGCTACACAAACAAAGGGACGTCCAATCCTCATTATTAATGCAGGACAGTCTATTATGTGAACATAAATTGAACTTCCTTATTAAAAATGGCTCATCACATAGTTTGTGGTTTGTGAAGGAAACAATGCACTCAAAAACTTGTGAAGAAGCTGCATTTAGCAGCTCTCAGTAAACAAAACATGCAGAAATTAGAGACAAAAGAGCCAATAATCAGATTCAAGACAGATATTAAATATCTATATCTGATATTAAGTCAGATATGACAACAGATTCAGATCAGACTCAGAGTAGAAATCGAGTCAGATATGACAGATTCAGATTAATCCGATATTAAATCAGATTCATATCAGATGGAGCTAACAGTACTAGCACATGTCACTTATTCTTCACAAAACCCTTTGTTAAAGTCAATTAATTAAGACTCATTCTCAGTATAGGCAGAAAACCAGAATCTAAACTAGTGTTTAGACACAACAAAACACATTTAAAAAGGTGAAGAATCTGAAATCTGCAACTGAAAGCTGAACTCACGCTCACTGCCGGTGACTTAGTTTAATTAACTGTTTTATTTCAATTTAATAAACCCTCACCTGGCGCTCCAAAGCAGCTGAAGCTGAAGCCTCAATATTGATCTTGTGGCAATCGAAGTGAAATCAGTGTTAATGTCAGTATTTGTGTTTTATTTACAGTCGTTACGGACGCCGTGAGTGACAGCAGCTCTCAGATCCGCCTTAGAAACAAAGTGAAGCGAGAAAGAGTGACGCGCTTCCTCATAATGGCGGCGAAACGGAATATACTTCAACATAAAAGTGCTGTACACGATTCCATTTTAATAATATAATATAATAGAACAGTAATAGAATATAACGGCAATAGAATGTAATATAATCATAGACTGCTAAAAAAAATAATATAGAACGCTCCGTATTACAATCATAAAACATATCGATTGTGTTTTTATTTAGAACACAACCTTTATTTTGACAGCGGACATCGCTCGTGTTCCGACTACTTTCCTTGTTGGTGCTGATGGGACGAAAATACAACTTTTACACATGAAAGCAAGTGACACTTCTTTCTTTGTGTTCATCACCAGAAGAATGAATTGGTTTGGTTTTGGTTTCAATGGCTTTAGTCAGATACGGCCGGCAGATGTAACCTGTAAAGTGAACACACCTGTCCTGATTTCAGATGTGTGTAGATCAGACTGTAGAGTAAGAGCCAGCTGGAGCTCCAGAGCGCATGTGCATCACTCAGACGGTAAGTGATACAAACATATTTTCTTAAATAGATGATTTTACTTTGCTTGGTTTTTCTACAATATTAGTCATATTTACTATACACTACCTAAGCTATGATAAAATAAAAGAACTGGTAACACTTTACTTTACAGTAAGGTCCATTAGTTAACTACCGTAGTTACCGTAGATACTTCTTTGGCATTTATATATCCAATTTAAACATTTACTAATACATTATTACAATCAAAGGTTGTATTAGTTAACATTAGTTAATGCACTGTGAACTAACATGAACAAACAATGAACAGCTGTATTTTTATTACTAACATTAACAAAGATTAATAAATACTGCAACAAATGTATTGCTCATTGTTAGTTAATAATTTTAACTAATGAACCTTATTATTTTGTATTAATATTTTAAAATGATTAATATTTTGTGCATAACATTTACATTTTCTGCATATCCTTTGCTCACATATACCGTATTATAATATATCTAACTACTTATCAGGTGGCAGTCATGTGTGTGTGTCAGGGTTCGGGTCCGGGTCATCAGAACAGGTGTGTGAAGACACTGTTCCAGAGAGTCGGGGGTGCGCAGACGCTCTCATCAGCGAAACACACCTGACGCTCAACTTCACAGACAGAGTGGAATGCTGGGAAATACAGAAGCCACAAAACAAGCTTGTGTGGAAGAGGGAGCAAGACCTCTCTGGCAATACCGGTAATATATAGATGTGCTCAGCCGAACACTCCCCCGTTTTTTCATATTAAAGGCTTAGTTCACCCAAAAATGTAAATTATGTAATTAATGACCAAGCCCGTTCATCTTCAGGACACAGTTTAAGATATTTTAGATTTAGTCTGATGCTTTCTGTCCCTTCATTGTAAATGTGTGTAAGGTATACTGTCCTTGTCCATAAACCGTACACATTTACAAAGAAAGCTCTCGGACTAAATCTAAAATATCTTAAACTGTGTTCTGAAGATGAACGGAGGTCTGACGGGCTTGTCATTAATGACATAATTTTAATTTTTGGGTGAACCAACCCTTTAAACAGGACAAACCGTCCCGCTGCCGTTGGTGCCAGGCGGGTACGTCATGCCCAGACCTCCTTTCTTCCGCGCGCTGTGCTCTGAGCTGTGTGTCGTGAGCCTGGCGTTGGGCACAGGACACGCGGTGCTGCTGACGTCAGCCGGGACTGTGTATTCCTGGGGATCTGGAAGGTACGAGGAAGATTGCCAGTATTAATCATTTAATTAACACTTTACAATACGGTTCCATTAGTTGACTACATTAGTTAACATGAGCTAACAATGCAAAATACTTCTAAAGCATTTATTAATCTTAGTTCATTTTAGTGTTTTATAGTATTTAATGTTAATATTATTATTTAATAGACCCTTGGCTAACATGAACTGTTATATTTTTATTTACTTATACTGTAACAATGCTCATTTTTTTCGTTAATGTGAGTTTATGCTTTAAGGAATGACTATATTGCCCAAACATATATATATATATATATATATATATATATATAAATTAGATTAATTGTAGATCTAATCTGGATTTATTGGTGAGTCTCACAAAACCTGTCAAGAACATATCTGTGTCATTTTTCAAATTTTTCAAATATAAATTTAAGCATATTTAGAAAAATATTCATGGCAATTTACCCACTGGTGCTGTTTTTTTTTTTTTTTTTTTTTTTTTTTAATTTATCTCAACCTCAAATTTGGAAACCAGCTTGTTTAGATTTATTTATATATTTAGATTATATATATATATATATATATATATATATATATATATATATATATATATTTATTAGCTTTGGTTCCCTCTAATATAAATGTCTTTTTTAAGTTCACTTTTTTACTTTTTGCCAAGTGTCTTTATGACGGTTAGTTTATGGCAGTTTATGTTGGAAATTTCATTTATTTACAGGTAATAAATGGATTATAAGTATTGCATACATATGATTGGGCACCATAAAAACCCTTAAAATACAAAATATTGAATTAAAAACATTATCGAACTAAAATATAGTACATTCATTTCAATTTGGTTATTAAAAAAAAGCTAATATAAATATTAGATGAAAAACTTAAAAAAAAAAACTTAAATAGAAAAATTGCCATTGCAACTAATTGAAATAAAATTAGTTTCGATTTAAGTAATACAATTGCGAAAAATTTTAGTTAAACAAAAATATAAAAAACAAAAATAAAATTATTAAAAATACTAAAATTTAAATAAAAAGCAAAATTCTAAAAATAAAAGCTAATTCTACATTTTAATAGATACTATAATAGTTCATAAATATTGATAAAATAGCACAAAATATGAAAAAAAATATTATTTAGTATTTGTTGTACCACCTCTAATTTATACAAAAAAATTTATTTAAAAAATGTATACAAAAAAAATGTTGTATTACAAAAAAAGGCCTTTTCGAGACTACATCATTTTAAGCATTATTTATTTTGTTTGGTGTAAAACGTGCTCGATGTAGTTCGCATGATGAATGTTTTTAAGATGGTGTGTTGTTTTGGCAGTCACGGTCAGCTGGGTCACGGCGCGCTGGCGTCGCAGGACGAGCCTCAGGTCGTGGAGGCGCTGTGGGGCGTCCCGATGCGAGCAGTGTCCGCTGGGAGCTGGCACTCCGCTTCTGTCAGCAGTGAGACTATCACACTCACACTCCCCATCAAATCCAGACGTTTGCTTGCTCTCTGTGAGCATACTGTAAACACACTGCTAAAAATGGCTTGTTTTCAGTCTAAATATCGATAAAATTCTTATCGATAATATCGATAAAAATATCGATAAAATTCTAAATAATAAAAATTCTTAAATCAAGCATTTACTGAAGTAGTAAAATGCCATAAGATGTTATGTCCTGTTTTATGGGGAAATGGGGTAAGAAAAATGATCTTAATTCAACTGGAAGCAATATGTATATATTTTTTTTTACCCTGTTGGCAGATGATTTTACTTGTTTTAGGCAAAAACTCGACTTAATATCTTATGTTATCTTACTCATCTAGTAAATGCAATTTGATTTAAGAATTTTGAGATTGGAATCAAGACAAAAATACTAAGTACGGATATAAATTTTTGCAGTGGACTCAAAATTATTATTATTTTTTATTTATTTATTTATTGAATAAAAAAATAAATAAAATGGCAGTGATTATCTTAAATCGTAAAAATTTTTAAAGGGAGTGAAACAGTGTTTAATTGTATTATTTGGTTAATTATGTGTTTTTAAAGGGATACTTCATGTCTCGAAAGATGAATGTGTATTTAAAATGGGTCATTTATGTAGAAGAAATGACATTATTTTTGAATTTCGGAGCTTTCGAGACTGATAATAAAGCCAGAAAATATATTTTTGGCTTATGTGGATGAAAGACATCAACTCCCAGAATGCACTTGCTTCGCTGCCCTAGGAGGCCACACCTACCGGTAACAGAGCGTTGTAGTTAAACAACAAGTCTAGGCTACTAGTGAGTCTCCGTGATGAGTCTGCCTGAAAATGTGTTTCGAGATCGCCCAAAATGTCCGGGATTGGGCTTTTGCGTTCTACAGTCGCCATTCATTATGTAGCTTCCAAAAAAAGACACTATGTGTTCATTCTGTGAGTGAGATCGCCCTCTATGGGCGGGTAGTCTGACTGTAGTCTTTAGCCTCTGGACAAAACATCCATATTAATTGGTAATTCGAAATTACTACAGGTTTTCTACTAACACAAAGCTTAATGATAAATCCTGAAGTATCCCTTTAAGCATAAATGTGAAAGTATCTATGTCACCGCTCTGTGACAAACAGCATGGACAATAAAGTTCAACTCAACTCTACTGACTGTTCATCTGAAATCGGTCTGAAATAAATGTTTATTGTGTTTAGCTGGCGGGGACCTGTATATCTGGGGCTGGAATGAGAGCGGGCAGCTCGGTCTGCCATCTAGAGGCCTGGAGGAGGAAAAACACAGAGCAAAAAGCGATGGTAAAAGGACTAAAACTAAAAATATGACTTTACATATGAATGTTTACTCAGGGCTGCCAACTCTCACGCATCCATTTTTTGGATTAGAGCGGTAAACAAACTTCTGTCAGTGTTATTCAAACAATAAATAGCGTTTTGCCGAACCTCAGTTCAACCGATCATCTCTTCCTCTAGCATGAAATAAATAGGGATGGAATTTTTATAAAATAGGAATTTTTAATGTTATTGTTATCAGCCCGATAAGAAAATATATTAAAGCGGAGAAATAATGTATTATGTCCTTCAGCTGAGACACTTCAGATGCGACTGTTCAACGTGATGGTTTTAAATTGGTTGAAATATGAGTGAAATCTGTTTGTGTTTAGGAAACACTGTCCAGACCGTAAATAAAGATGAAAAGGACCACGCCGATACGTTCATCTCAATTCAAGCGTTCCCTGCTCTAGTGGACGTCCCTGATGTGTCGGAGATCAGCGGGATCAGCTGTGGGTCACGTCACACAGCCGCCGTCACAGGTGACGTCACCGGGAGCGTGAACTGGACTCGAGGATGGACATGAAATATCATGACTTTATTATTTTCTTGTTTCTTTGTAGGTACAGGGGATCTGTACACCTGGGGATGGGGTAAGACTTCGCTTGTTTTATTTTTTATTAAATGTAAATTAACGTAAATAGACTGACTGATTTAAGATTTTTTTAATGTTTTTAAAGAAGTCTCACCAAGGCTGCATTTGCTACAAAAATACAATAATGAAATATTTTTCACAAATATATATTTTTTTAGTTGTAATATGTTAAAATGTAATTTATTCCTGTGATCAAAGCTGTCATTACTCCAGTCTTCAGTGTCACATGACCCTTCAGAAATCACTCTAATATGATGATTTGCTGCTCAAGAAAGTTTTATTATTTATTATCAATGTTGAAAACAAGTTGTGCTGCTTCATGAGTTGATGGCTGTGATTTCTGTTTGTTTTTATAACCCTTCAAGTATGATTAAACCAACAACATATAAATATGAAGGAAAAACATGGTTATGACAACGGCAAAAACTTGGTTATGGTATTTATTATTTGGCAAAAATGGCAGTTAGTTTTATTTTACTATGTAAAAATGCACTTAAAAAAGCCCACAAAAAGCTCACACTGACCACAACATAATCAGTAATTAATATTTTTTGGCTCTCTCTTGTTTTTGACGTGTTCATAATTTCTTTGCATGACATGCTGGTCAAAAACTATGTCTCCTCAATTTAAGATATTTTATGGTGTTATTACAAATAAATCAATTCACTAATACACAATATGTTTACAAAATCACCTTTTTTTATTATATTTAAATGAAGGGTGAAGATTTCAATTTTCAGAAAGAGTGTATTATTTCAAATAGAATCTCTTGTAACACATCATAAATGTCTTTACTGTCACTTTTGAGTCCTTGCTCGCTGAATAAACCTTCTGATTGGTTGAGAAGGTTTTGTTTCAAAAGTTTTTTGTTTTTTTCCCAAAAGGTTTTGTTCCAATTGTTGTTTCAAAAGTGCTAAAAGTTGCCTTTCCTCCGTCTGTCACATTATTAGGTCATTATGGACAGCTGGGACACTGCAGTGAAGACAGCACAGATGAGCCGACGCTGGTGGATTATTTCCCTACGCACAGCATGTGTGTTCAGGACGTTGTCTGTGGGTTATGGAACACGTTTGTGTCCGCTGTGCCGAAAGAACAATCTCCGTCCTGACAGAAACGGACCCATTTCATACCAGGATGTCAAAGTTGCAGTATTAAGAGTTTATTAAATTAGGTACAAATATATGATGTAAAATACAGGATAGAAAGTAGAGTTAGTAAAAAATGTTTCAAACATATAAACAGTAGAAACATTAAACGAGAGAATACATTCACATGCTACATTATTGACAGATTAAAAGCTCAGGTGAAAAATCTGGACCGGAGAGAGACGCTTCCATTCGGTGGAAACTTCACAACACAATCTTGAATGAACTGCAAAAGAACATCGTCAATCAGTGAGGATCGGGACAACTGCGCCCTTATGAGTTCACAAGTCACAATTATCCTGTCATTTTGTTTAGGCAATTTCATATTTCTTTCTCACTTTTTTTCACTAACACAAAATGTAATAGATGTAAATGAAGTGTGTAACTGATGCTTTATGTATTTTATCATTCTCGTGCTGCAACAGAAAATGATGGGAAATTATATTGTATCATGTAAGCCAAATAAAATGTTTTGCGAAATGTTTAAAATTAACAAAAAAATTAAATAAATTAATAAAGCTATATATATATTTTTTTACTAATATAAGTGATAAAATCACGTAACATAATTACTAAAATAAAACTGAAAATATAAAATAATCAAATGTAAATATTAATAAATGCTATACACAGTACATAATTAATACTAAAATAAAAATATTTTATCACTTACTATCATATTATTTTTCAGCAATTATCTAAATAACACAAACTAAACTGGGCTGCGTTTCCCAAATCATAGTAACCCGACAATAATTTACACGACATCACTGTACTAAAAACGTTTTTCGTGTCCAAACGACAGCATTGTTAAAACGATCCCATACGGATTCGAAAACGATTAAAAATCGCTGTATTCTGCTGCCAGGCCACTAGATGGCGATCTCACTGTAAAGAAACACTATGCGTCTATAGAGACTAAACACGTTACACCGTTTTCACTAATTCACGTTTTTTGTATTTTACACGGAGCCAATAACATTACGATGTAAATGTACGGCCAAAATGTAGAAAGCGTTTTCATTTTTAGTGGAAAACTGTGTCGTGCAAAGTTGATTGTCGAAGTATTGCCACCGATGCTTTTGAGAAACGCAGCCCTGTACAATAAACGTTCAGAATTAAAACTTATTAAACTAAAGGCAGCAGCTGACCAATTTGTAAATAAAATACATTAAGCGAAATTCTCTCACCTGACAAAATCTGGAGATCTGGAGATGACGTGCTGAAATTCGGAGAGGTTCACCGTTCCATCTTTATCGATGTCCGACTCCTCCAGGATCTGCACGATTACATTTGTTCACGTTAGTAAAGTTAATCTGCCAGATGTCTTTCTCGTTGGTCATGTGTGTATTCACCGGACTCACGTTGCTTATGAGCTGCCTCATCTCCTCTACAGTGAGGCGAGTGTCGTCCGTCTCGCCCGTCAGGCAGTTCACCAGCTTCTCCAGATCTCGAGCATCAAGTGTGCCGTCATCGTCAAAGTCTGCGGCGAAACAGAATAATGTTCAAGAACTGCTGCTCGGTTCACACTTAGTTCGGTTCGCTTGGTCGGGACTTGATGCTGTACTGAACTGTGATGGGCAACATCACGACTATTACACCTTTTTACTGTTTTAATCCAACCAAACATGCCAAGTGTGAACACACCCTAAACCTCAATCTTTTCCATTTATTACCAAAGATCCGGAAGGCGTAATGGGACTTGATTTCCAGCGTTGCAGAATCGCTGAAGGCACTCAAGAGGTCCAGGAAATCCTCAAAGGACAAGCTGCCATCCCTCAAGTCACAGGTCGAGAAGACGTGACAAATCCTTTTCCGGAAGGGGTTCGACTGTGAAGGATCGAAACAACGATAACAGCATATATACAGTTGAATAGGCGAAGGATTATAAGAAATTAGAAAATGAACCCTATTTTAAGAAACATTATGGTTTCTAAATTGTGACCAGAGTACAGACTTTATCGTTTACCTTCAGTTCAGGAAGCGTGAGGATCTTCTCCATGGACACCCTGGAGCTGTACGGCCCATTTTCTCTGCCCTGGAGCTCAGAGAATCTTTTGTGTGCCCTAAACAAAGTATCAAATGATAATCAATGACAATAGTATCGTTACATTGAATGTCATTATCAAAGCAATGACATTCAAACACTTTTAAGTGTTAGTTAAGCATCCAAATAAGTTCAGAGCCACTTTCAATAACTTTACTGTATGTTCATGTAGTTTAGTTATCATCACAACACGTAAATTAATTCCTTGCTGTTAAAAAAATGACTTTACAAGGAATGCCAAAGCAAAATGTACCAGATGTGAAAATATTAATACAAATATATAAAATTATATAAGAATCAGGAACACTTTGTTACTACATGTACTTTAGTAAATTAGGCAAAATTACAAGTAACTAAACCTAAAATTAATCGTAACTCTATAGTAAGTACTTAGTTAATTAATATGAATATTTGAGTAAGTCCAATGTAACTACGTCACCTTAAAATAAAGTGCAACCAAAATCAGTTTTGGTTTTCAGTGACTGACAAAGTTAAAATATAAATATTAGGTGAAAAACTTAAATGAATATTAAAATGGTCTTGGCAGATGACTGGAATAAAATTACTAAAATAAATAAAATTGAATAGAAATATTAAAGATATACTTAAAATTGTAAAACAGTTTAGATATGAAAAAATTAAGTACATCATGACTTTACTTACAGTAAGATTTCTTGCTTGGTGAGAAATGTAAGCTCCTGTGTTACACAAAAAGGAGAAAATATAAACAAATAAAAGCAACTCCTCTCTATGAAAAATACATTTATGTTCATAAATAATAAATATATTGCATATGTCTGTCTCACCTGATACTCTGATAGAAGATCTTTCGGCAACTTACTCGCGGTTCCCCCCATTACCGCCTGCTTTTGTTCTGCACGAATAGTACTTTAGCTCTAAACTACAAAAAAAGTGGATTAAAGTTACTATTGTTTCATAAAAACCAAGACAACTGGCTGAAGTTTTGCTGTTTTTAGCCAACAGGCTAAACAAACTTTGGTCGAAAGGCTCTACGCTTCCGCTTCCTGGATGACGTCAGTTGCTATGGAAACAGATTTGGCGTTCAAAGACCACAATGGATTTTTCTCTTATCTTCTTTTAGATGGGATTTTTTTTTATTACAAGGAAATAATGTTTAGTTGTAATAAAAATACCTTCTGCACATATAACTATGTTTTTATGTGGAGGATGACTGTGTGATTGTCAGTAATTAGGGAACTAACAGATTTGAACTTTACCCTATACTACATGTTTAACGTTACAGTGTTATTATAACAAGCAGTGAATAATACTGATGATCAACGTGTATTTAATACATATTAATTTCCTGGAGAATCTGATTACACCTTGTTATTGTATGTTAGTTCTAATGTGTCTATGGTTTATGATTGTGATGTCATATATTATTCCGACCAAATGTTGGGAAGGAAACACGTTAAATTATTCATATCATATCATGTTGCCCCGTCTTGGATCTGCAATTTGCCAATAATTTCAGAAGGTGGCGTCACATCACAAATAATAAATTATCATGCCAACTATGACGTATTCATTTATTCATGAAATAAATAAACATTTTATAGCAATTAATCTTCTTAGGTGATCAAGGTTATTTTGAGGTTTTAATATTGTGTTATGCTTTTAATTCGATAGTGAGACGTATGAGTAATTCGCTCTAAAAAATGCTAGGTTATTTCAATCCATGTTTGGGTCAAATAAAGACAAACCCAGTTGGTTTTAAAAACATAAATAAAAAAATTTAAACCAAATAAAAGCACATTTTGCTTTTTTTCACCTGGAGCTCAAAAACATACATTTATGTTTTTCGTGCTGTGAAAACATGTAATAACTATAATAGAGGATCAAGTTTTGCGGGATCAGGATGAGTTTAGCACGTTGGACCTTTTCTCGAGGTCCATCCAGCTCTTTTTTTTATTTTTATTTTTTTTATTGCATGAACACAATTACAGAACATGAACAGAAGATAAAAAAACAAACAAACAAAAAAAACAGAAAAAAAGAGTCCATCCAGCTCTACTCGCAGTCATCCGCCCCCCCATGACGTAGGCTTCTCCCACAATCCCTCGCGCGGTCACATCATGGCGGACGAGCTGGCGAAAGAGCAGCAGTCCGTAGCTGCAAAAATGCAGATTTTACCGAACGGAGACTCTCACCTTCCCAAAGTAGACGCGGATCCCGTGGACGAAACCGGGAAGAAGAAGAAAAAGAAGAAGAAGAAGGGAAAAGCGGCATCCGTAGGTAATAAAGACGGAGGAAAGTGTCTCGTGGCCCTGCCTTTTACTGCCCTTTCTGATTAACGTTAACCCATTAGAGCTCGCTATTTTAATATCTAAATCAGAGGACATTCTTTGACTAGAGACTAAACGTGTTTTAACACACCTTCGTGTTTATCTCATGCTCTGGAGTGTTATGTTAAAGGCTGGTTGAGGGATTAAACTAGGCAGTTGTGTAATGTTGTTATGTGACTCCACGTGCGTTATATGTTGCATTACAAAACCTACATCGAATTGCCTTGACTATTCTGCAGAAGTGTAAAGAGTCCCTGAAAACCATACTTAATAAAAATACAGATGCCACACAGGAAAAAATGATCCATGACAATTTACCAATACCGCTTGAGCATTTGATTTTAACTGTACTTTAGTATTTTGTACTCATAATGAATTTAGGTGAAATGCCAGTGAAAAACAAGGAACAGTTGATTTGGGAGGAGAGCGATCATATTATGTTTATTAACAGTTGCAGAAATAAACTGCTGAAGATAGTCATGCAAAATGTAACAAGAAATCGCATAACTCATTACAGATATATTGGAGTAAAGAGTACATGAAGAGTTCAGATGCAAAAGCCTCTAAGTGCCATTTGACATTTTCTTCTAAAATGATCATTTTTATCAAGCTTGTATATTTAAGTTCAGTAATTTCACTGAAATGGCAATGAAGATTACCTATTAATTGTCATTTAAGTGAAATTACTGAACTTAAATATACAAGCTTGATAAAAATTGTCATTTTAGAAGAAAATTTCAAATGGCATTTAGAGGCTTTTGCATCTGAACTCTTCATATATACTTAATCAAAAATGTAGTCAAGCAGAGAGTTGAATTTGCTCTAAAAAGTAACCGTATTACATCCACTCAAATACTTTACTGCTATTCTGCATAGGGAACCATGAGGGTGAAGGAGAGTCGGACGTCACCAAAGTGGCCAAACAAATGGAGCGACAAACTTTAGAAGACCAAGAGAAAGAAGACGAGCCGGAGGAAGGTTTGTCTAAAGTTAATTAAACATTGCTAATCCATGTGCGACAAGCGTAGGTTTGAGCACGAATCTTGCTGATTTATTTTGGCAGATGGTGAGGAGGGAGATTCCACTGGAAAGAAGAAGAAAAAGAAGAAGAAAAAGAAAGGCCGTGAGTGATTTATTCAAGTACTTCATACTGTATACACAATGCCCGGATGTTTATGTAGTTCATATTCCTTGTTCTCTTTCAGCCAAAGTTCAAACAGATCCTCCGTCTGTTCCCATCTGTGAGCTTTACACCAGTGGAGTTTACGCCAAAGGCCAGGAATGTGAATATCCACCTGTGCAAGATGGGTACTGACAACAGCCGCTTATTGACACACTCGAAGACCTGTGGTCAACCAGTCTGAAGAAACATTACAGTGGGTGTGTGTTATCTTTGCAGACGGTCTGCGGCGTGGAGGACGACCAGCGAGGAGAAGAAGTTTTTGGATCAGGCGAATGAGGACATGTGGAATGACTTCAGACAGGCTGCCGAGGCTCACCGGCAGGTCAGGAAGTACGTCATGAGCTGGATCAAGCCGGGCATGACCATGATCGAGATCTGGTGAGCAAAACCATCATGAGCTTTACTGTATGGGCTGGAAACTCATTAAATGTGATATAAAACCTTTTGGGCTGCATTAGTAAATGCAAACATGTCTCTATTAAATTCTTTCTCTATATATATATATATATACACACATACATACATATATATATAATTTATTTATATAGGGTTTTTTTGTGATTAAAAAAATTGGGTTTTCTGTGCCTGTTTTCAGGGCTACACAATTTGGACAAAATTGTGTGATTATTTATATGGCTGTAAAATATTATTATTTAATATTACATTATTAATATTGTACATCATTTAAAATATGTTATTATTATTATTAATATTGCTAAATATAAAACTTGCTAAGCATCTTTGCTGGTGTCTTAATTTCTTTTCCGTCAAACTTTAAACCATCAAAAATTTATTTTGACAGAACTGAAAGCTTCTTTTATTAAGGACTTCTTATTTTATCATTTTCAATCCTTATATATATATATGAAGAGTTCAGATGCAAAAGCCTCTAAGTGCCATTTGAAATTTTCTTCTTTTTTTGATTTTTATCAAGCTTGTATATTTAAGTTCAGTAATTTCACTTAAATGTCAATGATAATTACCTATTAATTGTCATTTAAGTGAAATTACTGAACTTAAATATACAAGCTTGATAAAAATGGTCATTTTAGAAGAAAATTTCAAATGGCATTTAGAGGCTTTTGCATCTGAACTCTTCATATATATATATATATATATATATATATATATATATATATATATGTGTGTGTGTGTATGTAGAGCATTGGCTGCTTGAAATTGTATCAGTGTTACTCTGCATTGTCCCTGTTAAATAAACAAATAAATAAATGACAAGTCTGGAAAGATGTTGCATTCATTAAAAGCATGTTAAAGCGACCCAAATTTGTTGACTTCACTTTGAAACGCAATGTATGTATACTATATTAAATCGCATTGAGGTTTTATTGTTGAGAAATATTACAGCCATAATTGCAGCTAGGGATGGGCAACGATTAATCGCATCCAAAATAAAAGTTTGTGTTTACATAATATATGTGTGTGTATAATTAATTTGTATATATAAATACCCACACATGCATGTATATATTCAAGAAATATGTGCATGTATATATTTTATATATATTTATTCACAATTAATATTATATATAAATATAAATATTTGATATATTAATAACACATTTTTCTTAATTATATACATGCATGTGTGGGTATTTATATATACAAATTAATTATACACACTACACACACACATATATTATGTAAACAAACTTTTATTTTGGATGCGATTAATCGCGATTAATGGTTGCCCATCCCTAGTTGCAGCAGTTCCATATTGACACTCATTGGCACTAATCCACCATTCACATCTTGTTTTGTCGCTGACAGTGAGAAACTGGAGGATTGTTCCAGGAAGTTGATCAAGGAAAATGGTCTAAATGCTGGTTTGGCTTTTCCGACCGGCTGCTCGCTGAACCACTGCGCGGCTCACTACACTCCTAACGCCGGAGACCCCACCGTTCTCCAGTACGACGACGTCTGCAAGATCGACTTCGGCACGCACATTAATGGTGCGGCTTTAATCATTCCTTATCTGGCTTGACTACCTCCTGGTGCTTTTCTTGCTGATCTTTAGAGATGTTCGATTATTGTGGCATTCCAGGTCGAATCATTGACTGTGCCTTTACCGTCACCTTCAACCCAAAGTACGACAAACTGCTGGAAGCTGTGAAAGATGCCACAAATACTGGAATTAAGGTAGTCTCTCTCACCTTTGTGCATTGTGATAATATTTTCGTGACATGACGCATTTATTTTCTTTGTCAATGTTGTTAATCTTTGCCATATTACAGTTAAATACAGTAAAAAGTACAAAAATACTTTATTCTTGTAATGGCCAAGCTGCATTTTCAGCGTCACTACTCTTAAAGGAGTAGTTCACTTTTAAAAAATCATGTCATCCGAGATGTCCATGTCTTTCTTTCTTCAGTCGAAAAGAAATGAAGGTTTTTGATGAAAACATTCCAGGATTTTCTCCATATAATGGACTTCAATGGGGTCCAAACGGTTCAAGGTCCAAATGAGAGTTTCAGTGCAGCTTTAAACGACACCAGACGATGAATAAGGGTCTTATCTAGTGAAACGATCGCTCATTTAAAAAATAAATTAAAAAAATTACGTTTTATAAGCTCAAATGCTCGCCTTGCTCTGTTCTGTGACGCACGTTCGTTTAAAGCCCTTTGAAGCTGCACTGAAACTCTCATTTGGACCTTGAGCCGTTTGGTCCCCATTGAAGTCCATTATATGGAGAAAATGCTGGAATGTTTTCATCAAAAACCTTAATTTCTTTTCGACTGAAGAAAGAAAGACGTGGACATCTTGGATGACACGGGGGTGAGTAAATTATCAGCAAAAGTTTTTTTTAAAGTAAACTACTCCTTTAAATCTTACTGACCCCAAACTTTTGAACAGTAGTGCAAGTTAAATGTATAAAAAGACTATCTGCATTTTTTTATTGGCATTTCATCGATTTTATTTCAGTGCGCAGGTATTGATGTTCGCTTGTGTGACATTGGAGAATCAATTCAAGAGGTTATGGAGTCTTACGAAGTGGATCTTGATGGAAAAACATATCAAGGTAAAAATAGTACCGTTAACATCAAAGACTTGTAATAACACAAGATATGATGTTGCAGATTACTTTATTTTTCTTTCCAGTGAAACCAATCAGAAATCTCAATGGCCACTCTATTGGACAGTACCGAATACATGCAGGCAAGACGGTGCCGATAGTGAAAGGAGGCGAAGCCACCAGGATGGAGGTGTGTCCTGACTTACTACAGATTTGAACATGGCTTTAACCCTTTTTAAATACATTTAGAGTTTAACAGAACAAGGAAAATGAAGGCTGTGTATTTGGAGACAATTTTTATCTTAGGAAAAGGGACAGACACTCTTTGAGAGTTTCATTCTGAGGGTTTAAGGCTGAGTTTGGGTGTGCCACAATTATCAACAACACAACCTCTATCAGTCACGCCACAGGGCTTAAAGAGAGGTGTAGTCAAGTACACTAGCACTCAAAAGTTTGGGGTCGGTAAGATTTTGTTTAATGTTTTTGAAACGGGTCTCTCATGCTGTTTTCACACAGTGAAAACAGCAATATTATGAATTATTACATTTTAAATAATATATTCCTGTGATCAAAGCTGAATTTTCAGCATTATTATGCCACTTGTCAAATGATCCTTCAGAAATCAGTCTTAAAAAGCATTTCTAATTATTATCAATGTTAAAAACAGTTGTGCTGCTTTATAATTTTGTGAAACCATAACACTATTTTCAGGATTCTTTAATGAACAGAAAGTTCAAAAGGACAGTGTTTATTTTAAATACAAATTGTAAATGTCGTTACTGTCACTTTCGATCAGTTTAATGTGTTTTTGCTGAGGTAAAATGATTAAGTGTTGTTAATCTAATTTTTAAAGGTTTAGTTTTGTCATTTTGCTGAATTTCCTCTTTTACAGGAAGGAGAGGTTTATGCCATCGAGACCTTTGGCAGCACTGGGAAAGGGATGGTGCATGATGACATGGAGTGTTCCCATTACATGAAAAACTTTGAAGTTGGTCATGTGCCAATAAGGTGAGAAACATGCTAATCTTGACACCATGTCCTAACTAAGTTTCCAGTGACAAGCAGTTTGTCAATCACAGCCAATCAGAGGATCTTTGACATTTAAAGGGATAGTTCACCAAAAAAAAAAAAATGAAATTCTGTAATTTACTCACTCTCAAGTTCCAAACCTGTATGTGTTTATTTCTTCTGCAAAACAAAATGAGCCCCATTGACTTCCACAGAATTTTTTTTTCATACTATGGAAGTTAAAGGAGTAGTTCACTTTTAAAAAAACTTTTGCTGATAATTTACTCACTCCCCAAGTCATCCAAGATGTCCATGTCTTTCTTTCTTCAGTCGAAAAGAAATTAAGGTTTTTGATGAAAACATTCCAGGATTTTCTCCATATAATGGACTTCAATGGGGTCCAAACGGTTCGAGGTCCAAATGAGAGTTTCAGTGCAGCTTCAAAGGGCTTTAAACGACACCAGACGATGAATAAGGGTCTTATCATGCGAAACGATCGCTCATTTAAAAAATAAATTTAAAAAAATTAAATTTTATAAGCACAAATGCTCGCCTTGCTCTGTTCTTCAATGGGGTCCAAATGAGAGTTTCGATGCAGCTTCAAAGGGCTTTAAACGACACCAGACGATGAATAAGGGTCTTAATGGGGCTCATCGACTG
Organism: Pimephales promelas; assembly: GCF_988280905.1. Taxonomy (NCBI): domain Eukaryota; kingdom Metazoa; phylum Chordata; class Actinopteri; order Cypriniformes; family Leuciscidae; genus Pimephales; species Pimephales promelas. Next base: position 25,450,106 of record NC_142793.1, read on the forward strand.
TTTGATTGCAAACTTTTGAATTCAGCAGAAGAAACAAATTCATAAAGGTTCAGAACAACTCAAGGGCTAGATGACCCATTTTTTGTGTGAATATTACCTTTAATGTACTGGGAGCTCGCATATGATGCTTAAAGTTCCCTAAATAGGCAACTGAATTATGTAATATTCATCTTTCCCAGACTCCCCAGAGCCAAGCACTTGTTGAACGTGGTCAACGATAACTTCGGCACTCTCGCCTTCTGCCGCCGTTGGTTGGATCGCCTCGGTGAGAGCAAATATTTAATGGCGCTGAAGAACCTCTGCGACCTGGGCATCATCGACCCCTACCCGCCTCTGTGCGACACCAAAGGCTGCTACACGGCCCAGTTTGAACACACCATCCTGCTGAGACCCACATGCAAGGAGGTGGTCAGCCGAGGAGACGATTACTAGGCCTCCACGTCACCTGTTTTTATAAATCTGTCCTCTGCTTTATCACATGAGTATTTGATGGGTAAAGGCCTGAGTAAGTTAATAAGCTGTGCCTTCTCGTTTTTAACATGCTAGTATCTGTTTGTATGAAAGATGGTTGGCGGTAAAGATGTCCCCTTGTTTAACCGTGGTGCAACACAGATGTGCCCACCCGTAAAGTGCTCTAGAAACATTTTGTAAATGCAGACAACACCACAAGTGTTGAAGTCAAAACCACACTTTCAATATCATCTGGATTAGGCTGTTGCGCATTTAATATTGCACTTTTTTTTTGTACACAAATCTTGGCCTAAGAGTGATGTTCTAGTTCTGATTAATTTTCTTTATTAAGTGCTGTTTCTCCTTTTCTGTTTGATTCAATTGCTCATTTGGGCTGAAAGAGGACAAGATATTATTAAATGTGGGGATTTGGCTTTATTCATCAGTGCAAGAACAGACTTTAATGTAACATAGACCCTAAGATACTAAAATACTCATTGAAACATGCTTTCCCCTAAGAGTGGGCACTCGTAACAAAAGTGGCGGTGATGATGTGTAAACATCTTTATTTTGGCTATGCTTGATTTCAGGTAAAGCCTGTTTGAAATCACCTTTCTCGGAATAAAGCACATGCGGTGTTTTATTTTGAAGTACAAATAAAATTTATAAGAAATTGTGATCTGCAAGTTGTTTCATGTTTTTTTTTTTGTTTTTTTTTTTCCATGTGTATCCAAGTCTGATGTTCAATTTATGAAATGTAGAATTTAACCATAAATGAATATCTGTCTTGAAAATGTGTATTTTGTCAATTCTAGACAAAATTGGGTCACACTTTTATTTTTTATTTTTATTTATTTATTTAAACAGGAAAAGATTAAGAGCAATCGGGCCTGCCTCAGTATAAAACTGATTTTCAGCAGGTTCCTGTTCTACTGAACATGAATACCCCAAACACAACTGAACTCCAAGACCATCTAATAACAAACACACAACAAGCACACAAATTACGATCGAGTATTTTAGAATATTAATATTTTACGAAAATATTAATGCGTATGTGAGAAGTTGGCTCATTTAAAATCATTTACAAGTTCAAAGATGGTGATCTTCTAAAAGTAGATAACTTTTTTTTATTCAGGAAAAACAAACGTAACCTACTGCTCGAACGCTTTCCGTTAGGCCGGTATGTTATTGAGGAACGTATTTTTTTGTTTATATAATTATATATTTTTTTCACATCACTAGAACATATTTTAGTGTTTTGTTTAAACGGTCTTTTGACGTTTCGTTTGTCTAAGTAGTTTGAGTTGCGTGTGACGAGCCGCGAAAATTACACAGAAATTTATTTTATAAACTCGACCGTTATCCTTTTATTGTTTACACACAAGTAGTAATTAATGTTAGCTGGAAAAATGTTACACATAAAATGGCACTATTTCTCATAACAGTCCAAATTTTTGGTTTTAGTCCAGCTACAAACCCAAATGGGCCGTCAAGTTGCGTCACTGTTCGGCGAATTTTCGCGGTGAGGGCGAAATATTTCTTAAAAGGATAGTTCACCCAAATTGAATATTCTGTCATTAATTATGCTGCGTTCGAGGCAGGTTTTTGAGCACGTAAATCACGACTTCAAACCACGAATCATGACTTTGAAGTATTCCAGGCCACTCACGCGACTCACGCCAAACTGTTACCCGGGCGCAAGGAATTGTGGTAGATAGATGTAAACAAACCAGCATGGCGGACCTTACGGTGCTTTTATGAACATTTGTAATAATTTCTGTCACCAAAGATGCTTGTTTATTTGAGGGAAACTGAGGAGAAAAAACTACGCAAAAGGCAAGATAAGCTGTTATACCTTTTATTTTACTTTATTTGTAAATGTTAAATTTATCCTTGCACTCAATAGAATATAAACTAGTTAACGTTATATTGTCCTAAAGTGTATTTTCACCGTAAACTCCCTGCAGAAACACTGCTGCCATTGTTGTATGAACAATGCTTGGTTGTTTTAAAAACAACGTAGAAAAACAACGTTAAAAACGTAATTTCTAATTTTAACCGAACTTCAACTATCAACTGTAGGCTACATTTTTTAATTGTATTTTTTAACCCAACATTTGGGTTCGTCCATATTTGACCCAAATTGAAACAACCCAGCATTTTTTAGAGTATATATGAAGGGTTCAGATGCAAAAGCCTCTAAATGCCATTTGATATTTTCTTCTTTAATGATGATTTTTATCAAACTTGTATATTTAAGTTCAGTAATTTCACTTAAATGACAATGATAATTACCTATTAATTGTTATTTAAGTGAAATTACTGAACTTAAATATACAAGTTTGATAAAAATCATCATTAAAGAAGAAAATTTCAAATGGCATTTAGAGGCTTTTGCATCTGAACTCTTCATATATATAACACAAAACATTATTACCTCTCAGTGTAAAAACATAAAAATTAAATGACTACATACAAGTTTCACTTTGCTTCTGAAAATGCGTTCAATGTTATAAAATAATAAGTAAAATGATTTTATCTCGCATATTGCCAGAGGAAATGATTTACTCACCACACTGTAAAAAATTTCTTGTCAAATTAACAGTAACTTACTGGCAACAATTATCCAGTACTTGCTGTATTTCATTTAACAGTAAAATTACCGTAACACTAACAACAGTACTGTTAAGCATACTGTAAATTAAATAACATTATTTTACTGTAATTTCTTACCATATTAAACTACAGTATTACACTGTTAATTTTTAATAATACTGTATAGTATGTAATGTTATTGTATTTATTTTATAGTGCTACTGTGTAACCTGTAGAAAATCCGTAGAAATATTATTTTAACTGTTAATGGGAAATAGAAAAAAGAACAATTGAAGATTTAACTGCACAAGGTTTATTGTGTATTTTCAAACACATTAGCGCATTTATAATATACATTTAAATACATTAATACAATTAAATACATTAATAATAAAAATGTAATATAATACAATAAAAATCATGCATGACAATCATGAACAATTATGCATAAATACATGCAAAAAAAATACCAGGTAAAATAGAAAAGATTAAAGGGGTGCTATCTGATCAATCTATTAGAAAGATAGTTCATAACAACTCATCCACCCACTCCCTGCTGGGGTAAAACAGCTTAAACTAGTCTAAGATTGTCTATTGGTTTGAGATAGACTGTCTAACTGGTCCCTATATTTAAAGGGTTTTTGGCTGCTTTCTATCTAAGGGACCAGATTTGCAGGGCTGGGAGACACATATAAACTAGCTTTGACAAGTAAACCACCAATCCAGATGAGTATTACAAAATGACAAGTTATCCAGTGTCCTTTAAAAAAAAAAAACTAAACACAACAACCTCATCATGCACATGTGCCATGAAAAACTTGCATTACGGTATTAATAATCATTTATATGCAGACTTATGTTCTAACTTTTGCAATAGGAAGTTTTCTATCCAAGCTTTTATGCAATTAAACCTTAAACTGTACAACAACGTTTATTTTCACACAACAATTCTTAACAACTTGCAGATAGACAAAATTCACAGATGGATAATAATCTGTTTAAAATGTTCTCAGTGGGTCAGTGCTGGACCAAGGTATAGTAGTAGTAGTTAGATAAATAGAATAGTTAAATTAGATTAGATTTACAATTCATCGGTCGTCAAGATGGATAGGGGTCTTCTTAATATGCACAGCTCACACCTGTGGAAAAGGAGAACAGACAAGACAGTTAAAATACAGTACGTTTTTGTTGTTGTTGTTTTGGCTAAACAGCAAAAACAGACAAAATTATGTCTAAAGTGTAATTCACTTAATACTAAAATCTTGTTGGACTGTTGTTTAAAATTAATTGTTAAAGTATGTTCATTATGTCCTCAGTTGTATGCTGTGTAATATAATGCAATGCTATACTGTTCAGTGTTGTGCATATGTTTATGCCACAAGAGGGCACTAAAGTATAGGCTATGGAGGATGCGTTTGTATTATTATTATGTTTGTCCAAGTTGATTTACCGTAGTTAAGAGGATCATATTACTGAGAGAATCTTCATTAGAGACTGATATGTCAACAGCTGAAATAAATATGCCAAGAACGGCTAAAGATAACTCATCTCTATCGTCCACTCTTTTCTTTTGAATGCAACGCAAGCTGAAACATAACTCAACATCAATTCATTTACGATCACGTGAAAACGTAGGTTAAATCTTGCTTGTGTGATACATGACTTAATATTTTGGACAAAAATACACCTGGGCGCTTTCCGTGGTCCATCAGTTATCACTGAGGTAACGTTAACGTTAAATGGCAGAACGCCAGGTCAGGATTTACACGAAAAAAAAGCGTGAAAAAATCAATAAGAGGAATTGACACTTTAATTTTATAACAATAAATCCGAATCCTAACCTTGGATATCCGATTTCAGGATATCGATTTTCAATTCCTAACCCCTATAAGTTATAAAATAATGAACGTGCAGGCGCTTTCACCGACTTAACGTGGTAAATAACAAAATGATTAGACCATTTTGACCTTATAAGAGGTTACATATGAAATCTATGTTAATAAAATCACATATTTAATCAAGTAAGTTAGGCTATCAAGATGAAAGAAATCCGCGTCTGACTTATAGGCTTATAGAACATTCCGCGGCCAGTTCTTTCTAACGTTAATCTGTTAACGTACGTAACTCATATGGTTTGCATAAAAATATGAATTACTAACCAGATATGTAGGCCTATGGCGAAAACGTTGCCGACGCACGGCCTGCGCGTTCTTACAGAGAGAAGGGAACTGAAGAGTTCTTCATAAAATGGCAGCTGGTTGTGGTTATTTTTCGCGGTCATTTCGTACTAATGTATTTGAATTTACAGTAACATGCCCCAAATGGCTACATTGAAGAGTAGCCTATCATATACATATTATATTAAAATGTCTAGAATAGATTAAATTGAATGTATAAATCGTGGTCAGCTATTCTAAAAAACTTTAAAGTTATTAGCTAGAATCCGTACACATTATAAGAATTATTACTTACCAGATGAAGAAGTTGCAGGTCGGCAGAAAAGACAGCAGCACCACTGACACGACAGAGAAACTCTTCCAAAGTCAAATATGCTCTCATGCACACCCCACTGACATAAATTATGTCATAAATTATGACTGTTAATGGTCAACCAGTGCTACATTTTTATTTTAAATGTAAGAATAACATTAGTAGGCTAGCAATTTTACCCGTGGAACTGTGTGTGGTGTTTTTCGCGGTCAATTTGCACTGCTGTATTTAGATTAACAGTAACTGATAATTTCCCAGAATGCATTGAAATTCTACAGTAACATACTGTCAACTGTGTGCACAGTACATAACTGTTGAAAAAACAATTTAATACTGTGAAAACAACTAAATCTACTGTAACTTACTGTACATAGATTATACAGTAAGAAACTGTTGAGAAAAACAGTATAATCCTGTGAAAACAACAGAAATCATTTACAGTGCATCTGAGACGTTCAGTTAGATGTCCGTGTGTTTGCGAAGATGATACATCTGTGCATTCAGATAAGATTCAACAAATTATTTTTATTTTAAGGATGAGTCAAGATGTGTAAAGATTTAATCCCGCTTTAAGAATAGACAAAATATGGGCTAAGCTTCCCTAATACCTCCATTAACAGAGATAATATCCATTTATTAATAAAGTCTTCTATTGGATTTGATTCTAAAGCGACTTCTTGCACAAGATTTTATGTAGCGAATGCACCAAATAACATCTTTTGAATGAACGCCTGTCGCTCCCTGCTGGTTTTCCATCTCTCATTCTCTGATTGGAGGCTTATTGATTTGTGATTGATCCTCTGGTTAATGAGTCTTTGTGTTCCTAAAACGCTCATTACCTCTCCAGCCATTAGCATGTGCAGTGAAAGGTGTGTAATTGTTGCTGAAGCCATTTTTGTGTCTCTATTTGCTGGGTATTTGCACACACTGATTGATTATTCCACCATCCTCAGTCACTAGTAACGGATACTTATTGATGGAGGAATAAAGCACACACAGAAAATAACAGTAGAAACTGCACAAATTATGAGAATGAATGTTGGGGTTCTCTCTTTTTCAGTTTTATTGTGTATTGCTCATCAATTTATGTATTGAAAATAGCAGAACATTAACTAAAGTGAAAGAAAAGCTGTGTTATAAAATGTAAAAGATAGAAAAATACTTAGCATAACTATCTAAAGTGCATTCAAAAATCAGCAGCATTGAGATACATTCAGGAAATAAATATTCCAATCAAATAAATTAAATATTACACGAAAAGTCTGAATGAATACGTTTAAAACAGGCTACTCTAATTGTAACATATGCAAATTAGTTTGTATATTAAATATATTCTACACATCAATTAAGGCTTTAAAATGAAATTTTTAAAATTTGGAGAGTTTATAATAAAGGCAAAGGCCTTTATTGTGAATAAAAAACAACAAGTGGGTTCTCAAGAGTCTTGAAGTCACTGAAGTCTCTCCTGCATCAGATCATGTGACCAGTTCATTTGCATAAAGTCTGCTCAGTCATGTCATGTCCAGGCTCTTTTAATGATCTCTGTGCATATGTAAGGCACACCCCCTGTCTTTCCTCCTGTCTGGGTCTCTCAATCTGCCCGAACCCATCTTCCTCTTCCTCTTCGTCACAGCTTTCAATGGCTGTTGCTCATACCTACGGGTCTTGCTGGTCTCTTGCGGTAGGTTGTCTCTTATCCCTATTGTCTCTTGAAAGCTCAAGGGGAAGTTTTTGTTGCTGCCGGTGTGTTTGGGACAGTGGACGGTGGCCCACAGCGGGGTCTGGACGCTTCCTTCGCTCTGAAATGGGGATATGGCCGTGTGCACCTGCTCGAGAAGCACTTGTATTAACTTGCGCCTCTTCCAGTCATGCAGGGATCGGCCCCTGTCGTGCATCATCTGTGCGTGACCTACTGAACGTCGCCTGCACGGGACAAAGAGGAAAGATAAAGGAGTAGTTCACTTTTAAAAAAAACATTTGCTGATAATTTACTCGCCCCCGTGTCATCCGAGATGTCCATGTCTTTCTTTCCTCAGTCGAAAAGAAATGAAGGTTTTTGATGAAAACATTCCAGGATTTTCTCCATATAATGGACTTCAATGGGAACCAAACGGTTGAAGGTCCAAAAGACACTTTCAGTGCAGCTTCAAAGGGCTGCACCAGACACCAGACGATGAATAAGGGTCTAATCAAGGAGCCTTCGAGTCATGACTCGAAAAAAGCTTCGTTCATTTTGCTCGCAAGGCGAGCATTTGTGCTTATAAAACGTAATTTTTTAATTTATTTATTAAATGAGCGATCATTTCGCTTCATAAGACCCTTATTCATCGTCTGGTGTCGTTTAAAGCCCTTTGAAGCTGCAATGAAACTCTCATTTGGACCTTGAACTGTTTGGTCTCCATTGAAGTCCATTATATGGAGAAAATCCTGGAATGTCTTCATCAAAAACCTGACATGGACATGGACATCTTGGATGACATGGGGGTGAGTAAATTATCAGCAAAAGTTTTTTTTTCAAAAGTGAACTACTCCTTTAAGTCACATGCACAGATTTTGGCATCCGACTAGTAGACATGAAAAAAAAAGGATGCTTTATTATAAAACAATTCGACCTTCACTGCATGCAAAACTGCATTTATTTTGCATTGGCTTCTTTCTGTTTCTTCTGTTACCAGCAGATGGCAATCTCAACTACTCTGAACAAGCCTCGTCTTTTGAGATCTTGCAGAAATCACTCATGTTCAAAAAGTAAGACGAGATCATGACTTACTGTCTGTTGTTGAGAGTGTTAGTGGGTCTGGATTGGACCGGTATCAGGACAGTTAACAGGAACACGACCAACCCCCAATGCCTCAACATACTGGACAACTGAACACAGGAGACAGTCACACACTTATTCAAATAGTCAAATATTTTCTAATTTAAATCGATTGCATGCACACACACACACACACACAAGTGTGTATATGCAATTGATTTAAATTAGAAAATATTTCAAATTTTACTAGGCATATTAGTCACAGTATACATATGTATATAGTATGCCTAATAAAATTTGAAACATTTTCTAATTAAATTAGAAAATATTAAAAATTGTATTAGGCATATTAGTCTACAAATAATATATATATATATATATATATATATATATATATATATACTATTAAGTTTATTAGGAAAAAGATCAAATAAAATAATAATATAAAAAATATTTTATTAAAAATGTTTAAAAATTACTACATATTTTTAGTAAAATATTTGCCTTGTATGATTTGTAAATCTGAATGATTTTAGTTTTAATATAAAAGTATAATATTCTTTTCACCTTCTGCATGCATTTTAACATGTATTTGTGTGTATATATACACTAACTTGAACTATTAATTTTCTGGTAGAATTGAGAACTTAGAACTGAGTCAATGTCCAGTACACAAGTGAAAATAGTAATAGAATTATATCATTATTCATTAATTAACATGAGGTGTAAAATCCTAGATTACATTGCTGTTGTAAGGCTTGAACATTGATATACTCACATGTAATCCCTCTGCTCAGGAGATGTTACTGCAGCCCGGCTGGACGTGTTACAGATGTTGAAGCCCAACATGTGACTGTACATTCAATAAACCAGGAGCATCATCTGCTGCCTAAATGAAGCATGTTAATATGTCCAAACTCCTCCAGTCCAGAAGACAAACTCTTTGAAGGAATGAGCGCATAGAGAGAGAGAGGACCCGAGCGATGGGCGTCAGATTTATTGCACCGGTGAGTCTTGTAAGTCCCCTTTGCTGTTCACTGCAAACTGGAATAGACAGCAGGCGTTACAGCAGAGAAAATTAGTGCGCACTGCACACTTGTCTGTGTGTGTGTGTGTGTGTGTGCTGCACATGACTGCCAAAGTGTATACCAGACTGACAAACCACACACACACTTACACACACTTCTAGAAACGCACAGGCAGACACCTTCATTGGAAAGAGGCTGGTATGCTGGTCTCTCTCTCTCTCATGAAGGCCTCAGGTTTGGCCAGGAGGGGCAGCGTTTGACGAATAATCACCCAATGAACTCTAATCTGAACTTTGATTAAAATGGTACGTATTTGATGCATTGTTTAGACAATCTGCAAAGTTACAAAGCACAAAGTCAGCCCAAATTTTCTCCAACAGAAACGACAGTGTTTTAAACGACACCAGACGACGAAAAAGGGTCTTATCAAGGACCCTTCGAGTCATGACTCGAAAAAAGATTTTTCAACGAGTTCGAACAGGAGAGTCACGAACGCTCATCACAGAACAGAGCAAGGCGAGCATTTGAGCTTATAAAACTTAATTATTTATTTATTTATTTTTAAAATGAGCAATCGTTTCGGCTTGATAAGACCCTTAATCATCGTCTGGTGTCGTTTAAAGCCCTTTGAAGCTGCACTGAAACTCTCATTTGGACCTTGAACCGTTTGGTCCCCATTGAAGTCCATTATATGGAGAAAATCCTGGAATGTTTTCATCAAAAATCTTCATTTCTTTTCGACTGAAGAAAGAAAGACGTGGACATCTTGGATGACATGGGGGCGAGAAAATTATCAGCAAAAGTTTTTTTAAAAGTGAACTACTCCTTTAAATCCCGAAAGCCATTACAATGGACAACTGATACAACACCAAAACATTTTTACATTTGGTAGACGCTTTTATCCAATTACATTCTCATCAGTTCTTGCTTTCCCCTGGGAATCGAACCCATGACCTTGGCGTTACAAACGCCAATGCTCTACTGTTTGAGCTACAGGAAAAAAAAATACACAACATTATGTTGAACGCTTATTGGTCTTTTACTTTGCATGGAAATTCTGTGTGAGAGTTCAGATGAACATTATAGCTTACAACGGAGACCATGAGACCCTCCCCTCCTAAACCATGGGTGAAGCTGGGTGAAGAAAGTAAACAGCTTTGGCTGACCACTGTCCCAAGAGATTATGACCATAACCTCAGTGAAATCAAGCCTGTGGGTGGGTCTGCTCGCCTCCTAAGCAAACGTAATGGTCAAGGTGGTTTTGGGGAGCCCACAAAATAGCACCGCTTCATTTATAGGCCTCGGGGCAAGAGGTTCACAACATAACTAATGCTCATCAACTACAAATTAGTTCTGTGCGACACTAAAATATTCCATATATTTCCATGTTTATGAGGCAGTGCGTACATTGGAAAATAAACTGACTTGCACAACCATTCAAAAGTTTGGGTTTTTTGAAAGAAATTAATACTTTTATACAGCAAGGATTCATTAAATTGATCAAAAGTGACAGTAAAGTCATTTATAATGTGACACAAATGTTTTATTTCAAATAAATGCTGTTCTTTTTTTAGCTTTCTATTCATCTAAGAATCCTGAAAAAAAGTTTTCCACAAAAAAATTAAGCAAAACACCCTTTTTTTTTTTTTGCATTGATCATAATCAGAAATGTTTCTTGAAAATCAGGATATTAGATTTCTGAAGGTTCATGTAACAAATGTGAATAAAGTTTTTTTTTTTGTAAATAAATTCAAATAGAAAACAGTTTGTATTGTAATAATATTTCACAATATTACAGTTTTTACAATATTTTTAATAAAATAAATAAATGCAGTCTTGGTGAGCATGACAAACTTCTTACAAAAAAATCTCACCGACCCCAAACATTCAGTGTTCATTACACAAATAGCTTTAAAAAACTTAAAATATGTCCAGTTTCATGGACTACTCTTATGATTTGAGTCGATTCACTGTCATGAATAGCACTCTGTAAAGATTCTTCAGAAATTTCTGCTTGTTCAACGGGAAAAATAACAGTATAAAAGTTTAGAAAATGGGGGGCAGTGGCAGAAACGATGACAAATTTAGCATTTTAAGTTTTTTTTTTTTTTTGTAGACTGAACAATAGAAAAATTTTGAATATCATCCAAGATGTCCACGTCTTTCTTTCCTCAGTCGAAAAAAAATTACGGTTTTTGATGAAAACAATCCAGGATTTTCTCCATATAATGGACTTCGATGGGGACCAAATGGTTCAAGGTCCAATTGAGAGTTTCAGTGCAGCTTCAAAGGGCTTTAAACGACACCAGACGATGAATAAGGGTCTTATCTAGGACCCTTCGAGTCATGACTCGAAAAAAGATTCGTTCGTTTTGATGAACGAGTTCGAACAGGAGAGTCACGAACGCGCATCACAGAACAGAGCAAGGCGAGCATTTGAGCTTATAAAACTTAATTTTTTTATTTATTTTTTAAATGACCGATGGTTTCGCTTGATAAGACCCTTATTCATCATCTGGTGTCGTTTAAAGCCCTTTGAAGCTGCACTGAAACTCTCATTTGAACCTTGAACCGTTTGGACCCCATTGAAGTCCATTATATGGAGAAAATCCTGGAATGTTTTCATCAAAAACCTTCATTTCTTTTCGACTGAAGAAAGAAAGACATGGACATCTCGGATGACATGGGGGTGAGTAAATTATCAGCAAAAGTTTTTTTCAAAAGTGAACTTCTCCTTTAAACTTCTGAGAAATGTTTTGTTCTTTATTTCAAGTCAGTGACGGCATCGTCTAGCAATGTTCAAAAGGGCTTGACTCATCCGCACTAATGTCAAAAGCCCTGCGGAAATTGTTTAACTGTCATGGTTTGAGTTTCCTTTCCTACTCCTGTTTTGTTCTCGTGTTTGTTTGTTTTATCGTGCAGCCTTGCGGGAACACATGACACGATTTCTTCCATTCGACCTGCAAAAATAATAATAAATTCCAGCGGGCCGCGGCACAGCAGCGCTCCAGATTTAATCTCGAGGCGAAAGTCGAGGAAAGTCTCGGATTTTTGCGGTCCTCTCCGTGAAATTGTTAAATGAAGAAAACATGTCATTTAACACCTTGTCAGTTCCCCCCGTCGACCACTGGCACTTGACCTTCTCAGCACTTGGACAAACTTTGATACGACACCCGTAGTCAAACGCCACTCTGAGTGAATCGCGGGACTTTGGAGAAACATGCGAGCCAGCCACCCAGAATGCCATCTGACTGTGAGATTATTAAGACTGATGTCCCCAGCGAGGCCAATATTTTTTGTTCGACTGCAGAGCGTCGGCAATTTATCATCCAAACATCCCACAGGTTTGTGTTGTGTAGGTACTTTTGGATCTAGTCCGGCGGGTTTGATTCGGTGCCAGAGAAAACATGGCCGCCTTGCCAACAGGCCGTTTAGAGCTGGAGTTGTGAAAGCTTGTCTGAGGGTTCCAGTAAATCCTTCTTCTAGCAGGTAAGAAGTTTGGAAAGCGACGAGGCAGCTCCCAAAACCCCAACACACCTCCCACCGCTTCATTTAGGTCACTATTGTTCGACGGACGGACTTGCGTGTTATTTCATTCATTTATGCTCGCTTTGCATCGATATACGAAGGCACCTTGAGGACTTCTTCATGAAAAGAGTATTCACAGAAACTGCATTTAAATATTCAGCACTAGGGGCCGCAGAAAGGACACGCGTGTGTTCTCAATAAAAACTATAGGTGAAACTTGTCAAAGTCAAACCTGATGTGTTCCTGAGCTCACAAAGCATACAAAGGACCTTTCACTTGTATCAGCTTTTATTGCACGATTTCATTTTGAATAATGTACATAAAACTTTACATCGGTGCAATATTTTACAGTCTCAAACTATATTTAGTGTATGCAAAGTTTTCTATAGCCTATCATTTGTTAACTTTATGTTTTATAAATAATACATTTATTAATGGAGTAGTTGACTTTTAAAAAAACATAAAAACTTTTGCTGATAATTTACACGCCCCCGTGTCACCCAAGATGTCCATGTCTTTCTTTCTTCAGTCGAAAAGAAATGAAGGTTTTTGATGAAAACATTCCAGGATTTTCTCCATATAATGGACTTCAATGGGGACCAAACGGTTCAAGGTCCAAATGAGAGTTTCAGTGCAGCTTCAAAGGGCTTTAAACGACACCAGACGATGAATAAGGGTCTTATCAAGCCGAAACGAGCGGCCATTTAATAAATAAATAACAAAGTTTAAGTTTTATAAGCACAAATGCTCGCCTTGCTCTGTTCTGTGATGAGCGTTCGTGACTCCTATTCGAACTCGTTCATCAAAATGAACGAATCTTTTTTCGAGTCATGACTCGAAGGCTCCTTGATAAGACCCTTATTCATCGTCTGGTGTCGTTTAAAGTCCTTTGAAGCTGCACTGAAACTCTCTTTTGGACCTTGAACCGTTTGGACCCCATTGAAGTCCATTATATGGAGAAAATCCTGGAATGTTTACATCAAAAATCTTAATTTCTTTTCAACTGAAGAAAGAAAGACATGGACATCTTGGATGACACGGGGGTGAGTAAATTATCAAGTTTTTTTTAAAAGCGAACTACTCCTTTAACAAACAAAGACCAACACTTTCACATTTTGAACAATACTTTTAAATATATACATAAAATAGCTCTATATATATAAACATAAAGGTTTGTATATATGTGTATGTAATGTATATATATATATACAAACTTTTATGTTATGAGATTAATATATTTAACACTACTAATATATATGTATGTTTTTTTTTACAGTAAACAATGTGGCCTTTATAAATATAGATTATTTAATATGTGTGTACACCTATACACGTACATATGTACATACCAAGCCCAGCATAATAGACAATAAAGGCAATCTCCGAGATGAAGGTGAATGCTTTCATGTTGTCGAGCAGGTGCCATCCCATGTGGTCTGTCAACATTTCAGCGGTCAGCAAACCGCCTACGAAAACATGTTTCGATTATATCTAATCGTCTGGAGGGAAAGCCCTTCCAGTAAATGCTTGGTTGGTTTAGCCCTCCACCATCCAGCCATACATAAAATATACAAATATTTACTGCATAATGGAGGTGAATGGGAGGTGTCCACATGTATCCCAGAATCCCGTGCGGCGAGGCAGATGAGTGATGCGCCACGGGTAAAATGCATGCATGAAAAAGTGCTGTGTTCGCGCTGGAACAACGGGGACTGCTGAGGGGCTTCTTCAGATTTGGGGGATCATACATCATGGGTCTCGATGCCTCTTGACCTCAGTCCACTGAGCTGAAGGTGTGTGTGTGTGTGTGTGGGGGGGGGGGTTTAGGAGAAGGCACACCAAGGCTGTGTGTGCCGCCACACAGTAAGGCCTTTTGCTGGCTGCCATGGCGATGGCGACCGCAGAATTGCCATGTTTACTTAAAAGCTAGTGCATAAGAGAACAGCAGACCACCGGCAGACGCCACCCGCCGGCACTGGGCAAGGGCTACGGCTCATCTTTGTTGAAAATGGCTCGGGAACCTGCTGCCTGCACAGGGCCAACCTAAATTTAGCATCAAACTGAAAAACCCTCCTCATTCTTAAAAAGCTGTTTAAGTTTCCAGAGCGAAAGGGTTCAGTGAGGGACAGGAATGGTCTGAGAGACTCGTTCTGTCTCGTTGCAGGTGGCGATCGAGCGCTTCGGTCCACGGGCTCGGTCAAGACTCGTGATTGTGCTTCCTGCGATGTAATATCACATAAAACATGTCAACGCGAGGTTAAACATGCAGCAGGTTCAGATTCTGACTGGCCCACTGGTCAAATTTGAAAGAGATATAAAAATAGCACCTGTTTTGATTGCCATTATTTTAGGCACGTTGAATTAGAGCAGTCAAGTCACATTTATTTATATAGCCCTTTTCACAATACAGATTGTATCAAAGCAGCTTCACAGTGATAACATGAGAGTAGTACAACACAGATCAATAATATTGTAAAATATTAAATATTAAATAACCCCAACTAAGCAAGGCGACTCACAAAGCAGTGTGTGAGTGAATTATATAATGCGTTTCTGAGATTTGAAATATAATTCACTTTCGTTGAGATTCAACTTTTCAGTATCCCTTACCTAAACATTCACCTTTTCACCCTATAGACGCCACATGTACCCTAGTGAGAATTACTGGTAAATCCATTCTGGCAATGAGAGATTGCAGGTAAATGGACTTGTTGATGATATGTGTGAACAAAGCCAGATTACAGGCATGAGAGACATTATCCACCCTCTTTTTAACGTAAAAGCAGGCGAGGCCATTGTACCCCGAATGTGTCGAGGCATAAAGGAGTAGTTCACTTTAAAAAAAAAACTTTTGTTGATAATTTACTCGCCCCCGTGTCATCCAAGATGTCCATGTCTTTCTTTCTTCAGTCGAAAAAAATGAAGGTTTTTGATGAAAACATTCCAGGATTTTCTCCATATAATGGACTTCAATGGGGTCCAAACGGTTCAAGGTCCAAATGAGAGTTTCAGTGCAGCTTCAAAGGGCTTTAAACGACACCAGACGATGAATAAGGGTCTTATCAAGCGAAACGATCGCTCATTTAAAAAATAAATAACAAAGTTTAAGTTTTATAAGCACAAATGCTCGCCTTGCTCTGTTCTGTGATGCGCGTTCGTGACTCTCCTGTTCATCAAAATGAACGAATCTTTTTTCAAGTCATGACTCGAAGGGTCCTAGATAAGACCCTTCTATCTATAGAATAAGGGTCTTCACACGAATCATGACTCGAAAACAGATTCGTTTGTTTTGATGAACGAGTTCGAACAGGAGAGTCACGAACGCGCATCACAGAACAGAGCAAGGCGAGCATTTGAGCTTATAAAACCTAAACTTTTTTATTTATTTTTTTAAATGATAAGACCCTTATTCATCGTCTGGTGTCGTTTAAAGCCCTTTGAAGCTGCACTGAAACTCTCATTTGGACCTTGAACCGTTTGGTCCCCATTGAAGTCCATTATATGGAGAAAATCCTGGAATGTTTTCATCAAAAACCTTAATTTATTTTCGACTGAGGAAAGAAAGACATGGACATCTTGGATGACATGGGGGCGAGCTAAATCAGCAAAAAGTTTTTTTAAAAGTGAACTACTCCTTTAAAGTCTCATCTGCTTCTACTTAGCTGTAGAAACTGTTATGCTGCTTGATATAGAGTGCATGTTTTTTTTCGTTTCGATTTACAGTCCCCCTGTAGTCAATAATTGTATTCCTTAAAACTCATCTTTGATCAGAAAAAAAACATATTTAAGGATTTTTTCCCATGAGAAATGATTCTTTATGCCCTAAAATAGTTTGAATGTAACTCGACACACGCGCCTCATTTAGTATGCGCGGTTCTATGAATATGCAAATGAGCCTCAGAGATCCACTGGTTGACGATCACACGTTGACCTGATTGGTTACAAGGTCAGAAACACCAGCGATTTCACCCCGTGTTTTTGGCTCCCTGCGGTGCAGTTTTAAGGAGAAAATGCTCGTTGACATGAATTTGCACATGCTTTGATTTAAAATAGCGGATTAAAAACACCACATAGACATATAAACCTCATTAAAAACTTGATTTTCAACACGGCGGGGCTTTAATACGATCCTACTCAGTGGATTTGCGGTTGCTCCCTCCTCAGGAACACAGAGTTTGTGCATATATTGACTAAAACTCTTTCTTTTCTGTTGGTCTATATGATATAATAGATTTAAATTGGTTTATTATATGTACTATTAAGACACAAAATCGATTGTTTTGATTTCCGTTGGAAGCACACTAATATGGGGTCCAAAATTGGCTTTCACAAAATACAGTTACACGAAGCAGTTGGGGGATTATTCCTGTAATAACGGAGTATTGAAACACCCAGCCAAACTCAATTCATGTTAACTTCCCTGTGTGGGCCAGACCTGTGCTTTGGGACATTAGCTGGATTTCTCTTCAGGTGCTTGGGTAATTGTGCTTGGCATAACCGGCCGATTCTTTGTGTCGGCCCGCGTGAATAGGATCCTCAAGGTGGAATTCCTGTGCTAACACGGGGAAGTCACATTATACACGGTCACATGACCAGACGGCCCCCACGGATTGGTTGGGTGGAAAACGTCCAGCCTGCACACAGTAGGTGGGCGTGGGTGGCGACTTTGCCCTTGTGCCCACTCAAAGCCTCGTAAAAACACCTGACAGCTCGTATTGCCTTTGAGTACAACCCGGTATTGACACGAGCTGACCTCCGTCAACACCAGCCAAACAAAACAGCGAAAATTCACATAATAATTGAACAAATAAATGGAGAACTTGTTTGGCACGCCGTTCATAAAGAGCTGGACTGGCAGGCTTCGGGAAAACGAGTCTCACTTTCTCTGTAGTGAGCGTTGACATCGAGGTGTGTGTCCTATAAGCACAGTTTGGACTGTCAACAGGGGAAATATACTGTACTAGGTTTTTCCAAGCCAGGACAAATCCATTCAGTGCCTGTGAAAAGCTGCCTCTCAATCAGCGCCACACCAAGGGCCTGATTTTAATTAGACGTGAATATAAACCTGCTTGTCGTACGCTGGTCGTCTTTTAACGATCTTTTACATTCTTACTACAGCATCACAGGCCCTGGTACTTCACAGCTGGTATTACATGTCAATGTTTTCATTGTAAGTGCATAATCGGCTTTTATCTGTGTGTCTTTGTACGGATGTAATGATGTGATGTAATTTTGCTGCCTATCTTGGCCAGGGGCCTGTACCTAAACTCAGGGTTGCAGGACTAGTTTCGAGTTGACAAAACCAAACCAATCCAACCAGGCTTTGTTGGTACCATAATGCTGATCATCAACTTTCTCGGTCAACTCAGGCTTTGATCCTGAGTTAAGGAGTTTAGGTGTGACATCAGTAGCGAACAGCCAATCACATGCTGAGAAAGAGTGAAACTCATTTAAATTAATTTCTCGCGAGAGAAGCGGCGCAATTCACGTGTTAAATAAAAGTATTAAAATATTAAGAATTTAAAGAAATTTACACAGCAAGAAGAAAATAGCGGTCCATGAAAGAGGACCACTAAAAGAAAGTCTCGCTACTGTATATCAGTGCAAGAAAAAGTTTATGTTGATAAAACGAACATTTAAGCTCACATGTAGCTTCATTTATTGATTCTAAAGCGTATTTACATTGCCTTTATATACGTGTTCATTTAAATAATTGATGAACTTAAATTAGATTGTTTTAGGATATAATAATTAAAAACAATTATTATTTATAAAATTATAAAATAAAATATATTATAAAATATATATTTTTTTTTTAATTACAGTTATAAAATAATTTCTAAATCATGAAATTTATTTACTAAAAGCCATGATTTTGTCTTTTAAAATTATTTGTGATTAACATTGTGATTGGTACACTGTAAAAAATTATCGTGATTTTAACAATAAAAGACTGTAAAAATGCTACACTGTTAATTGGTTAACAGAACCTATATACGGTAAATAACTGTGATAGATCTTATGGTAAATTTTATGTAATTTTACTGTAAAATACTGTTAAATTTACAGCTTTTAAAGTGAAAATTAACAACTCATTGTATAATTTACAGTAAAAAAAATTGGCAAAAAATTATTTGCTGTGGAGTGACTTTATCGTGTCATACAATCAGCACTTTGCTCACAGCTGATTGGTCCAAAGAACATAACCTGCCCCGGACCAGGTCAGCCGTGGAGTGTGAGTTACTATGGCGATGAACACTGCTAAAAGCCAAACCACTTTCATGGTACCTAAAACCCAGGGTTGGCACAAACTAAACTGAAACATATCGGGCTAGCTACCTAAACCGGCTTCATGGTATACTAGGCCCCGGGTCTCCCTTGCAAAAGAGATTTTTAATCTCTCACCTGGTTAAATAAAGGATAAATAAAAAAATATTACGATGTGTTTTGGCCGATCGGACGGAGACACGTTCACGTTTACAGCTGGTGTCTCTTTTGTCCACTTTCAAAGACTTCTGTCCTGATTTCTTCGAGGGGAGGGACTATGGGTTGGGTTTTTCAGATCTCTTGATCTAATGGATGAAATAAGCTTGTGTAATTCACATCAGGAAAACACACAGAGAGCATCAGCTTTAGTTTCTGCTCTGACAGACACAAGACCAGCCGAACGCTGTGAGTGTGTGTTAGAGATCAGGAATGGAGAGAGAACATTGTGATTGGTACACTGTAAAAAAATGATCGTGATTTTAACAATAAAAGACTGTAAAAATGCTACAGTGAAAAACTGTTAAATGGTTAACAGAACCTTTCCTTACTATATACGGTAAATAACTGTGATAGATCTTATGGTAAATTTTATGTAATTTTACTGTAAAATACTGTTAAATTTACAGCGTTTAAAGTGAAAATTAACAACTCATTGTATAATTTACAGTGAAAAAACGTAAATTGACATTCCCACAATTCCCTGCATGCGTGACACTCCACACTAGATATTTTTTTGTTGAAATAACTTGTTTCTTCATAGTCTTTTTCTAATCAGTTAGGTACATTAGGGTTTTATGTGACATTTAATGTTGTTAAATTAATGTTTATTGCCTTTTTAAAATGTCATGTGTGTTACCATGATGGTGTTTAATGTTTGAGTAAACGACACTGTGCCGCTTCTATATGTTAATATTAAGTTTCTTGTGAAAGAGCAGCATGTGATGAGTTACCATCATGTGACTAACATCACTGCTGTGATTGATGGATGTCAGTATATTACAATGGTATAAAACAGATATTTACACTTCAAATGGATGATAAATTAACAGTATATCGGATAGTTAAATACGGTTTATTTCCGTAAATTTTAAGTTAAGCCTGTAAAACCTTATTACCGTAAATTCTTGCTACCGTATTTTATACGGTAAATTTCTGGCAACCACAGCTGCCGGTATTTCACCGTAAATTGAACACATTTTTATTATTTGCGTTTAAACCTCGTCTGGCTGGAGCTCTTCTCACACTGTAAAAAAAATATTGATGGTTTAACTTAAAAAAGTAAGTAACCTGGTTGCCTTAAAATTTTAAGTTCATTGAACTGGAAAAAGTGAGTTAATACAATGAAGGAGATTAATTTAACCATCAGAAACTCAAAATTATATGTTATCTGAACTAAATAAATTATTTAAGTTGATTTGACAAAAGAAAAAATATTGTGATTACTACACTATAAAAAAATATTGTTGGTTTAACTTAAAAAAGTAAGTAATCTGGGTTTCCTTAAAATTTTAAGTTGATTGAACTGGAAAAAGTGAGTTAATACAATGAAGGAGATTAATTTAACCATCAGAAACTCAAAATTATATGTTATCTGAACTAAATAAATTATTTAAGTTGATTTGACAAAAGAAAAAATATTGTGATTACTACACTATAAAAAAATATTGTTGGTTTAACTTAAAAAAAGTAAGTAACCTGGGTTGCCTTAAAATTTTAAGTTGATTAAACTGGAAAAAGTGAGTTAATACAATGAAGGAGATTAATTTAACCATCAGAAACTCAAAATAATAAGTTATCTCAACTAAATAAATTATTATAAAGTTGATTTGACAAAAGAAAATATGTTGTGATAACAAATCTTGAAAATATTTTTTACAGTGCATATTAGGTCAGCAGACGGAGAGGAGACGGTCTTTTGTGTCTGTTTGAACACATTCGACCACATGAGCGTTTACACTACGAAAGCAATCCGGTCTACTGTGTTTAACTAAAGTGGACAAGCTCAAAACATTTTACACCCCGTTTACTCTTGTATTTAGTGTCGTCCACTTAAAACCAGGTGTAAACAGGGCTAAAACACCCTCACATCTCTTATTTAATTGCAGTTGATATTACAGTTGATATAAAGGTGTAATGCATAACATTTGATCACAAACGGACAAACAATCCCGCCTCAGCATTGGTTGAGGCTGTGTTGGGCCGGCCGGGATGCTCAAACAAACAGAGCAATGTTTTGAAAGCACCACAGAGCCACAGTGTTTACACTTTTATGGCAAAATCAACCTAAAAATGGCTTACTTATAGTTGTCTATGCACATTAACATAGAAACACCACACACTTCACCTTTAAGAAAATCTCAGAATGCTTTCTAGATCTCAAACATTTTGAAAAGGGCGTTTTATGTTAAAATATGGTTAGAAGCCGCACAAACCGTATGAAATTTTCAGTTTTTACATATGCTGACAGAGGTTGTGTGATGGACAGACTAAACTGCGTGCTGAAAAGTAGGCTACTGGAGTCTCTCAGAGAGTTTAGTTTTAAGTGCATTTTACAGCATTGATTTCCTATGATTACCCCTGCCAATGCTACGTTTATCAAACAGATAATCATTATTTTGATCGCTGAAACCTAATAATGTTGACATTAGGCGTGCAAAATGTGACTGCAGATCGGTGTTCACGATGCATACGCGTTCTCATATTCCATCATTAAACAAAAATCTACAGTAAATACAATTCGAAAGATTGTTTGATTTGGAAAACCTACACACTTGGACAGTATACGTTTGAACATGTCATCACCCTGCTACGGTTTACACTGCATTCCTTTTTCAAAACCACTTTTATACACCCCGATGTTGATAATTGCCTAGTTTCTCTCAGATCCCTTTCCTGAGGGCACCACTGTTATGCTTTAAAAGACACTTTTATGTGGTGCTTGGCCGGAGGACTGTTTTCTGTATAAATGAAATACAATAAAGACAGAAAGGGTGTTTCTTAAGAGCTCAACATTTTCAAAGTTTCCCTCTCTGCTTTTCACTGGCAGAGCTCTCTTGGAAAAGCTCGAACTGTGAAGATTAAGCGTTCAAATCTGTGTGGTTTTGGGCACCGTTGCCATAATTCAGCAATATCCCAGAAACATAAGCGTGGGGCGAAATCACCAGCGATCCAGGGTGCCCGACCTAAACCACATCGAGCTGGAATCCAGGAAGACCAGACAGTGGTCACACCCGCACACAAGCTCATGTTCGTTATGCGCGTGGAGACCGTGAACCTGAGATGAGTGGGAAGGAGCCCGGATCTGTCCAAGAGATATTTGGACAAAGAATTAAAAAAAAAGATTGAAGAGAGCCACATTTAGTCTTTTTTTCCCCCTTTTGTTTAAAGTTTTACTCCGATCACCGATTCAGGGTGTGTTCACATTTGTAGTTCGCACCCCGAAAACATTTAATCCTGATCTGCTTAGCGTTCACATGACATTGGCATGACTCTAAACCTAAAGGCATAGGGATCTTCGCAACCTGATTGGTCGGCTTTTATGACGTATATTTTGCGACTGAACTTACCGAAAATCCAAAACAAAGCATTTATAGCAAAATGTTTTGGGTGGATATGGAATGTTTTCTATGGTTAGGAATGAAATTTTTCTTTTCTGAAAAAGATGTCTTTTTTTATTTTAATAGACAAAGTTTACCTCCAAATGTGGCCTTTGTTGTTAACCTCTGTTTGATTATGGGGAAATATCACATACACAAACAAAAATGGGCTAAAGGGAAACCAAATTTTTTTTTATTTCAGATAGAAATGAAAAATTATTGTGAGTTACTTCTTGGGTTAAAAAATAGTAAAGCAAAACGTACGAGGTCTTTATGTGAAGCTTTTATGTTATTTACTTCATGATCTCATACCGGTTTCTTTTTTTGTTTTTTTGTTTCTTTATTGTATTATTATTTTAATTTATGTTGTATTTTTTTGCTATTTACTGTAATGTATAATTATTTCAATTAAAAAAAAAACATCCAAAACAATGCACCACTTGTGGTAAAGTTTGTTTTTCGACAAGCAAAAATAATAAGGCTATAGTATACATTCCCTTTTTCCAAAAAGAGCTAGTCAGTAAACCTTGTGTCTTTTCCTATTGGTCAAGGTTTATAGGAAATGTTAATTGGAATAAGGTTTGGTTGTTACCTAAATAAGGTCATTTCATTTAAGATACTGCATAAATTTTACCCTGCTAAACATTTTCTATCCAAATTTATCAAAGACACAGATGTAAATTGTTCATTTTGTTTTTTGCAACCAGAAACTGTACCTCATATTTTTTTGGCACTGTCAATACACCAAAAGTTTGAGGTGGGAAGTTTCTAAATTTATAAATAACAAATTGGGATGTAATTTCTTTTGTTATACGAACATGTATATATTTGTTTGTTTGTTTGTTTTTCAATATGAAAAGAGCATGGAAAACGAAGCATATATTATTAATCTTTTGATTATTTTAGGTAAATTTCATATTCATCGGTGTAAATTTACTAATCAGAAACCTTTTTTTTCTGTGCTATCGACAGAATTAGAGAATTATATGGTTTCCATTAAGGACAGTACAAATAAAAAAGCTGTTAAAACCATGTATTTGTTGAATACTTTTCAGATTTTGTGAATGAAATGTCAAAGCCTTTTATTGTTTGTTTGGTCAATTTAGTATTGTTTTCATTCAATTTTTGAATTGTGTATTTGTGTATCTTTAACCCTGGCATTTTTTTTATTTTTTGTTCATGTTCTGTAATTGTTGTTCATGCAATAAAAAAAATAAATAAAAACATCCAAAACAATGCTGTGTTCTGGGATAAATGCACTCGTTGTATGTGCGTAGCTACATAGGATGGTATTATGGTATTAAAAAATGTCCTTTTTAGGGTCACATCTTGTTTTTTTTCTCTTTAGTCCGTGTTGCATTCATATTTCAGTCGATCCACACAAGAGTTTGTTTGGAAGTGGACCGAGACTCTGAATCTTTTCAGCGCCTCTGTCCTGATGCATCAGGGTTCAGATGGCAGGGTTCACACTTATTCAGAAGAA
This sequence comes from Pimephales promelas, assembly GCF_988280905.1. NCBI lineage: Eukaryota > Metazoa > Chordata > Actinopteri > Cypriniformes > Leuciscidae > Pimephales > Pimephales promelas. The sequence continues at coordinate 25,474,304 of NC_142793.1, forward strand.
CCGCACTAACAGAGCAATCAAACTAGGGTTTATTTTAATCCAACCAAAAATGCCAAGTGGGAACACACCCGTAATGTCAATTAAAAATGAAATGAACAAAAATATATGGTGATTTTATTCATTATGAAGTGATTGCATCTTTTAGAAGGCTTGGTCAGCTGAAAAGGAATATTATTTCTTTATGATATTAATGTGCAGTGTTCGCAGGAGCATGCATTATAAGAAAGCAAATCACTTTTTGATTTCATCTTGCCTTAAGATTTTAGACTTAACACTATTGCTGGCTTCACATGTGCATTTCATCTGTGTTTACCATACAGTGCTGTATACTTAGTACTTCTCCATGTGTGTCATACATACCACAAGACCAGATTTGTACCGGATTTGCTGCTAAATACGGTTCATTTGACCTTATGTGTCTGTCCTGTTACTGTAGAGCCTGGTCTAATAAGGCTTATGCTGCCATCTTTAGGTAGGATGCTATGCTGTAATTCCTCTATATTGAGTTAATCTTCCTACATAGAATGATTTAGTCTAACCATGTACGTTTTTAGTCTAACGTTTGAATGTTTTAAGGGAAAATGTAACAAACACAATGGTGTTCAGTTAAAATCATTAAAGATTTCTCAGAAAAACTACTAAAAGCCCTTTTTATAGCTAAAAGAGTATCAAACAGAGGAAGCAAAACACTTGTAGAAGCAAAACATTTAAGCAATTTATCATTTAGAAAATTTTCAGGTCTTAGAAGCACAATACTGTAGGTTTTATATGGTTTACACTCTTCCATGCTTACAAATGCCATAATTTTTTTTTGAACAGTAAATCTGAACCTAATGACCATATTCATGCGCCATGGTATTTTTTAAGATACCCCTCCCCCACTTTGTATTAGTCTTTTATTATGAAATACTACCCTGTCAAAATCCCCACCTACTTTTTCTGTTGAACTAAACTCGTAATAATGTTCCCGTCTTATTTTTTACATGCCTTTCAACCGAGTTAACACATTTTATTTTAAAGAAACCTGCTGTAAATTCAAGTGTATGTTGCAGACGGACACCATATGCTGCAGCTGTCGCTCTGTGTCGGCCTCTTTGTTTTGGACCAGCGTCTGTCACTCTTCCGCGCCGACCAATGAGAGAACGCTTTACTTAACCCATTCGACCAATGAGGGTTGAGCTTTGATCTAATGCGCCAGTTCCGAGACGCGCGCGCACGATAGCCGTCGAGCTATTTCTACTTTTACCCGCCTTCGCAAAACCGCTTATTTGCGCATTTTAGCAGTTTTGTCTTTATTTATCCACAAGATTCGATGTTCAAACTTCCAAAAAAATCATTTTTTGGATGTAACAGACAGCTGTGTTTGTCGTAAAACCCCAAGGAGGACATTCAAACGGAAGGCGCGAGCCGGTTTGACGGTTCTCAGCGCGAGGCATCTTTTACTTTCATTTATTCTCGTTCGGGGCTTACACAAGTTGCCACTGCACCTTTAAAACAGGAAAATAAGTAATTATACTTGCATTTTGTCAAAGTCAAACCCGTTTTTCATACTGTACTCTGGTAAAGATAAAAAGCATGGCGCAATTTCACGAGGATCCGGCGCTGCTCACTAAAGAGAAACTGAAGAGTGAGTTACTGGCCAATAATGTTCCTCTACCGAGCGCTGACAGCAAGAAAGACGTCTATGTTCAGCTGTATCTGAAGAACCTGACCGTGCTCAACAAGAAGAGCCTCTCTCCTCCCGCTCAGGACACTTTCTCCAGTGATGAGGAGATGACAGCGCCAGTGGTGTCCGACAGGAGCCGCTCGGGGAGGGTGAGAGTTCAAACATTAGTCTTATGACAATCAAAAGCATGCTTGTGCATAATTATGATGCTGGAGCAGATGGGAATCATTATATTTGAGACAATTATTATAATCCTATCTATAATTAAAATTATGATCATGCTAATAATTATGCTGGTTTTCACCATAAAATATTTTATTTGTCTCATTCAAATAACGTTATTTCACATATATTTGTAATTGCTTTTTGACCCAATAACCATTTCACAGTAGTCTACCAAAATAAAACATGTTAAAGGAGTAGTTCACTTAAAAAAAAAAAAAAAAAACTTTTGCTGATAATATACTCTACCCCCATGTCATCCAAGATGTCCATGTCTTTCTTTCTTCAGTCGAAAAGAAATTAAGGTTTTTGATGAAAACATTCCAGGATTTTCTCCATATAATGCACTTCAATGGGGACCAAACGGTTCAAGGTCCAAATGAAAGTTTCAGTGCAGCTTCAAAGGGCTTTAAACGACACCAGACGATGAATAAGGGTCTTCACACGAATCATGACTCGAAAAAAGATTCGTTTGTTTTGATGAACGAGTTCGAACAGGAGAGTCACGAACGCGCATCACAGAACAGAGCAAGGCGAGCATTTGAGCTTATAAATCCTAAACTTTTTTATTTATTTTTTTAAATGATAAGACCCTTATTCATCGTCTGGTGTCGTTTAAAGCCCTTTGAAGCTGCACTGAAACTCTCATTTGGACCTTGAACCGTTTGGACCCCATTGAAGTCCATTATATGGAGAAAATCCTGGAATGTTTTCATCAAAAACCTTAATTTCTTTTCGACTGAAGAAAGAAAGACATGGACATCTTGGATGACACGGGGGTGAGTAAATTATCAGCAAAAGTTTTTTTTAAAGTGAACTACTCCTTTAATAATAATTGTTATTTCATTTTCAATAATCGTATGATATTAATATTTTCCTTAACCTCCAGAAAGCCACAAGAAAGACAGACAGAGTTCGGGCTGAGGAGAACGACTCTTTGGGATTGACTGATGAAGAGTTGAAGGTTCAGCTTCTAAAGTATGGAGTCAATACAGGACCAATTGTTGGTTAGTATTAAGGTTTTCCACAGCCTCATCGTGTTTGTGAATAATCGCCCAATATGAATGTCCTATATACGTGTAGGTTTGCATTGTATTCTCATTTGTCTGGTTCTGCATCTCAGCAACTACACGTAAGGTGTACGAGAAGAAACTCCAGCAGTTCCTGGAGCATCCGCCGCTGGAGAATATCCTTCCTGAACCCGAGACCGCGATCCCAGAGGCCATCACCATCAAAGCAGACGGAAACCAGAACGGCAACACGCATTCAGCTGAAGATCAGTACAGCGACAAAGAAGAAGGTAAAGCAGGGATAATCGAGTCAAGTAGCCAAACATCCAGTCTGCATGCATTAAATAATTACTCTGAATCTGCCCACACCCTGTTCTGATTGGCTGGAATCTTATCGGGTCACGTCTGGTTAGGACACGGTGTAACACACTTTGAAGTCATTCAGAACACATAAGGCAGAAATATGCGTCTCGTTGCGTGACCAAAATGTGTTCGGCTCAAAATATCAAACATGTTTGATCTCATCAACTGGATTGAATCAGAGTCTGAACCTACAAATCTAGAGTCTGCTATTTTCAGTGAAATCTGTCAACTCTGACTGACCAAAATCTGCAGGCTGGCTTTGATATTCGCCAACTAGTGCATCCAACTGTATATCTGCCAAAAATATGGGCATATGCTGTGTTATAAGTCGTGAGCTTTAAGTCATCTATTAACCAGCTTAAATGATGTTGCTTGTCAAGGAGAGGTGTGCTGTTATTTATTTTACAAAGCACTTTATCAAACATAAACATTTAGTTGTGGCAATTGAACACTTAAAGTTAAATATTTATGGTCATATTAAGTCTTCTTTTCACCAATTTTGCTCTGCATTTGATTGTCAGAAATTGATCCTGTACCTGAGCCGGTTCCTGTAGTGACGAAGCCCGTCCGGAGCAGAGGAAAGACCCCGGTCACCACCAGGACCAGCAGCCGACAGCGCTCTAAAGTACAGCCTGCACTTGCACAGGAAAAATACAGTTAGCATCACCATAGGGTCATCAGGCCTCGGTTTATGGTGCAAAGTCTCTTACCATTAGAGTTTTCTTCTATTTAGCAGGTTGTGGAGGAGACGGCGTCGGCCACTGAGGAAGCGTCCGTGGACGGAGGAGATATACTGAAGGAAATCTTCCCCAATGAACCCGCTACACCAACCGGAATAATGTGAGTGTTTTTTATTCACAAATGTTTGTGAACTGAAACTGAAACATTTTATTTCATCTAGTTGCCAAGGCAACATTTCTTATTTTTATTTATTTTAAAAGGGATTTTTTTAAACACTTTATTATTTAGTATTGTTAAATAATACAATACTCAAGTAATATTAATTAACTACATGTACTTACCATAGAGTTACGCTTCGCTTAGGGTTGGGTTTAGTGTTGGTTACTTGTAATTAGAGCCAGACCGATATTATCGGCCGATATTAGGCATTTTCCAAACTATCGGTATCGGCAGTTATAATGACCGATAAATGAATATTTCAAAAATAAAATAAAAACGGACAAAACACGCTTGAACCATGTCATGATTGTTGGAGTTGTATAGTTTGTCCACCAGAGGGCACTCTACACCGTTCCTGTTGGCAACACTCGTTGAGTTGTTTACGAGACATACATTGCTTGAATACCAATTAAAAGAACATCCCCATCAGTTCTCTAAACTCAAATAAGCATGACAAAATTTGTGACTATCATGTCCAGCTTAAAAAAAATAAACAAAATATCGGCCGATATATCGGATTTTAAAACCCCAAAATATTTGTATCGGTATCGGCCTTCAAAATCCTTTATCGGTCAGGCTCTACTTGTAATTATGCTTATTTTACTGTTATTACTATAGTAATTACGTCACCTTAAAAATAAAATGTTAACAAAACTAAAACTGAATTGAAACTTAGTATTTAAAAAAAACTATATATATAAAAAAACAATCAAAAAAAGCCCAAAACTATTAAAAATGACATAAAAGCACAACAAAACTAACTAAATTAACTACAATTGACATTAATACAAAATATGACAATGAAAAACTGATATTAATAATCTATAATAGTATCTCATTGATACTAAAATAACACTGATACACATTGTCCAACTGTTTTATGATTTACCAAAAAATAAATGAATCTTTGTTTCTGTATACCCCTGACATGTTTGATTGTATGTGACGTGTTTATTTGTTTATTTATATGTATATAATTAATTGAACCCACATCTGTCCGATCAGGGCCACATGTCGGAGGCCGATCCACGGTGCGGCCGGGCGTCCGGTGAAGCCGCTGAACCTCTGGTCCGAGGAGTCGCTCCTTCAGCAGAACACTTACACCGCGACTAAATCCTCCGTCACAGACGTCCGCAGTGCAGCTCCCGCCGCTCGTCCCGCTCCTCGCCGCTGGTTCGCTGTCTGGCTGAAGCTTCTGGTGTTCATCGCACTGGCTGCGTCTCTGTACTACGCCTTCCAGAACGTCACCGCCGATCAGATCGACTCCTGCCAGCTCTATGTCCAGAACAATCTGATCACACCCATCATCAATTACATGAATCTGGATTACCAATCAGGAGGCGGCGACAGCAAGTGAGCGGCAGATCAAGCCGAGACGCTTCAGCATGCATTACCGTCAGACTGATTTTCTAGTCATTTAAGGAGCAACGCATCGGCAGGGTTTGGGGAGGGGGGGATTCTGGTAATTTCAGCTTGACCTAGCAGTCACATCTGAATAGACTCGTGTTTCAAGTAGTCTTTAAACTCTGTGTGTTTTAATCTTGCTTTGGGATTTTACGGTTTTTGTAGCATTCGAAGTGTAGTGTTCATTCACGATCGCTAGCAGTGAATCATTCGCCGTTCAGAATCACACATCGAGAGTTTCGGTTCGTTCAAGTGCCAAGACGCGGCCAACACAAGCATAATTCGGTTTCACACACACATCACGGTTCGAAGGGAAAGCCTCAAGCTAAAAAAAATCTACGTTTTCCTGAATAAACCTGGTGAGGTTTATTTTTAGCGTGACTGAATCTGTTGCTAATGAGACCAGAGTGAGAAAATTGTGTTCTTGCATAGTGGGGTGAATCTCACAAGGACATTTCTAGGTCATATTTCACCACAAATAAAAAAAGATATCGATATTCATGTTGCGAAATGAATGAAAAAACACTTCTTATTACCATTAGGTAAAAAAATTACAATTTGTGTTACTGTAATTGCGGAACATGAACATATTATAATATAATAATTTATGGGCACATAACTTTTTTTACTTATAATTGGCATGAATTGAATTCAGTTGAAGTACATCTACTGTGCGGTTACTTAAAATTAACATTTCATGCATTACATTTAGTTACATTATTATTATTTTCGACTTTACAGAAATGAAAATCGGGTGGAATGTGCTTGATTGAAAATATTTTGAATAATTGTTGCTTTTGTGGTGAAATATGACTTTGATATTCGGTATGTTTGACGGTTTTCGTGAGCTTCATCCCGTAGCTTTTGTTTAAATGACTTGTAGCACTGAAATGTTCAAGCTAATGGCACTACCAGCTCAGATAATGTCTGGTTTTAGAACTAGACCTTTTAGATTGATATTTGTTTTTTATCCAGAGCTTGAAAGAAAATGTGATCTTATATGAAAGTCTTGTGTAGTAAATAACGCTTCATTTCTGGTAAGAGGCCGTTTTATTTTTTTTATAGGTAATGGTGGTTTGTTAAATGTGTTTGTGATGTTTTCATAATGTGATGTGGCACTGTAGCCGATATTAAAACCCATAATGAGTCCGCCGACACTTGCCTGCTATTGACTGTAATCAGACGTCTGTGATTCATCTAAACTGAATTCATTTCTTAACTGTGATTTTTAAAAACAAAGTACTAAGTATAAATTCATTTCATTCGAAACAATAGGCTACATTTGTGATGCATCTTAATTTGCAGGGGTTTGTTTTTATATTTTGCTACTCAATTTAATCACGTTTTAACTGCAATATTTTTCTAACGTCTTCTCTAAAGTTAAAAACTTTTTTTAAAATGCAGTGGGTTACTTTTAAATAAATGTACATATACCGACTCCACTAACCATTGACTAACATCTTAGTTTTGTACTGCTGTGTCAAATGCAGTGAATGGTATACAAGTCCAATTTGCACTTTGTATTTAGGCAGCTATTTGTGGAAAACTGGGCATATGGAATGATTTGAATATTTATCCTTGATTCAATACAAATCTGTTGTGAAATAAAAGGAAACCATTGAGATCCCAGAGGTGACCCTTCATTGTGTATTTACAGCAAGGTCAGTTCAGTGACTGACACACACACACACACACATGACATGCCAACAATAGTATTCAGGAATGTTTCCATTTTTACAGGAGATTTGACCTTTTTCATCATTGCACACAGGAACTAGCAAACCTTTATAATCGATCATTTTTCTTATATACATGTTCAAAATATATTTTGCTGCTGTACAAGAAGAATGTACATAAATATGTCTCGCACACAGTAGAAAGACATCAGACGGTGACTTTGAGATGAAAGGAATCTCTTGCGTAAGGAAAGCCCCGCCCCTCTTTTTTGACCTGTCTGGTCGTGCGAATCTACTATGGCGAAGGCTTGGCTCATGAATATTAATTACGTAATGTGACGTTATCCGGTTGGCCTGTCTGATTGGCGGTCTGATTTTGGTGTTTCATTAGCGGGGAAAAAAGATTTAAAAAGGCCATAGACTACTCAAAACAAAAAGTAAAATGTAAAGGAAAATTAATTGTATTTTATCATATCCTACACAGTACGCAGACTATATAGTAAATTAAAAACAAAATAATTTGAATGAATGTAAAATGATTTTCTTTTATCACTGGCATTGCTCCTAGCTCATTGTTTACTAATATTGCTATGTACAAATATTGATACGTACAAAAAATATGAATAATCACTAGTCAAGACTTCCCCATAGTGGGGTTTGTAAAGTAGTAGGCGTGGCTTGCAGTGACGCATCACTTCCGTTTTCCGCTTCAGTCTTTCGCCGCTCTCACTCACCGCTCGGTCTCTATGCGCACCGGTAGAGGAGAGGACGGAGGCGCCATTTTGCGACAACTTCACTAAAGTAAGAGTTTTTCCCACTTAACAACACATTTTTCTTGGTTTTCACACACATATTAAACCGTCGTCTCACACTTTCTTCAGATACATACTTCGTAACGTGTTAAATGATTTAGTTTAGTGTTATTCTCATCTCAACGTCTTCCTCAAGAGCGCAGGGCCGTTGACCTCTCCATAGAACCACATGATGAGAGGACAAATGATGACTCGTTTAATGGACACATTAGCTGTGTTCACTGCCTAACCAATGTTTGTTCTTTATTCAGGTCCACCATCAGACATGTATCCGACCTCACTAACCCAACTGGCCCGGGGGAACCCCTTCAGCGCCCCGTTGTTCACACTGCAGAAAACCGCCGAGCCCGAAACCGACAGTCCCGTACAGAAGCGCAGGCTCGCGGCAGCCGCAGTGGCCGGTAAGACCCTCGGAGAGCACAAAAAAACTATTTTTAATTCTTAAAATTGTTTTTAAATGGGTCCAAGGGGGGTTGAAGTATGATAGACCGCATAACCCATCATACTTCTCTGTTTATTATTGTATTAATGCTTGAAATGGATCAGAATGGGAAATATGAACGTTGAATAAAAGGTTAGAATACTAAAGTTAGTTAGCACTGTGATGACTAACTTAGATCCAGCTGTAGTTTAGAATTTAGATTATTAGGAAGTTCCCTTTAAATGCTTTAGTTACTGCATTTGTAGATTGTGTAGTTTATTTAGTGTGACTCAAAGTTGCAGCTTGCTGTGTGTTTCTGGCCTTGTTGCGTTCATGGAGGGCAATGAAGGACAAAGATGGAGAACGCGTATCAAAGCTTTCGGAGGACGTTTTTACATTTTAATGAGTCGGGTTGATATGACAAATGTTAAAATGGTATTGAGCCGGTCACTGGACATGATGTTCTTTAGTTAAAGCGTCCTATTCTGCACATGACCTGTGTGTGTACCGCTATTATCAATGACGGGCGATCTGATTGGCTCCAGCTCTCAGCAAGGCGCGTTCTGATTGGCCTTCACTCTGAGGAACACGTCCAAGTCCGGGATCGTGTATCGTTTAGTATCTTGCCCATAATTTGAGTTTGTAGGTTAGTGTAGTTTTGTATTCCAGTGTGAACGCTAAGTTGTTGGCCGAACCGAATTACAGTGTAAACACCCTAAAAGATTAAAACCCCCTTGGCATAGGCTAGCTCAGGGTTTGGTCCTAGTGCAGGATTTAGTTCAAACCCTAATCAAACACACCTGAACTAGCTAATCAATGTCTTCAGGATTGCTATAGGCAGGAGAGGTTTTTTTTCACTGTTGGAGCCAAACTCTGCAGGACAGCGGCTCTCTAGGCCTACCTCAGGGCTAGCTCATGTCACTTGGTCTGATAGCAGGTGAAAGGTAACGCTTTAAAGTCCAGCGTGGCGGTTTTCCACTAACCCCCAAACAAACGTCTCAGACTTTGTGTAGATGAATGTGATCCCGTGTTTCTCCTCAGAGGAAGACAGCTGTGAGTTCGGCTCACAGAAATACTTTGTCCTCTGTGGCTTCGGAGGAATCCTCAGCTGTGGCACCACACACACGGCTGTAGTGCCCCTCGACCTGGTCAAGTGCCGAATGCAGGTCCGTGTGTGTTAGCCGGAGTCGCCCGAGTGTGTCCATGTGACCCCAATGCAACCCTTCATCAGCATGTTAAGTGTTGTGACGCATGAGCATGTGTGTGTGTGTGTTGTTCCCCCACGTCACAGAGACGGGCGATAGCTGCGAGTTCGGCTCGTCGAAATACTACGCCCTCTGCGGGTTTGGGGGCATCTTGAGCTGTGGTATTACACACACGGCTGTCGTGCCCCTCGACTTGGTGAAGTGCCGTCTCCAGGTCTGTACTCACCTCCATCCCCTTCATCAAATGAATGAGATGGCATCCGTGGCGAAGGGGTCACTAACACTTTTGACGTGATTTGGTTAACCAGCTAACAAAATCGTATTATTTGTGATTGAGATTTTTTTTAATTGGATGTGCAATATCATTCTGCAGAAACGGTTTAAAATATGATATGAAAGACGCCATGTTTTCTTATACTATGCATGGGTGCGTTTCCCAAAACCTTAGTTGCTAACTTAGCATGCAACTTTGTTGCAGTGTTAATTTTGTCAGCAAATTTTGATTTAGTCTTAGTCTTTTGAATAAAATGCCATTTAGTTTTAGTCTTATTTTAGTCATCTGAATTGTTTTAGTTGACGAAATTCAATATGATTTTAGTTGACTAAATCTGCAGTAAATTTACTCGACTAAAATATAATGGGTTTAGTTAAATTGTAATGCATTAATTTAGAAATGATCAAAAATGTACGAACCCATATACTCCTGAAGAAAACATCTATTAACCTGTTAATATGAATGATTTAAAAGTTTGAACATGCAATACAGATTTAACTTTAACTAAAATATCTTGAAAAGAAATAAAACCACTTTTCCTTTTGTGTTTTCAATGAATGATTTATGCATTCTTTATAACTACTTGCATACATCATTCTTTTTTCTTTCAGACAGACATATTTATTTGTATTAATGAAATGTAATTAATCCTTATTATATAAAGCTATTAACAAACGGTGAATGCTTTTCTCTTTTTCTTTTGTTGCTTGATCAATATTAAGGACACGGATCGAGATCGCATTTTCGAGACTCACATTTTCGTCTAGTTTTTATTCGTTGACGAAAATGTCTATAGATTTTCGTCGTAGTTTTTGTCATTCAAAACTATTTTTTATTTAGTTATCGTCTCGTTTTCGTCTGTGAAAAAATGTCGTTGACGAATGATTTTCGTCAACGAATTTAACACTGCTTTGTTGGTCACAGCAGGTTAGCAACTATGTTTTTTCGGAAACACACCCCAGGATGTTCAATCCGCTCTTTTCCATGAAATATATGGAAAACTTATGATCTTTTGAATTTCATGGGGGAAAAAATGCCATTTTGGAACAAAATTACCATTTCTAAGTTATCTATTTCTCTAAATTGATCTGTGACGCTCTGCCACTGATGTTATCCAAGTAACATTTTGGTTTATTTTTTGATTTATGAATCTTGTTCCAGCATGTAAATACCATTTTTGAAGTGAAACCATTAACTGTGTTCCTTCATAACCAGCCGGTTCCTGGTGAAGTTCCTGTGTTGGTGTTTCTGACTCTTATTGTAATAACACCGAATGCCTCGTTTAGGTGGATCCTGCTAAATACAAGAGCATCTTCAATGGGTTCTCCGTCACCATCAGAGAGGACGGCATGCGTGGGTTGGCCAAGGGTTGGGCGCCCACCTTCATCGGATACTCCATGCAGGGGCTCTGCAAGTTCGGCTTTTACGAGGTGTTCAAGATCTGGTACGGTGACCTGCTAGGAGAGGTGAGATGGATTATGAAAACGCATGTATAGATCATGCTGTCAGTGTTACATCAAAGGCTATATTCCCAGAAACCCATTCCTCCATTGAGAAAATATGAATGAATCGATGAATTACTCTAAGATGTTCAGCTATCTTAAGGGTGAACAAAGCTTCAGTGGGGTCGTGGTGTGTTGTGTTGGTAAAAAAAAAAAAACAACAGCAGCTTTTTACCAACATTTTGGCCTTGGATCAATAAATAAATACATTTTAAATCTATGAACCATTTAAAAATGATTAACTAAAATTCTGACAAATTATTTGTAATTTTATTTAGGGGAAGGGTTTTGGCTTTTAAGGTTAGGCGATAATTTTGAGTGTTTTTGTAATTGTTGAAAAACTAAAATGAATTAGTTTAAAAATTAAGTAATTAATTGCATCGCCCAAGTTTGTATTCATTTGAAATATTTGTTTAGATGGCTAATAAGTGTTTTAGGGATGGGCAACGATTAATCGCGATTAATCGCATCCAAAATGAAAGTTTGTGTTTGCATAATATATGTGTGTGTGGTGTGTATAATTAATTTGTATATATAAATACCCACACATGCATGTATATATTTAAGAAATATGTGCATGTATATATTTTATGTATATTTATTCACAATTAATATTATATATAAATATTTGATATATTAATAACACATTTTTCATAAATATATACATGCATGTGTGGGTATTTATATATACAAATTAATTATACACACTGCACACGCATATATTATGTAAACACAAATTTTTATTTTGGATGCGATTAATCGTTGCCCATCCCTATAGTAAATTACCTTTTATGAATTTGAACCTATATTCCATGTAGCCATTCTCAAAATTAAGCATGGCAATAACCAAATGAACATTTTAGAAGCTGTGGCTGGGTTAAAAATATTGATTTCTCGTTTTCAGTCGATGAATGAACAAAGCTTTGTTACTTCTGATATGAAACAGTCTCGGCTTTCAAATTCTCTCAATTTTATCATGAAATTCAATCAATATAGCGTCAGTGTTAGTCAGCTAGAAAAGCATTTTGCATGATAAATGCACTATTGCATATTCATTTTATTCTTATTTTACCAGTCTTTTGTTTAAATTAGGGCTGGACAATGATTAATCGCATCCAAAATAAGAGTGCGTTTACATAATATATGTCTGTGTGCGGTGTAATTATTTTGAATATAAAAATTCACACATGCATGTATATATTTAAGAACAATTTGTTATTAATATATAAAATATTAAGATTTATATTTAATATAAATTTTGTATAAATGTATATACGTGCAAATATTTCTTAAATACATGCATGCGTGTGTGTGTTTATATATATACAAAATAAGTACACGCACATTATGTAAGCTCAAGGCAAGTTTATTTATATAGCACATTTCATACACAGTGGCAATTCAAAGTGCTTTACATGGAAGAAATTAAAATAATCAAAAGAAATCAGAATAATTAAAACAGTTTAGAATAAAAAAAATCATTATAATAAAAATAAAATACAGTAAATAATAAAATAAAATACAGTAAATAATTGAAACAATTTAGAAGTACAATAACAGTAGGACGAACAGTGGCTCATTCAGTAAATGCCATCAATATAAATAAAAACAGTTAAGAGTAAAAATAAAATAAAGTAATACCCCTATCTGAGATAGAAATCAGTTAATTTTTAAGTTGGTATATATGAAGAGTTCAGATGCAAAAGCCTCTAAATGCCATTTGAAATTTTCTTCTTTAATGAATAATGATGATTTTTTTATCAAGCTTGTATATTTAAGTTCAGTAATTTCACTTAAATAACAATTAATAGGTTATTATCATTGCCATTTAAGTGAAATTACTGAACTTAAATATACAAGTTTGATAAAAATCATCATTAAAGAAGAAAATTTCAAATGGCACTAAGAGGCTTTTGCATCTTCATGTACTGCACCTGATACGTACCACAGTTATCCGTTATTGAATTGAATCGTGAGATTATAAAGTGTGTTAGCCGATGCTCATGTGTTCCTCCGGTCCTCTCGCAGGAAAACTCGTACTTGTGGAGAACCTCGCTGTATCTGGCTGCTTCTGCCAGCGCTGAGTTCTTCGCAGATATGGCTCTGGCCCCTATGGAGGCGTGTAAAGTGCGTATCCAGACTCAGCCTGGCTATGCCAACACCCTGAGGGAATGTGCCCCCAAGATGTACGCCGAGGAAGGGCTCTGGGCGTGAGTATCCCACACTATAAACCCGCTCAACACGCTCCTTAGATCCACCTCTGGGGAGTTTCCCCGGTCCGGTTCTGCTCTCTCTCTCTCTGGGATCAGCAGGATCGGGCCGGCGGCTCCCGGCAGCTTTACCGCTGTACAGTTGGAGGTGCTTGAGTCATTGGCGTGTGAGATCAGTCTACCTGCTTACCCAGCATCCTCTCTGCCCTGAACCTACTCAGGAAAACACCAGGGCAGAACCGCTGGAGAGCAGACAAACTCTTTAAATAACCCAGCAAGCCCATTCGTTGGCTCTTCGGGGAGGTAATGAGTGGTGTGAATGTTCTGGCAGGTTCTACAAAGGTGTGGTTCCTCTGTGGATGAGGCAGATCCCGTACACCATGATGAAGTTCGCCTGCTTCGAGCGCACCGTCGAGCTGCTCTACAAGTACGTGGTGCCCAAACCCCGCAGCGAGTGCTCCAAAGGCGAACAACTGATCGTCACGTTCACGGCCGGGTACATCGGTAAGGATTGATAACACTTTACAATGAGCAAAACATTTGTTAGATTGTTTATTAAAGCTGTTAAATCTATTAAATGATAGTAACAGATGCAACTTTTGATTTTTAATAATGTATTCGTAAATGTTGAAAAATATTAGCTAGTTATGTTAACAAAGGGAACCGTATTGTAAATGGTTTACCATTTTAAATTTGCTCATTTTATCATTATTTACATTTTAAATAAATATTCTTCTAAATTATCATTTGAAGTATATATTATAATTGATGTATATGATTTATTACTGGGTTTTTTTTTTTTTTTAAATTTTAATTTATTATACATTTTATTATTGTAAATTTATTTTATTCTGTTTGATACTAGGGCTGTGCAAAAATTAATTGCGATTAATCGCATCCAAAATAAAAGTCTGTGTTTACATAATATATTTGTGTGTGCTGTATGTAATTATTTTGTGTATATAAATACCTATGCATGCATGTATATATTTAAGAATTATTTGTGCTTAAATTCTGTATATGTATATATATATAAATACATGATCTATATTATATAAATATGTTATATATGAATAACACATTTTCTTAAATACATACATGCATGTGTGTGTGTTTATATATATATATATATATATATATACAAAATAATTATATACAGCACACACAAATATATTATGTAAACACAGACTTTTATTTTGGATGCGATAAATTGCAATTAATTTTTGCACAGCCCTATTTAATACTAAATTTGTTCATTTTTATGCTATATTATATGTCCTTAATGTCTATTAATTTCTATAATAATCTAATTCTTTGTAATTTCATGAAACCCATTTCATTCTAGTTTTATATTAATTTTATTCTATTGCCTTAATTTGTATTTCTATTATTTTTTTTCTATTAAATTACTTTAATAATATTTTATTATTTTTTTTATTTAATAATTGTAGTTTTTATTATTATTATTCTAATACCCATATTAATTTGTATATTTCCATTAATTTCTTATTAATGTAAATGTATTAAAGCAAAAAATATTAAAGCACATTTAAGAAGTTAACTGTGCATTATTAATGCAGCTGAGAGATGTGTAAATGCAGACGTGACTCATGTTCCTCTTGTGTCCTGTAGCTGGTGTGTTCTGTGCTATCGTGTCTCACCCCGCTGACTCGGTCGTGTCCGTGTTGAACAAAGAGAAGGGAAGCACAGCCGCTCAAGTGCTCAAGAAGCTGGGCCCTAAAGGTGAGACTCTTCTCAATCCGTTGTGTTTTACACATTTTCTTTCTTGTACAACCTGGAGTGTGTTTCCCGAACATGCCGTAACTCGCTGCTTTAGATGAAGAAATCAACTAGTGCGTCCCGAAACCATATTGTCGTGGCAAACTGGTCCTTTAACCATGTTGGTTAATGATGTCACACAGGTGTTGGAGTAATAACTACTTGTAATGAAACCGTTTGAGATTGAATTAATGAAATGTTTTGTTATAAATTACAGACATGAGATCTGAGGAATATTTCAAATTTTTCTCAGTTATTTTGCTTTATTTACAGATTCAATCATAGACTCGTTCTTAGGGCTGGGTAATAAATATAGATTTCTCGATATTAATCGATTCTCATTTTTACGAACCGATATCGATTCTTGAATCGATTAGTCATCCTGTTTCATTTGAATGAATGGGACATTGTATCGCGGCTGCGCGCATCCAAAAAATCGCAATAATCTTTGTCCTTTGTTACTATTGATATGAAACAAAGTCTCAATTTTCAAATTACGTCCATTTTCTTTAGAAATTCAAAAACATAAATAGTGTTTTGTCGCTGTGGCGTGAGATCAAGAGAAGCAGCAGCGCTGATCTCTCTTCCGGCTTAATAATACCAGTCACAGCGCCAAATAAACATGAAAGTGTGTTAAAGATAGAGGACAACTTATTGAAATCCGGATCATGTCACATTGATTCACTCAATCAGCGTTTTAACCGTGGAAAGACGTCAGTTAAACAGCTTGTAATCAATGTATCGTCATATTTACCTCAGAAAACCCACATAAACTCGTTAGTCAGCTAGAAAAAATAACTCTAGAGAGGAGCATTTTGCTAAATATATACACCATATTACATGTGCATTATAATCTTAATGTTCTTCAATATTTAATGCATATTTGAATAAATCTGGCAAGTTCAGCATTTAAATGTTTATATTTCATATAATCTTCTTATTATAAAAATAAATAAAAGTGTAATTTAAGTGTTTGTATAGCTACAAAACAGTTAATTATTACCTTCATATTAGGCTAATGAAGCTACAACTAGACTCCCATAGTTTACAGCATTAGTTAAGAGATTTGATTCCCTTGAGAAAATTTGCCATTTATTGTAACTGATATCCACAATAATCTATTGAATCGAATCGAATTGCAAGCTTGTGAATCGAAATCGAATTGTGAAATTGGTCTCAATACCCAGCCCTAGTTCTTACGCACTAGAGCTCGTTCACACACGCGCACTCTTCAAAACACGTTTGTATGTATCCTAAATAAAAGATATAGATTGTACTGAACGTCAGCTTGCTTGTTTTGCTCAAGATAAGCATTTGAGTCCTCATATCATGCGAACACAACTTTTCGATTGCGAATGTTTGTTGAAACGATGTTTCCAGGAAACCCCGACCCGTTGAACTATTCTGAAAACGACGGGACTTGAGACTGTAGTTGCGATGCTTTCAGGAAACACACCCCAGATCAACACGCTCCTTAGATCCACCTCTGGGGAGTTTCCCCGGTCCGGTTCTGCTCTCTCTCTCTCTGGGATCAGCAGGATCGGGCCGGCGGCTCCCGGCAGCTTTACCGCTGTACAGTTGGAGGTGCTTGAGTCATTGGCGTGTGAGATCAGTCTACCTGCTTACCCAGCATCCTCTCTGCCCTGAACCGTCTCAGGAAAACACCAGGGCAGAACCGCTGGAGAGCAGACAAACTCTTCAAATCAAGCAATTCCAACATCGCATTACCAAACTGACTTTTAAATTCTCATCCGCTTGTGTGTGTTGTTTTTCAGGTGTGTGGAAGGGTCTGGTGGCCCGTATCATCATGATCGGTACCCTGACGGCCCTGCAGTGGTTCATCTATGACTCCGTCAAGGTCTACTTCCGCCTGCCCCGCCCTCCTCCCCCCGAGATGCCCGAGTCCCTGAAGAAGAAGCTCGGACTCACAGAGTAGACAGAGATCCCGCACACCTTCCCCTCCGACAGCTGCACACCTCCTGTTTTCTATATTTAAGCCTGTCCTGAGCCCCACTCACCCCAACATCACAATCAAGGGGAGACGCTCTCCTCCACGGCAGTTCCGTGTCTAAATAGTCTATATAAAAATGGTTGCGACCTGAATGAATGCCGTCTGGTTTTAACCTCTGACATTTGTAATGTCAGTAGTACAATAAAGAGCTACCTGGATATTATACACATGAAGTGCTGTCTCCCTTTGTTTCACGTTATGTTCAATCAATAAATTTGAGTTGTCGTTAGTTTCTCTGAGGATTGTTTTTCTAATTCTTTGTGGTTGCACATTTAGTGTTTTTGCTGTTATTTGTAATTGTAAGATGTCATGGTGTTACAGTAACTCAGCACACATGCTGCAGTAACTGTCTACGGCCGGTAGGGGCGCTGTGGTTTAGTTGTGCACTAAAAGGGTTGCATTATACTGTAAGAGTGGTGTCAGTCATTTTAGCTGTAGAAAATCATTCAGGTTGGTGTTGCAGATTGCTAATTATCTTTTAATTTATGATAACTAGTTTGTAGTGTGAATAGATTTACTGTGTTATTTTTATTTAGTCATTAACAGAGTAGCTTGAGTTTTATTATTTATATATATATATATATGGTATTAAAGAACATGCTGAAAAAACCCTTTACTGCAGTATTTCACAAGTTTTTGAAAGCTTATTCAATAATAGTTATAGAATAGTTATTCACACACGGAAATTTACACACAAGGGTAATTTTGCTATTGCAGTAGTAATAATTTATAGGCATTTAATGCAAGTTATCGTAGGTAATGCTAATTTCAGAAATATTATTATAGGGATGTGCTGCTATACGAGCTTCCATTCAAAATCAAAATTATGCAAATCATGCACAAATCAAATATTTAGTTCATGGTGCAGTTATGGCTTAGCCTACATTAAAAAACAATTTTATATATATATATATATATATATATATTAGGGCTGTGCAAAAATTAATTGCTATTAATCGCATCCAAAATAAAAGTCTGTGTTTACATAATATATTTGTGTGTGCTGTATATAATTATTTTGTATATATAAATACACACACATGCATGTATATATTTAAGAAAATGTGTTATTCATGTAAAATATTTATATAATATAGATTGTTTTATTTATATATACAGAATTTAAGCGCAAATAATTCTTAAATATATAATAGCACACACAAATATATTATGTTAACACAGACTTTTATTTTGGATTCGATTAATCGCAATTAATTTTTGCACAGCATATATATTATGTGTCATAGTTTAAATTTTCATTTGATTAAAATAAAACATTGGCCAATGATGATAATCCGATGTGCTTCTGATGTATCAGGGATTCAAACTTGATTGTTGATCATTGGCAATAAGATCGGCACAATGTAGCTAGCCTACTATGCTAAATATTTTATACGGTATAGTTAGGCTATATGCCAATTATGCTCATTTTACTTCCTGATATGTCAAGAGTATTTAATACGTAATTTGTTGAGGTAGTTTTAAGCTGTCTAAGTTAGCTAGCCTATCTGCTGTCTGACCGCTCGTGTCACTCATAAGTAATTAGCCTAATAAGGCTAATCAGAAAATGTGTCAGTCAGTCAGTCTCATGAACACGGCTTTAACGTTACCTGTGCGTTTGACCACACACACACACACCCCAGTTTAAACTCAGGACCAGTGTCGTGTGATTTCTCGGTGTTTTTAATCTTTCACCGTGTGTTTCAGCGGCTGTACAGCAGATGGCAGCGGATTACAGTAACTCCATTAGCCTGGCACAGGACTGGCACTAAAGCACTGACTGCAGAGGATAGATAGCCTCACCACACACTATATCATGTTGGTGTCATGGTGGTATCTCTACCTGGGCGCGCAAAGCTTCTACACACACGGTAAGACTGACTTGTGCAACAGTGGATGTTGAACATGTAGTCTTAAATGACCTTGACTAGAAACGAGAGGAGAGTTTGTTTGAGTGTATATAGGACAGGAGTGTGTGTTTGTCCACATGATACATCACTGGAGGAGTGTCCTGTGAGTGACCTTGATCTAAACAGACAGGGGCATATATTATAAATATGAAGCAGGTTCTTCATTACAGCAGATGCCTGTGTGATTTCCCGAAGAGCATCTGTGTACCGGTGAGATCTTAATGTGCCTCATGTCATGCTGCTTTATTTCTATATGATCTGTGTGTTCTGATTGTTCTGATTATGAGATGAGGTTCTGCTCTGTTGACTGTGTTTTGGGAAGTGTTGCTTGGTGAGGTTTTTAATCATCAACATGGTTAGCTAGAGGTTGTTTGGGCAAAACTTAATCTGGGACCCATTTAACCAACATGCTCTTGAGATTTACATGCGTCACCTCAAATTAACCTTGTATTTTCCTTCAGAATATTCCTGTAAATTTGAAGCTATTGCTTTTTCTGTTTTTTAGGTAATTGTTTTCCCCAGAATTATGAGTACAAGCATGTTATTAGAATCAATGAGGTTGTTATTTTTTAACTAGCCTACAGTTTGACCAACTCTGTCGTTTTTATTAGTTAAAAAAAGTGTTTTTGTTAAATGTTGTAATGTCTTTTAATTTCGACTATGAGGTTTTAGATATTGTTGATGAGATGCTTAGAAACAGGAAAAAGTTTCCAGTTGCTCTCTTTTTCATATCATTGCCATTTAAGAGATATAATTAAGATGTTACACGTGTGTGTGCCTACTTAACTATGTTTTGGGGACAAATTTGTGACACATTTTCTCCCTTTATGGACGTACTCATTTGTAAATCAGGTTTTTTAACAATGTAAAGCTGCAGAAAGTTGTGTGATGGGTTGGTTTGGGGGTACGGACGGTGATTTGATGCTTGTCCTCCTCTGCAGTGTTGAAGATGGCATCAGTTCTGCAGAAGCTCATCACTCCTCTGTTCAGCGGGCCGGTCGAGCCGCCCAGGAATAAAGTGTCGGTGGTCGGCGTGGGCCAGGTCGGCATGGCCTGTGCCGTCAGCATTCTCCTGCGGGTGAGACTGTGAACGTTATGAGGTCATTGATCGTCGTGACAGGGTGTTCTCGCCAACAGAATTCGGACTTTGTGATAAAGTCCTTGTTTGTTTATTGTGTTTACAAGAGGGTATGGACATTTTGCTCACGCTGATGATGTCATTAGGTCAGTGTGTCACAATATCAATCATTTTTTAATAGATTTGGGTCATGTTTGTCTGAGCTTGACTTCGATCCCTTGGTCCAATTAGAAAAAAGGTGAAGAACCACAGCCTGCACAAACATAGATGAGAACGATAACTAGATTAGGACAAAAATAAGAAGAACCTGTATTGGCCAATGATTTGACATTCACTATATATATATATATATATTAGGGGTGTGCAAAGCAGCCGGTATTTGTATCTGTATTTGTATTTATTGAGGGGGGGAAAGTATTTTTATTTGTATTCAAATTCAAAATAGGCGTAAACAAATTTTTTTTTTGGCGTTACACTTATGGTTACACTTAAAATTTACGTTATAGTGTAAGGATTCTTTAATTATATCCATTATAATAATTATGGATATGCAATATATTGGTTGATGTTTTTCTATAAATCCAGCAATGAACATCAACAACAAGAAAAGTCATTGAAATTAAATTAACATTACAGTCATTACCTCATCCATGATTAAAACAACAACTAATAAAATACAATTGTGAACATTATGAAACCCACCACCACCTGGGCGCTTGTTCCCAAATACAAATATTTTTTAAAGTATTTGTTGGAAATACGTATTCGTAAAAAACGCGTTATTTGTGCCTTTCCGAATACCCCCTAATATACATAGAAAAACATGTTTTCAATTCTTTTTACATTCTTTTTATTATAATTTTTTTACAGTCTCAATGTCAATAATGTCTAGGTGTAACTGTCTCTAAAAACATTATTATATCTATTTTTAATATTATTATCTTATATTTATTTTTCTGTATTTTCATATTTCTATTATTAGAAGTAGTATAATTATTATTATTTGTACTATTAGTATTTCTATCTATCATCATGTGTCTAATTTTTTTTTTTTTTTTTAGAATAAATTACATACTTGTGTAGTATGAGTATATGTCATTGGTGAGTTATTTGGTGTGTGTGTGTGCAGGAGCTGGCGGACGAGCTGGCGCTGGTGGACGTGGTGGAGGACAAACTCAAGGGGGAGATGATGGACTTACAGCATGGAAGTCTCTTCTTGAAGACGCCCAAGATCGTCTCAGGCAAAGGTCGCGCACTTCTTCTGTCATATTAATGCCTCGTTCATTTATTCTTCCGTCACCTCGACTCCTCAGTATGATGCTGCTGGTTGCCAGGGTGTTGCTAAGCAGCTGCTAACATGTTTTGTATTATGTTACGGTATGGTTGCTTGGGAATTTTGAGTGGTTTGTTTTAAACGCTCCCTTGTGAAATGTTTTGTCCTTCAGATTACTCTGTGACGGCCAACTCGCGTGTGGTGGTGGTGACGGCGGGCGTTCGACAGCAGGAGGGAGAGAGCAGACTCAATCTGGTGCAGAGAAACGTCAACATCTTCAAACACATCATCCCTCAGATCGTCAGATACAGTCCCAACTGCATCCTCATCGTGGTGTCCAACCCAGGTACACACACACACACACTCTCTCGGTCACACACACCACACTTTTTTGCGTTTCTAACGTTTTTTCTGCTACAGTGGATGTGTTGACGTACGTGACCTGGAAGCTGAGCGGCCTCCCGAAGCACCGCGTCATCGGCAGCGGGACAAACCTGGACTCGGCTCGCTTCCGGTTCCTGATGGCCGAGAGGCTGGGCATCCATCCCAGCAGCTTCAGCGGGTGGATACTGGGAGAACACGGAGACTCCAGCGGTGAGACCATACACACCTGTGTGTGTGTGTGTGTGTGTGTGTGTGTGTGCGCAAGAATATATTAGTAAAGATATTTATATTACTATTATATAAAATAAATGTAAACAGTATTTGTATACATAATTTTTGTATTTAATTATATAAAATATAATGTTAAATTATAAATAAATAATAATTAATAATAAAATATATTAAAAATAATATATTATAAATTATAAAATATTTAAATTTTAATTTGTATGCATTATAAAAGTATATATAAATTATGTAATTAATAAAATATATTAGGTTCATGTATAATAAAAATATTTAAATAATTGTAATTCGTATGCATTATTTGCATAAATACTAATAAATAATAAAATGAGTATTAATATTTATTATTTAAAATTGAAGTAATTTGAATAATAATGATTTAATAATAATATATATTAAAATAATACATTATAAAATAATAGAATTTTAATTTGCATTCATTATAAAAATATATATATATTATGTAATTAATAATTAATAAAATATATTAGGTTAATGTATTATAAAAATATTTAAATAATTGTAATTCGTATGCATCATTTGCATAAATACTAATAAATAATAAAATTAGTATTAATATTTATTATTTCAAATTGAAATAATTTGAATAATGATTTATATGTGTAATAATATAAATTGTAAAATGTTAAGTTTTTATAAGATACATTCTATTTATTATCAATAAACATAAAATAAAATAATACCATAAATATTGCCATCAAATTCTGAACATTTAATATCATTCAAGAACTGTGTGTGTGTGTAAGAATATATTAGTAAAGATATTTATATTACTATTATATCAAATATATGTATACAGTATTTGTATACATCATTTTTGTATTTAATTATACAAAATATAAATTAAAATATAATAGTAAATTATAAATAAATAATAATGAATAATACATTATAAAATATAAATTATAAAATAATACAATTTTAATTTGCATTCATTATAAAAATATATATAAATTATGTAATTAATAATTAATAAAATATATTAGGTTCATGTATTATAAAAATATTTAAATAATTGTAATTCGCATGCATTATTAGCATAAATACTAATAAATAATAAAATGAGTATTAATATTTATTATTTAAAATTGAAATAATTTGAATAATAATGATTTATATGTGTAATTATATAAATTGTAAAATGTTAAGTTTTTACAAGATACATTCTATTTATTATCAATAAACATAAAATAAAATAAAAACATAAATATTGCCATCAAATTCTGAACATTTAATATCATTCAAGAACTGTGTGTGTGTATTTTGCAGTTCCTGTTTGGAGCGGCACTAATGTGGCCGGAGTCAGTCTGCAGAAACTCAATCCTGACATCGGCAAAGAGACGGACAGAGAGAACTGGAAAGATATGCACAAGAATGTCGTGGACAGGTACGTCAATGAGCTCGTCTTTTAGATATTAGTCCTAATTAATGAATTAGTATGCGAAAGGAACAATAAACATTGAAAAAGTATGCAACACTGTCATCACATCACAATTGATTGATTCAGTGTTGTGTCTCGTTATCTCACAAATATACTTTAGAATTCAGTTTGGTTTAAAACGAAATGCATTCAGACAGAATATGTGTTCCCGCAGTGCGTATGAGGTGATCCGGCTGAAAGGTTACACTAACTGGGCCATCGGCCTGAGCGTGGCCGACCTGAGCGAGAGTCTGATGAAGAACCTGAACCGAGTCCATCCCGTCTCCACCATGGTGAAGGTCAGGACGGTGTTACTGAACCCTACATATAACACACACACTAATGTTCAACAGTTCAGGATCTGTTAGAGTTAAAGAAAAGGCATTAAATTGATCAAAAGTGACAGTAAAGACATTTATAAAGTTATATTAGAAGATTATAATGCTTGGGATAATATGCTTGCAAGTAAGTAATGGAGACTGCGGCTGTTCATTACACATTAAAGGAGTAGTTCACTTTAAAAAACTTTTGCTGATAATTTACTCACCCCCGTGTCATCCAAGATGTCCATGTCTTTCTTTCCTCAGTCGAAAAGAAATGAAGGTTTTTGATGAAAACATTCCAGGATTTTCTCCATATAATGGACTTCAATGGGGACCAAACGGTTCAAGGTCCAAATGAGAGTTTCAGTGCAGCTTTAAACGACACCAGACGATGAATAAGGATCTTATCAAGCGAATCGATCACTCATTTAATAAATAAATAAAAAAGTTTAAGTTTTATAAGCACAAATGCTCGCCTTGCTCTGTTCTGTGATGAGCGTTCGGACTCGTTCATCAAAATGAACAAATCTTTTTTCGAGTCATTTGGTTCATTCAATGAACGAGTTGACTCAGGAAAAGATTTGTTCATTTTGATGATACAACACGAACAATTGTGGTCAAAAAGTATATACGTTTTTATTTATTTTTAGAAAATGGCCGATGGTTTCGCTAGATAAGACTCTATCCCTCAGCTGAGGTCGTGCAGAAGCTCTTCAAAACCCTATCCTGGAATGTTTTCCACAAAAACCTTAATTTCTTTTCCACTGAAGAAAGAAAGACATGGACATCTTGGATGACACGGGGGTGAGTAAATTGGTGCATCAGTCCTTTAAAATCCTACAATAAATCAATGATGAAACCCATCTCCAGGCCTGAACGCAGATGTCTGTTGCAGGGCATGTACGGGATCGGTGACGAGGTCTTCCTGAGCCTGCCGTGTGTGTTGAACAGCGCTGGAGTGGGCAGTGTGGTCAACATGACTCTGACCAGCGACGAGGTCTCGCAGCTGAAGAAGAGCGCAGACATGCTGTGGCACGTCCAGAAAGACCTGAAAGACCTGTAACGAGCTTTTATTCACTGCGTCCGATGTTCGATCGCTGCTTCGAGACACCCGTGAGGTGTTGCATAAGGTTTTTAAAAAATATCCTAGTATTAAGTAATGCAAACATAACAAAAATAAGTCTGTTTGGATTTAAATATGCAAATGCGTAAGAGTCTATAGGATGGATCATTATGGCAGTGATTAGCATGTTATAATATGTTTGGCAACCCTAACTGATGGAGTGTGTAGCTTTGCACACATCATGAACATATACAGCATTTAAAGTCTACTTTAGAAAGAAAAAACACATAATAATCACTGCAAGAACGATCCAGTCATACACTCGTATGCATTCGCCTGTTTAAATCCAAACAGCGACTTTATTATTTTATTTAGGGGTCTGAATCTGCATACTTCAAATAATCAGAAACACATGACTGTCTCTTTAAAACTGACCCTGGTGTCTGATGCTTATGGTGAAATATAGCAAATTATACGCTACAACTCAAAAGTTTGGATGCAATTTACTGAATTTATGTTTAGAACTTTTTATGAGCTTCAAATTAGCTTTGTAAAGAAATATACATTTTGTAAACATATGATTTATCTAACTAAAGCTTTTTTTTTGTTATGCATGCATTGTGAAGGAAAAGCATGATCAAACGTTCAACAGATGCAGAGAAGGAAGAACTGAATATGATCACAAACTGAGTAAAATACGCATAAAGTATAAGTAGGTGTGTCCAAACTTTTGATTGACATTGTTGCTCTTCCAAATGACTGTTGATTTCAGGAACTACTCAATGATGTACACACTATTGAAGAGCAATATGGCTAATGCTACAAAGATATATTTGCACTTGTATGAGGCTTTAAATGTGATGTCGGGCAACATCAAGGATATAATCCATTTATTAAACAGAATCTTTGTCGGTAAAAATGTATATTAGTCTCACATTTCAAGTATGTACAAATACTTAAACAAGTCAGTCATGTCACGCAGGTTGCTGTATTTCCTGGTTTCCAACAGTCTCCACTCCACTAGGTGGAGCTCATGTGGAAAACGTCCAAATTAGCCTCATGATTAGAGCAAAACAAACCAGTTGGCACATAAAAAACATTCTTTTTAAAAAAAACAGTAACGACTTTATTCAGAACCCAGTGATTCCTTCAGGTGAACTTCATCGTCGCGTTTCGGGGTGCAGTCAGTGGTCCTGTCGCCCCCTGGAGGGCGACGCGTGATGCAGCAACGATGACAACGCCTGACTTGGTTTGGTTATCAGTCCCAGAAAAAACACAAACTTCTTCACAGGTAAA
The DNA here is from genome assembly GCF_988280905.1 of Pimephales promelas. Taxonomy (NCBI): domain Eukaryota; kingdom Metazoa; phylum Chordata; class Actinopteri; order Cypriniformes; family Leuciscidae; genus Pimephales; species Pimephales promelas. The sequence goes on from NC_142793.1 coordinate 25,500,773, forward strand.
ATATCAAAAATCTCCTCTGTGGTTCAGAGAGACGCCGAGCCCGAAGCACATTATGACAAATATAAATATGAGCCACTCATAAAAAAACTAACGCATTGACCGTTATACCATGGTGTTGCTCTCGCCGACTTTATCCACTAGCTGAAAGAGAAACACAGCCACAATTAATCATTTGACAGGTTTTGAAGTTCAGGTGAAACTCAAAAAAAAGTGTGAATGTGTCGAGTTCAAAGGTGAAACGAATATAACTATATAAATATGCATGATTATACTTTTCTTAAATTGATTTCTAATTTTCGGAGATTTTGAATTTGGGGTTTTCGTAAGCTGTAAGATTTGGCACGATATTGTAATTTTCCGAGTTTCACCGGTATCGGTCATGTAAGCGCAAAACACCAAACCAGACTTACTCCACTGATGCCAGGAAGGTTCAGTAAGGATCCCAGAATAGGCACCCGCCTGATAAAGCCAACCGCTACTGGGAAAAAGCCCCTGAAAACAGATGGAGACACCATTAAAAATCACCATAAAACCAGTATTTATTAGAAATTATTCATCCATGCACATAATGTGTTGAGAAATTAATAATCATTAATCAAAATAACTCCCCCTTGCTCTTTCAGCGACATCGTTTCTCTGCATGAGGGCGGGGCAACCCGTCACTCACATGCGATCGACCAATCGCAAACCATCCAATCAATTCCCCATGTACAAAAAAATTCAAGTCCCGCCCACATTTGTTCTTGATTACACTCATGTGTCACTCCCAACACCTTAAAAGTATATACTCTTATTGTGCAGAAAAAGTACATACTTTTGAGTGTGTACAAGACATACAATCACATCATAAAATTGCATAATAAATTCAGTGTTTGTAGTTCTGAACCGAATCCTCCTCCAAAGCGCAATGGGTTATGGGTGATATTAGATGTTAGACTGTGCATGGAGCCAAACTTCGAAAATCTACCGAAAATAGTAGACCATCCTGGGACTTTTCAGCATACTCTTTTCAATATTCAATGCTTTGTAAAACTTTCTTAAATCTCGCGTACTATTTAGGATGGATAGTATGCACATATATGTCAGATATGTGTTAAAACCAGGTGTGATGCAGTGGATAAGACACATGCCTTTGGTGTGAGAGACCCGGGTTCGAGTAGCTTTGGATAAAAGCGTCAGCTAAATGAATAAATGTAAATGTGAAACTAAAGCATTGATCGCCCCCTGGTGGCTGCCTGCAGTACAAGTCATTAAACCCACTCTCTCCATGTAATCAAATGGGACGTGAGGCAAACTAAAAAATTAATTTACACTTTAAATAATATTTTTCCCCAGGGTGGTTGTTTGTCATTTTTGGTAGTTCTTTATCCACGCTGAAATACGCTATATAAACGGGGTGTAACATCATCATGATTGACAGCTGTGCTGTATAGACCTTATTCAGAGCAGCACTATTAAATCTGTTCATCTTGAACAAAAAAGTGACAGTATAGCTTTAAATAAATAAATTAGGGCTGTCAAACGATTAATCGCATCCAAAATAAAAGTTGTGTACATAATATATGTGGGTGCACTGTGTATAATTATTTTATATATATATATATATATATATATATATATATTTATATATATATACACACACACACACACACACGCATGCATGTATTTAAGATTTAAGAAAAAATATTATTTATATATAAAATAATGATATTTATATATAATCTAAATTATATATAAATCTATAGACAGTATATACATTTACAGTACATATATTTCTTAAATATATACAAGCGTGTGTGTGTGTATTTATGTATATAAAATAATTATACACAGCGCACCCACATATATTATGTACACAAAAACTTTTATTTTGGATGCGATTAATCACGATTAATCGTTTGACAGCCCTAAAATAAATATAAACCCCTTTATGGTCACGCAAAAACACCCTGTCAGGGTTTGTGAATAAAACAGCAACAATAACAACAACTCCTCACCGGAAAAGAAGGAAAAATCCATAGACCTCCAGAACGACGCCTACAATCGGCCATCCGATGAGCACCACGAAAACGCCTCCCAGAAAGAAACCAGTGGCTTTCATTTTATGCCGCTGGAAGAAGAACCTGAAAGTCCGTTCCAGCCCGATAACGAATGAGAGACCTGCAACAAACAAGATCTGCACACACACACACACACACATGTTCAGTTCAAGGAGGGTTTCATTTCATATTAACACAAATCTGAGCATTCCCATCACATTTCACTCCATTCAAACACAACTTTGTTTCCATCCTAAAGCACACACTCACATTTCCTATGGCCAAGAGGGCTTTATCAAAGAACAGAATCATCCCGAAGAAGAGGAAAAACACGCCGAAACCCGTCAGCCCCATCCCGATCTCTGATCAAACACAAGAACACACTTCATTAGTGCTCAATTACACATTGCTGCATGCAAATGAGTCATATTTGAGAGCTTGCAGAAATTAACATTAAGCACTGCAAGTATACAAGTAAAACTGATGAACACCTTTTTGTGCAACAGTTGTACAAACTGTTTCAAAAGATTTTTCTTTTTTTTATGCCTTTGAAAAGGTTTGATTACCATTTACCATGGTATTTGCATGGTAAACCACAGCACTTGTTCAGAGAATGTCATGGTAATATAGATAGATAGATAGATAGATAGATAGATAGATAGATAGATAGATAGATAGATAGATAGATAGATAGATAGATAGATAGATAGATAGATAGATAGATAGATAGAATAGCAATAGTATAATATGGTTATACTATTGATAAATCTAATGTTTACATTACATACTATAGTACATTACACTAGCCTTTGGGCTAATTTGGGTACATTTACATTCATTGATGTTTATTAAATATTATTAATGTACACTTTTGTACCCTTTTTGAAATAAATCAATAAAACCACAATGGCAGTGCCGTTCTTCATTAATGTTAAGAGTTTTACTATATTTGATTGTACTGTTAGAGGCCAGGCCGTCTATCCTCATTCATTCCCTTTCATCAGTTTAAGAACATTTTTCCAGCTTTAAAGCCTCATTTTCACTATTTCTATCACGATTAATATAACGCAAACATACAGTAAATTTGACTTACTCTGTGAATCCGTTAATGAAATCATGTTTGTGTTGTGTATCAGCTGCTTTACAGACTGAAGAGTAAAACAATAGGTTACTGTCGTAACCCCGGTTCTCTGAAACATCGAGTGGAGAGATCCACCTATGGGAAGGGCATCCGTACCTGACCTCTGCAGAAGCATCCAATTGCACCAAGTCTGGCTAGACAGACAGAAGCGCGCGGCCAGTGCCCGATGAGGCCACACCCCTCACCCACGGGCATATAACATCTGGGCGCGCTGCTATTCCTCAGTAAGTATATTCGCTTCTCGTGCGGCAAGCGGGGCAAAGCTGGTGGATCTCTCCACTCGATGTTTCAGAGAACCGGGGTTACGACAGTAACCTATTGTTCTCTTTCATCATCTCGTGTTCGAGATCCACCTATGGGAGAGACATGGACAGCTCCCCGATTGCCCAATACACTCACAGTGAGGTTCTGAAGCCAGAGAAGGACGGTCACCTCAGGGAGGCGGTGCCTGACACGTCCCTTAATCATGAGCCTGCGATGGTGAAACCACACCTAACTAATGTGGACAAGCAGGACATGAAATACGCATGGGACACATGCGAGATAGTAACCCCAACCCACCAAGACATAATCTATACCCGAAAGGGGAAGAAATGATAGGTGACAGGAATGAACATGGCCAGTCAGCCCATTCACTCTTAATGGTATATATATACCAACAGGGTTACAGCAGGGAGGGGCTAAGACGACCCGACCCCTAGAACCGAATGTGCTACCGAGGTACTGGTGACATCCAGCCGGTAGTAGCGCACGAAGGTATGAGGAGAAGCCCAACTGGCAGCGGAGCAGATGTCCTGCAGTGACACTCCCCTAAACAGAGCCCAAGAGGTGGCTAAACCTCTTGTGGAATGAGCTCTGATGCCCCTAGGGGGCTGCACTCTCTTTGCTTTGTAAGCCATGGTAATAGCATCCACAACCCAATGTGAGAGGCGTTGCTTCAAAATTGGACTCCCTAAGTGAGGGGGAGCCCATGAAACAAAGAGCTGGTCGCTCTTCCGGAAAGCATTCGTCCTGGTCATATATGCCTGTAAGGCACGGACTGGACACAGAGCGTTCAGCCTCTGATCCTCTAGAGAGGTAAAAAGGTGGAGGGTGAAAAGCGGACAGCTCCAACACCTCCGAAGTGAACGCAGGGAAGCACTTCGGCATGAAGGCCGGGTTAGGCTTAAGGAAGACCTTATCTCCACTAAGAGAGAACTAGAGCACGAAGGATGAACCGAGAGTGCATGTAGCTAACTGACACGTTTAGCAGATGCCAAGGCCAAAAGCAAAGCTGTCTTGAGAGACAGCAGCTTAAGGGATATACTATCCAAAGGCTCAAAAGGGTGTTGAGACAGAGCTTCCAGCACCATGGAGAGGTCCCACTCCGGGACAGTTCTCCTGACGACTGGCAAAGAGCGGCGTGCACCCTTCATAAATCTACGGATTAGAGGGTGCTGACCGACGGTCGAACCCTCAAAACCCACATGACAGGCTGAAATAGCAGCCAAGTGGACCTTAATGGTGGAAAAGGACCTGCCTTTATCCATGAGGTCTTGAAGGAAACACAAAATATCAGGAACTGAACACTGATAAGATGTGAAACCGCGCCCATCGCACCACCCCTCGAACACTTGCCACTTACAGCCATATACGGGCCGTGTAGAGACGGCCCTGGCATTCTGAATAGTGGTGACCACACGCGGCGAAAGCCCAAGTGCGTTCAGGTTCGTCCTCTCACGGGCCAGGCCCAGAGAGCCAACCTGTCCGGCTGGGGGTGGTAAATCTCACCGTTGGCTTGGGATAATAGATCCGTGCGAACGGGAAGGCACAATGGCTCGGCGTATAACAGAGGGATTATCTCCGCCAGCCACGGTGCTTTGGGCCATCTGGGTGCTATCAGAATGAGAGACAGGCCCTGCTCTCTCACCCTGGCCAATGTGGGAATATCAGGCACAGGGGAGGAAAGGCATACAGGAGCACTCTAGGCCATGGGTGGGCCAGTGCGTCTACCCCGAGGGGCGCGTCCACGTCCCTTAGAGAGAAGAACATAGGACAATGGCAGTTTCCGCGCGAGGCGAATAGATCTACGCTCGCCCGTCCAAATCTCATCCATAGCATTTCCACTATCTGCGGATGAAGACGCCAATCCCGTAGATTGGGTTTCCCCTTGACAGCAGATGCGCCGACGTTCAGAATGCCTGGGACGTGAGTCGCGCGTAGCGACAAGAAAACCCGTCTGCTCCACACCAAGAGCTTGTGAGCTAGGAGGTGAAGTTTCGACGAGCGCAAGCTGTCCTGACGGTTGATATATGCCACAGCCGTGGTATTGTCGCACCGTACCAGCACATGATGTCCCTGCAGGCGAGGCAGAAAATGATTCAGAGCTTTACAATTGGTAAAAAAGCTCTAAATAATTTATATGTGCTGAACGTAGTCTGTTTGGCCACAGACCGTTCACCGTTTTGCCCTCCTGGGTGGCACCCCAGCCTGTTAAGGATGCATCTGTCGTCACCACTTTCCGCATCGTAACCGCCCCGAGAGGGGTTCCCCGTGCGTAAAAGTCTGCGTTCTTCCAATGGCGCAGGGCTGCAGTGCACGCGCGCGCGTCACTGTAACCGAGCGGCAAAGGTCGCGAATCGGGCTGAAATGTAGCGACAAAACCCATTTCATGAACGCCCTCATCTTAAGGAGTCCTAATGGCACAACTTGGGTGGATGAAGCCATGAGACCCTGCATCCTGAGACATGTGCGATATTGCACTTTCGCCCCTTCTCTGAACTGTGACAGACAGCTCATAGAGAGCGAACGCGCTCTAGAGAGAGACGCGCTCGCATGGCAACCGAGTTCAACTCCAAACCCAGGAAATTGACATTCTGACTGGGCGTGAGATAGCTCTTGCCCACGTTCACTTGGAACCCGAGCGATGTGATGTGCGCGAGCACACGGCCGGTGTCCTGCAACACCTTCTCCTTCGATTCGGCTATGATGAGCCAATCGTCTATGTAAGTCAGGATTCTCAGACCTGTTATTCTCAGAGGCGTTAAGCCCGCCTCCGTGCACAGACAGAAAGACCGGGGACTCAAACTGAGTCCAAACAGAAGAACTGTGAATTCGCAACATATGCCCTGGTAGGCAAAACGAAGAAAATTCCTGTGCGGAGGATAAATGCTTATGTGAAAGAAAGCATCTTTCAGATCGACTGATGTGAACCAGTCGTTCTGTTTTATGGCACGGGCGAGAGCGCCCTGTGTCAGCATTCTGAAGGTGTATTTCCTCAAATGTTTGTTCAACACTCGAAGGTCCAAGATAGGGCGGAGAGAGCCGCCTTTCTTTGGAACCAGAAAATACCGGGAATAAAAACCCTGGTTCATCAGATTGGGGGGTACCACCTGAATCGCTCCCTTGTTTAAGAGAGATGAATTTTCCTCTTCCAGAATGTGAGAAGCTTTCTCTTCCGTGTGAGAAAAGAGAATGCCGTTGAAATGAGAGGGTTTTACTGCGAATTGCAATCTGTAACCCTGCATTATTGTACGCATAACCCACTCGGGAGCCGAACGGTTCGCCAAGCCGCTTCGTGACTCGCGAGTGTCCCCGCTCGGGACAGAGCAGAGCTGTGTCTTGAGACCAACAGAATTATTTGTGATGCAATGGCGCCATCTCGTGGGCACACTAGAGGCGACATGCGGGGGTTCGGAGGGGTTTCCTCTCTCTGCAGTGAGAAGGTTCTCTCTGCGGAAAGAGGTTTTTCCTCCGAAACGAATTTGTTAGATTCGTTATTATTTGTGTTTGTGTGTTTTGTGTTGGGCAAACACTGCGTGAACTGGGCAAACATAGTGTGGTGTACACTGTGCTAAACTTTACCCACAAGGAGCCCCTTGAAATTGGGGGGAAAAACACACATCTCCTGAACACATGAACTGGGCAGTCTCAAGTGCAGGCAGAAAATACTATCCATTTTTAAGGATATAAAGAATAGTTTGTTTAAACGTGTATTTAGTTATGTGTTGGGAAACACAATGACCAAGCCTTCCACACACACAACGTGCACTAGAAACACATGGCTTGCAGCCGCAACTGAGCTGTGCGAGCCCAGCTGGTTGATTTGTGAGGCAATGGCGCCATCTTGAGGGTAGACTCGGGGCGACATGCAAGGGATCAGAGAGATTTGCTCTCTATGTTGACACAGATATAAAAATCTGCACGAATTCATTTGATTCGTTTAATAATAGTTTGTGTTTTGTGTTGGGAAACACTGGGGCAAGCCTTTAATAACTGGGTGAGGGAACCAAGTGTGTGCGGTGTGGTAACACTGCTTATGTACTTTCCCTCACAACAGCCCCCCTGTGGCTTGGTAGCCACGAGACGGGATTACCCGACCGTCCGAGGGAGACCCCGTGTCTTTCGGACAAGGGTTCCGGGACCGGGAGAATACGGAGGGCTCGTGGCCCGTGAACGCGGGCTGGAGGCTCCCATGGTGGAACAGCAGGCGGGCTGCTAGCGTTCAGGGCCGCCTTCCTACTCATCAAGGCCCGTGAGACAGTGTTAACAGTCTAGCGGGAGGCTCTAGGCGCGCTTGAGAGCTTCGCGAACACTGGAAAAAACGTTGAAGAGTTGTTTTCAGGCTGGGCGGTGGTACCCGCGTTTACCCGTCGTAAATATTCCTATCCTGGTCGGTGGCGCTCTATGGAGCTGGCCACACAATGTTGAGACGAACGGCCGCTCGCTCACAAACTTCCAGGAGGATCGACTGAGGCAAAACCGCGTGAGCGCTAGCTTAGGGTAACGTTAGAAAGACCGCGTCATCCTCGTCGCCGGAACCGTACCGGTTCGTCAACGAGAGTGAGGTTTTCCCGCGAAGATGTCCTCTTCAGGGAATGCGGATTGGGCTGAATACCGCTCAAATATTTTATCTGTGGCGCTCCGGGAGTCCCCCGGTGGCGCGTCATCATCACCGTGTCCCCCATCCGAGTAAGAAATGCCAAGCACGGTGCGCTGGATAGTGCAACTAAAGCCGGCTTTGTAAAAAGCTACATGGGCAGCAATTACAATGACCGCAATTCTCCGGGTTCTCCAAAGCTTCTTGAGCGTGCTAAGCCCAAGCGGACCGCGCAGAACGAGAGGGTCCTTAGCGGCGATGAGAGCACCACACGCGGCCGGGCAGGCTCGTCGTGATGGACTGTTCCCCAGGGGAAGCGGCTGTTTAGACGGTCACATAGCCATGGGTGGGCCAGCGGTGAAGAACTCGGAAAATACGTGGCGGGCAGCCATGTAAGGAGGAGCAGGTGAAGGACAGTGAGAGCTCGGCGGCTCCGGATGCAAAAAACACAGCGGATAGGCTGAAGAAAAACGACTGTCACTCACGTCTGGCGGAGGCTGATCTGGCGATATGTCCTCCTGTAGACTCGAAAGTGGACAGCGTAACGTTAATCCAACCGAACTGTGTCAGTGCAGAGGTCGCGAGAAGCGAATGTCAACTGAGGAATAGCAGCGCGCCCAGATGTTATATGCCCGTGGGTGAGGGGTGTGGCCTCATCGGGCACTGGCCGCGCGCTTCTGTCTGTCTAGCCAGACTTGGTGCAATTGGATGCTTCTGCAGAGGTCAGGTACGGATGCCCTTCCCATAGGTGGATCTCGAACACGAGATGATGAAAGAGAACTGTTCTGTGTGTGTGTGTGTGATCGCCACGACACCGGAAACACGTCGAGATCCTTTAAAAGTCTGAAATGACGCAGAGAAGCGCTGCAATTTTTTAAAAATAGTTTACAGTGTTATTATTATTATTTACTTTATTTTATTTAAATATTACTGCTACCTCTCGCGATTATGCAACTCCAACGTAAAAACTGGCAAAGTTTGTTCGTTTGAAGGAATAAACCCATGGAATAAACCTACTCGTTTCCGTTTGTGATTCTGGGAAATGTAGTTTTCAGTCGTACCCAGATGCATTCTGAATCAGAGACAAAAAACTACAAATCCCACAAGAGGAGGTGGGAAGGAGCTAGTCAGTATGCGTGTTCATTGAAGTGCAGGAACATTTACAAATGTATTATTCACAATGCCAACATCCGGAGTAGTGTAAAGCTGACATAACTGCTGAATATAATTGTTTCATTTTAGCCGTTAACAATGAATACGCTGTTTGCGACCAGTTTGGTGTTTGTTGGTTGCTGCAGCAATGTTGTGTTTTTGGAACTTTTGGTTAGGTGAGTTGCATTTCTCTCACTTCTGATCATTCATTGTCAGTCATGTCTGATATGCTGTCATTTCTTACTTCTTTAAATCACATATTTTACAGGGATTTCCCAGGATGTGGAAATATTGTCACATTTGCTCAGTTTGCCTTCATTGCACTGGAGGGATTCATCTTCGAGACAAACTTTGGACGCAAAAAGCCACACATACCCCTCAGGTTAACAATTTACACAAGTTACATGTAACGTTAAACTAGTGCATTTTGGCTTCTCAGACTTGATTAGTAGACAGTGAAAATGCATTGATCATTTTAGGTGAATGTCTAATGATTTGCCTGATTCCCATCCCATTATGTTATATGTGCAATTGTGCATTTATTCGTTTTACAAAAATGAAATGCACATTTGCAGTTTTGACTGAAACAACCAGTTTTGCTTGTTGAACGAGGTGATAAAAGGCAGTGTTTACCGTTATTAATTATTACAATATCATAGGTGAAAGGTGAGCACCTTGCTTCGTCACCGGTACAGGTGGTTTGCAAGTCAAAGCTCAGTGCTGTGAACATTATCTATGTATATGTACATATTTGGGTAACACTTTATTTTAAGGTGACATTACTACATGTGCCTACTATTGTAATAACAGTAAATTATGCATAATGACAACTAACCCTAAACCAAACCATAACCGTAAGTACATGTAGTAAATTAATTTTGCTTATCTGAGTAAGTATAATGTGAAAATAAAGTGTAACTCATATTTGCATCGAATATCGGATGTACAATATGGCATACTGCATAATTTTTCACATACTGCACTGCACAGTGAATATAGAATATATAATCAACTCACTATAGTAATTTACAGATTAAAATTTTTTTTTTTTTATTGATTTATATTTTAAATGTTGTTTTTTTAATCTAATGTATTTATTTATTTAATTAATTTATTCATATTATTTTTAATTACTGGACTTTTCCACGCACCTCCTGTCACTCCCGGACTCGTCTTCCATTCCAAACATAGTCGTGCAGTTTTGAACCTCGACAAGATGACTTACGTTACAGTCTTTGTGCTAAATCTAGAACCACAGACCAGATAAGACGCATCTCCTACATTCAGTGGTTCTTAAATGGTTTTGCTTCAGGACAGATTTTGTTCTGTACTTTAGGTGGGCATGTGTAAAAATAAATAAAAATTACCTCAGTTAAACATTGTAATTTACACGTTTAATTAATGTTTTATTTGTTACAGTATGAGGGCATGCAAATCTGTTCATGTTGTTGCCAAGTAACATGAATTTGATCAAAAGAGTTTAGTAGATTTGCATTCAGCTCCCATGACCTTCAATGTCTCTTCTTTTGCAGTAACTATGTGATCATGGTGACTATGTTCTTTACCGTCAGCGTTATCAATAACTACGCCCTGAACTTTAACATCGCCATGCCACTGCATATGATCTTCAGATCAGTGAGTGTCATTCGTTTCATTCATTGCTTTGTAACTGTGCCTTAAAGATCTTTCTAAGTTCTCCTTTTGTTCACAGGGATCTTTAATAGCAAACATGGTTCTCGGGATTGTCATCTTGAAGAAAAGGTATGCTGAAGATCATTTTTTTCTGAAAAAAAACAACAACAACTAAATCAAGACTTTGTGAAGGGGTGTAAATTATTTAGCATATTGTTCATTAATATTATTACTTTTATCGTGACTGCAGATATTCGATGAGTAAATACCTCTCCATCGCTCTGGTGTCTCTGGGCATTTTCATCTGCACTATTATGTCGGCTAAACAAGTGGTGAGTTGCACAACCAGCCTGGGATTATTAGTAGTTTCATATTATAAAATATTCACATTTTGTCTGCACCTAATACATCAGGTTTGATCCTTATGTAGAGTGTTGAGAAAGGGGCCACGGAGGAAGATGGTGTTTATGCCTTCATGCATTGGCTTCTGGGTAATATTCTCACTGCACATTCAACGTTTTCCTCCACAATATAGTTATATTTAAAAAAAGAACATGTTAAATGACATTCGTAAAAATAAGCATTTAAAATGGTTGACTTAAAATTTGCACAGGACTGGGTCAGCATTTTTTTAATATATACATATATAAATAGAAATTGACACTTTTATACTGCAAGGATGCATTAAATTAATCAAAAGTGACAGTAAAGACATTTATGATGTTACAAAAGATGTCTATTTAAAATAAACACTGTTCTTTTGGACTTTATTCAGCTAAGAATCCTGAAAAATCACAGTTTCCACAAAAATATGAAGCAGCACGACTGTTTTCAACATTGATAAAATCATATTAGAGTGATTTCTGAAGGATCATGTGACACTGAAGACTGGAGGAATGATGCTGAAAATACAGCTTTACAATCATTACAATATGCAAAATAGCATCATTAGTGTGTTAGTAATATTCTGAACCTATTCCAAGACAGTTATTGAGGATGTGAAAAGTGAAATCATTTCTATTTTGGAGCACGTAAGCAAGATACTTTGTTAAAGGAGTAGTTCACTTTTGAAAAAACTTTTGCTGATAATTTACTCGCCCCCATGTCATCCGAGATGTCCATGTCTTTCTTTCTTCAGTCGAAAAGAAATGAAGGTTTTTGATGAAAACATTCCAGGATTTTCTGCATATAATGGACTTCAATGGGGACCAAACGGTCCAAGGTCCAAATGAGAGTTTCAGTGCAGCTTCAAATGTCTTTAAACGACACCAGACAATGAATAAGGGTCTTATCAAGCGAATCGATTGCTCATTTTAAAAATAAATAACAAATAAGTTTAAGTTTTATAAGCTCAAAAATGCTCGCCTTGTGATGCGCGTTCGTGACTCTCCTGTTTGAACTCGTTCATCAAAATGAACGAATCTTTTTACGAGTAAATTTGTTCGCTTTGTTTGTTGAATGATCCCAATGACTCGAAAAAAGATTTGTTCATTTTGATGTACGAGTTCGAACAGGAGAGTCCCAAATGTGGGTCACAGAACACAGCAAGGCGAGCATTTGTGCTTATAAAACTTAAACTTATTTGTTATTTATTTTTAAAATGAGCAATCGATTCGCTTGATAAGACCCTTATTCATCGTCTGGTGTCGTTTAAAGCCCTTTGAAGCTGCACTGAAACTCTCATTTGGACCTTGAACCGTTTGGTCCCCATTGAAGTCCATTATATGGAGAAAATCCTGGAATGTTTTCATCAAAAACCTTCATTTCTTTTCGACTGAAGAAAGAAAGACATGGACATCTTGGATGACATGGGGGCGTGTAAATTATCAGAAACAGTTTTTTTAAAAGTGAACTACTCCTTTAAATCAGTGCTGTTGTGTTTCAGGGATCGCCATGCTGACGTTCGCCTTGCTGATGTCTGCAAGAATGGGGATTTTCCAAGAAACTCTGTACAAGAAGTATGGAAAACACTCCAAGGAGGCTCTGTTCTACAATGTGAGTCCCTAACTGTACACATGATGCTGTCATACATGAGTTTGTGGGATAAAGTGTAATTTCTCTGCCTTTATTTCAGCACTGTCTGCCGTTACCAGGATTCCTCCTGCTGTCGACGGACATCTACAAACACGCCGTGCTCTTCAGCCAGAGCTGTGAGTCTGATTCAACACGGAGTCATATTAAGATGCATTTTGATGGATCGGATCACAAGTGGACGACACTAAATACAGGAGTAAACGGGGTATAAAACGTTTTGAGCTTGTCCACTTTCGGCACTTCCAGAGGTATTCGAAAACACATTAGACCGGATTGCTTTCGTAGTGTAAACGCTCATGTGGTCAAGTGTGTTCAAACAGACCTAGTCCATGAGATTGAAAGATCTGAAAAGCCCATTCATTTCCCAAGCCATAGACCCTTCCCTCGAAGACATCAGGACAGAAGTGTTTGAAAGTGGACTAAAGAGACAGATTTAAACACCAGGTGTAAACGGGAATGCGTCTCGCTCGTCTACTTGTGATCTGATCGACCAAAACACATCGTAATACCCGCTGGAAACAGGGCCACAGTAAATTAGTCCTCATCACTATATACTACCGTTCAAGACGTTAGGATCAGTGTGTTTAAAGAAAGTATTTTCTGCTCACAAGAAATTGTGAAATATTATTAGTTAATATACTATAAAATCTAATTTATTCCTGTGATCAAAGCTGTAACATCTTCGGTGATCCTTTTGATTTCTTATTGTTATCAATGTTGGAAACAGTTTTTGCTGCTTAAAGGAGTAGTTCACTTTAAAAAAAACTTTTGCTGATAATTTACTCGCCCCCGTGTCATCCAAGATGTCCATATCTTTCTTTCTTCAGTCGAAAAGAAATGAATGTTTTTGATGAAAACATTCCAGGATTTTCTCCATATAATGGACTTCAATGGGGACCAAACGGTTCAAGGTCAAAATGAGAGTTTCAGTGCAGCTTTAAACGACACCAGACGATGAATAAGGGTCTTATCTAGCGAAACGATCGCTCATTTAAAAAATAAATAAAAAAGTTTAAGTTTTAAAAGCTCAAATGCTCGCCTTGCTCTGTTCTGTGATGCGCGTTCGTGACTCTCCTGTTTGAACTCGTTCATCAAAATAAACGAATCTTTTTTGAGTTACTTCGTTCATTTCGTTCGTTGAATGAATCAAATGACTCGAAAAAAGGTTCATTCATTTTGATGAACGAGTTCGAACAGGAGAGTCACGAACGCGCATCACAGAACAGAGCAAGGCGAGCATTTGAGCTTATAAAACTTAAACTTTTTTATTTATTTTTTTAAATGAGCGATCGTTTCACTTGATAAGACCCTTATTCATCGTCTGGAGTCGTTTAAAGCCCTTTAAAGCTGCACTGAAACTCTCATTTGGACCTTGAACCGTTTGGACCCCATTGAAGTCCATTATATGGAGAAAATCCTGGAATGTTTTCATCAAAAACCTTCATTTCTTTTCGCCTGAAGAAAGAAAGACATGGATATATATATATATATATATATATATATATATATATAGGTGACTAGAAAGTTCAAAAGAACAGCATTAATTTGAAATAGAAATTTTACAACTCAATACAGTCAAATTAAATGCATTCTTACTGAATAAATGTGTTCATCTCTGTGTAAGTCTTGGATTTTGACATGACAAACTGATGCCTTCTCTCAAAGCTCCAGTGGAAATCCCTCTGATTGGTCAGTCTATGCCAGTCATGTGGTTTTACCTGCTGATGAACGTCATCACACAGTATCCTTTCGTATTTGTCTGTTTATAAGCTTTATTGGACCGAACTGTGGAATCCCGGTTTTATATTGCATATATCGTCCTTATCCAGATGTGTCAGATATGTGTGTATCCGCGGCGTCTTCATCCTGACTACAGAGTGCGCCTCGCTCACGGTCACACTAGTGGTGACGCTGCGCAAGTTTCTGAGCCTCATTATTTCCATCCTGTACTTCCGTAATCCCTTCACAACCTGGCATTGGGTGGGAACGGCCGTGGTGTTCCTGGGAACGTTGCTCTACACGGAAGTGTGGTCCAGCGTTCGTGTGGCAATGAAAGGAGAGAAAGCCCACAAGAAGGCAGAGTAAACTGGACAATGCGTTTTCATTGATTTACTGTGAATGGATGAGAGCTTGAAGTGTGTTTGGGCCAATTTTATGAGCTGTTTTTGAGCCAGATGTGTGTGTTAGAGCATTTGTCTGTAAGCTTGCACAATCCCTGACCTGTTTGACCCAAAATGGACCCTTATTTTGTTCCTGACACTATATTTACATTCAGGACTTGCAGTAGAATTATGTATTGATTTCCACAAGTATTTATTTATTTTCCGGTTTTTAATCACAGCCAGTTTCGTTAAGTCAGCGGAATGTGTCGGCCCACTTACATGTGTGAAATAATAATAAATACGACCACAAAAGGTAATGCAAAACTTTTATGTAATCGTTTTAAGCTGTTGTCATTTTATCAGTTGAGGCCTTACTCTAGCGCTTCATCAGGATGAGCTAAAGCAATACCGTAGAATACAAGACTGTATGAGTGTTCGTGAGGCTACAATTTGTTGCATGGATTTGTGTAAAAAAAAGTGTTTTCTATCAGCTAACACAGAGACCTCATAAACTAAAGGAAATCTTTGTCTTCTTTATTGGCTTTAAAAGTGTTGTTCCTCCTTGTATCTGAGGGATCAATTCCTAGGCTTTTTATGGGGTCATGTATTGTTAGTGGCTCATGTTGATGCAACTAATGCAGTTATTGTTAATATTGTAACATTAAAATAACGATGGAGATTTCAAGTGTATGATTTACATTTTTAGTAGCACAGAAACAGTTTGAATAATAATAATAATCACCTCATGTATTATTTACGCATTATATTAGCCACGCCCCCGATTTTATGAGAGACTACATTAAATATATTTATACTCGCGTAGCAAAAGAAAAACTCCACTGTAGTTTTTATTTTTTTTCCCACAACTTTCAAAAGAGGAAAAAATAGAGGGAATGATAACGGCAGTCGGAAGAGAGAAAGACAAACACCCTCCTCACAGCAGCATTAATTAGCTTATTTTGTAATTTGATGCAATTGTAATATAATACAAGGTATAGTGTTATAAATGTAAATAATTATCTAAAAAAAATTATATATATATAAAACATCGCTGGATTTACATCATTATTAGCCACGCCCCTACACGTCACGAAAAGCAGTTGGAAGAATGTCCACTTCAAGTCCTTCTAAGTTCTAACTTTACATATTTTATAAAATGTATGTTGAAAAAATAAAACATTTATTCTCAAATTATAAACGTTCATTATCTGGCAGTAATAATTCGCTGTCTCTCAGTAGGTTTGAATCTGAATGAACGGCGGGGCTGTGCAGAGAGATTCCCATAGGAAATTCCTCAGTGTGTGAGACGTGGGAAGGGCTCTGAACACGAGCTTTCGGCAGATATTGAAGCCCGTACTGAATTTCCCATCAGATAAATCCCGTTTTTTGTATCTTATTTACAATAATTACCACAAAGGTACACCGTCGCAGTGATGGGAGGCAACAGCAGCTCGCGCCACGTTTCCCTCGACGAAGCCGACGAGGTTACATTCGTAAAGGGCATTCGGGTAAGTGTAACTTAATAGTTAACAATAAACTTATGAAAAGGAATTTTCCGTTTTCGTTACTAAGTAGTTAACGTTATAGCTTCATAATCTCTTGCTCATACAAAACTTTCTGTGGTGCTTTGTTATTGTATTGAACTGCAGTGTATTATTGGAATATCGTGCAAAATGCAAGAATTGCAGTGTTTGTGGAGATTTCACTCGAAATCTTACACCACTTGAATATCGTGAAAAATGCAAGAAATGTATTGTTTGTGGAAATTTTATGGGTGTACAAAAAATGTACTGCTGTGCAGGTCATGTTGTGTTAAATATAGCTATGGGTCATGATCTGCATGCTAAGCATGCATACTTAACCTAGACATGACTGGTAAACTTTCATATTACTTATAGACATATTGTAGTGCCATGGTACATGATTTAGGTTGCCAGTTTATATCAATGAATGAATAATGGTATTATACTGTGCCATGATATTGGCAAAGTACTTAATTAAGGATAATTTCAATCAATTCCTGCATTATTTTGTAATTGCTTGCATATTGCATGAACTAGAAAAATAACAACGCAATATCAGCTAATGAAGATCCACGAATCCTGGTATTAATATTACAAAGTTCGAAAAAGATTATTAAATTCAATTTGCACAACAATAATCTGGGCAAAAAAGTTATACGAGATTCTTGTGGGACCGTCATACACTTTTAAACTTTTAGGCAAGGCAAGGCAAGTTTATTTATATAGCACATTTCATAAACAATGGCAATTCAAAGTGCTTTACATAGAAGAAATTAAAAGAATCAAAAGAAATCAGAATAATTAAAACAGTTTAGAATAAAAAAATATATATAAATAGGCGATGCAAAACATTTTTCCCACTTATCATTGAAAATGCAACTGTGCACATATTTTAATGAACAAAAGAAAATGTTTATCAATGCAATTTCTGATCTGATGATAAACAGCTTTCAGAGAGAGTGATTAATCGAATGAAGGAGTCTCCACCTGTGGTTCGCCCACAAGCCCCAACCAGATCATCATCAACTCCTCCGGTTGAGTCTTCAGTTCCGGATGAACATCATGTACCCATAATGCCTCGTTCTCCTTCATACGCCAGTGCTTTGGTCCCTCCTCCTCTTTCGGAGCCTCCTGTGACTGAGGAAACATCTACACCTCCTTCATCTGTTCAGGGTCTTCCAATTCCTCCACCTACCGGTACTGAGCATGTAGTTGTACCCGATCCTCAACCTGGATCTGCTAACATACCTGTCCCTGATCCTCAACCTGCTAAACCCATACATGCTCCTTCAAGTGAACCAATACCCTCTCCTCCATTAGTTGAATCAACCATTGCACTTGTTGAACCCTTTATACCCCCTCCTGTCACAACCTCTACTAGTGAACCTGTAACCAATCCGCCTTCACCAACCACAGACCCACTGACTGAGCCCGTAACATCTTTAGAGTCCTCTAATGAACCCATAGAGACTCCTGTACCTTCACCTGCTGATCTTGTGATGTCACCTTTCCCAATCTCCACACCCGATCCCGTTTTATCCATCATAGAGGAGTCTACTGTGTTACCATCTGGGTCCGTGTCAGATGTGGTTTTGCTTTCCAAGACACCTTCACCTGAAAAACCTCCTGTTGTTCCTTCCTTAATCGACCAAGTCGAGGTCTTTCCACATCAAACAGATGTTGGTAAGTTCATAATCTGGTATATTAGGCTTCATACCACAATCTTTCTTTTTAATAATAATAATAATAATAATAATTATTATTATTATTATTATTATACCACAATCTTTCTGGTTATTTTTTTGACTGATTGACCCGCAAAATCTCCAAATGAATCTTAACTCAGTCTTAGAGTCGATGAAATGATGTGTCACACAGCTCTCTGTATGTAAAATTGTATATGTATAATCTCCAACTTTATGCGCATAGTAGTACATACAGTAGCCTAAACTCACATAATGCGATATATAATATATAGCAAATCTCAACTGCCTGATTTTTTTTATTTGATTGCAAAATGTAACCATACCATCACCCAACTCTTTATATAAAGTTGGATATTTGTAATGTCCAAATGTATTTGCAATGCATGCATGTCGTATATTCGTGTAAAGCAATATAGCAAAGTCATCTAAACTCCCTGATGTTTTATTTCTAGGGATGCACCGATATGAAAATTTTGTCCGATACCGATAATTATATATATTTGAAAGCCGATAACCGATATATCAGCCGATAAATTTAAATCCAAATTTTTATCTAATTTTGAGAGCCTGATTACAAAAACAAAAGTCTCACAATTAAATCCATGTCCCAAGCGCACAATTATAATGATGTTCTCATTATAGTGTTGTATAGCCGATATGACAGATTTGCACTGTACATGTTGTACCGAACCGAATTTTAATTTTTTGAAGAGATTTCAATAATATTTCAAGAAATTCAAAAACATAGAAAGTGTCTCAGCTGAGGGGAATAATACATTATTTATCGGCTTTAATATATCGGCCTCATTTTATTTCCAGGCCGATAACGATAACATTAAAAATGAACATATATCGGCCGATACCGATATGCTGGCTGATATATCGTGCATCCCTATTTATTTCTATACTATATTATCGGCCAGCTCTTTATGTAAAGTCGTGGAAGTATGTCCAACTTTTTCTGCACATATTCAGTAAATTGACGTAAAACAATTTATATTATTTAGCAAATGTCAACGGCTTGATTGCTTGTATCCTCGCAAAATGTGATCATGATTTTCTCTAAAAAGCAAATAAATTTGACTCTATCCGTATTTTGAGGTACATCCGAGTTATTACTAGAAGTCTGTCTTTTTCACCAGAAGGACAAGTTGCTGCATTTTGATTTAGTAAAAAAAAAAAAATGTTGGTTGCACTTTATTTCACAGAACCTGTTCTTAGTGTACTTACCTGAAAAAGTATATATAAGGTAACAGCATGGGTTAAGGTTTGGTTTAGGGGTAAGTTCAGTGTTAATGCTTTGTAATTGTAATTGAAAATAGATGGGGTGAATTTTCATCTCATGTCGACTTTAATCTCCATTCAAATGTTGGTGTGTTTCTTCTGTTTAGTGAACGAGGAAAAGCTCAGGAAGGAGATCAGAGAAGGTCTCCAGAAGCTCCTGAGCGAGGAGATGAAGATGGCGGAGCGTAATATGCGACAACGGTGAAAACTGATCCGATCGAGATCCTTCAACAACAGACTCAAGTATAGTGAGTTTTAGTGTCTAAACAGTGTTTGTTTCTGTGTGTTATCGTAAGTCTGGAGGTAGAGAAAGCTGACGCGAAGGCCCAGGCTCAAGCCGCAGCCCGACTCCAGATTCAGGACGAGGTCCAGAAGGTTCTGGATCAGGAGAAGCCGTCTTATCAGCAGACTCTGGCCGATGCCATCAGGAGCGAGCAGTTGAACGCTCAGGAGGATCGTCTCATTACTCAGTATTATGTGAGTCAGCTTCTACACACAGGGTGTGTGTGTGTGTGTGTTATTATGTGAAAAATGCAAATATTTCAGTTTTTACATCAGATAGAGGAGAATTTTTTTTTGATAGATAGATGGATGGATGGATGGATGGATGGATGGATGGATGGATGGATAGATAGATAGATAGATAGATAGATAGATAGATAGATAGATAGATAGATGGATGGATAAACGGGTGAGTAGATGGAAGGATAGACGGATAGACGTATTGATTGATAGAGAGAACGATAGATAGATAGATAGATAGATAGATAGATAGATAGATAGATAGATGGATGGATAAACGGGTGAGTAGATGGAAGGATAGACGGATAGACGTATTGATTGATAGATAGATAGATAGATAGATAGATAGATAGATAGATAGATAGATAGATAGATAGATAGATAGATAGATAGATAGATAGATAGATAGATAGATAGATAGATAGATAGATAGATAGATAGATGGATGGATAAACGGGTGAGTAGATGGAAGGATAGACGGATAGACGTATTGATTGATAGAGAGAACGATAGATAGATAGATAGATAGATAGATAGATAGATAGATAGATAGATAGATAGATAGATAGATAGATAGATAGATAGATAGATAGATAGATAGATAGATAGATGGATGGATAAACGGGTGAGTAGATGGAAGGATAGACGGATAGACGTATTGATTGATAGATAGATAGATAGATAGATAGATAGATAGATAGACAGATAGATAGATAGATAGATAGATAGATAGATAGATAGATAGATAGATAGATGGATAAACGGGTGAGTAGATGGAAGGATAGACGGATAGACGTATTGATAGATAGATAGATAGATAGATAGATAGATAGATAGATAGATAGATAGATAGATAGATAGATAGATAGATAGATAGATAGATAGATAGATAGATAGATAGATAGATAGATAGATAGATAGATGGATAAACGGGTGAGTAGATGGAAGGATAGACGGATAGACGTATTGATAGATAGATAGATAGATAGATAGATAGATAGATAGATAGATAGATAGATAGATAGATAGATAGATAGATAGATAGATAGATAGATAGATAGATAGATAGATAGATAGATAGATAGATAGATAGATAGATGGATGGATAAACGGGTGAGTAGATGGAAGGATAGACGGATAGACGTATTGATTGATAGAGAGAATGATAGAGAGAATGATAGATAGATAGATAGATAGATAGATAGATAGATAGATAGATAGATAGATAGATAGATAGATAGATAGATAGATAGATAGATAGATAGATAGATAGATAGATAGATTTTGAACTGGTGATGTTTTGCTGCTTAACTCCACTGTCGCTCTTTTTCTTTTCATTTCTCTCTTTCTCTGGATCTGCTCGTGTCTTTCAGTGGATGGAGAGGAAGGTAAGACGCTCTCGCCAACTCGTTCTTTCACTTCTTACAGACGTTTGTGACATTTCTATTGAGTGAGTGAGTGAGTGAAAGCTCAAGTACAAGTTTAGATGAGTTCAGTTTAATGTTCATAAATGTATCACACACACACAGCCTTTGGTGTAAATTTGACATCACTTTTCAGTTCAGAGGTCATTGTGTAATGCATGTGCCTTTAAACTCTATTTAGTTATTTATGAGAGATTTCCAGGTTGATCCGGTCATGTCGTGTGTGATCTTTAGGCTCAGAAGCTGGAAGAGAAGCAGAAAGATCTGGAAAATCAGGAGTCTCTGTTCCAGAAGCAGATCGCCAAGATGCAAGAAAAGGCAAAATGATTCGTCTCATCTTTGCATATAAATGATATGACATGTATTGACCGTCTCTTTGCTGTCGTACAGGCGGCTCAGTTCACTAAAATCACAGCTGAACATCACAGGAAAGGCTTAGAAGATGCAAACAGCCGCTTCAGGTGAGCAAGCAAGATTAGTTTTACTAATGTAGCTTTTATTTTTATATTTTTAGTAGGGCTGTCAGTTAAATGCGTTATTAACGGCGTTAGCGCAAACCTAGCAAACTTTGTAGTTTTTTTGTACTATGAAACGCATACATTTCAATGGCTTGCGCCGCGCGAGGACGTTTTGTTGCTTCATCGACCAAAGCACAAGCGGATCTAGCTAGACCGAAAACAAAACAACAGGCACGCCACACACACTCGTTTGGGCTCGCGAGCCGGCCAAATAGTTGGTTAACGTTACGTTTTGAGTGGATGACGAGCGCGAGACGCTGAAATGGATGCCAATAAGATTCTGAATGGAAAGTTGCCAAATGACCAAAGTGATCTGTGTGTTTTGTCGTTGTGAACTCAGCTATCATCATCGCAGCACGTCCAGTCTGAAATACCACTTAATGATGGCCAAGCACACACACACACACACTGTACTGTCAATAAAAAACATTTGAATCCAAGCCGATCCACTTTTCCATGTTGATAAGAGCATTAAAATGAGAAAAAAATAATGTGAGAAAAAGAAATCAAGAGACATTTAGAATAGATAAAAATGTGCGATTAATCGTGAGTTAACTATGACATTAATGCAATTAATCGTGATTAAATATAATTTTGACTAATTTTTAGCATACTTGCGTTCATGTTGTATTGCAGTTACAGAAATTAATTATAGATGTAATTGCGTGCAGGAAATTATTATAATAATAACAATAGTACAATGTTAAAACATGTATGTATATACTTTAGTGGATTGTATCAAATGATTAATTTAAATATTAGTATATTGTAGTTATAGACACCTAATATAAAGCGGGTCCAGTTTAATTTTTTAGTATGTGCTTTTTGTCATTTTATTATTATTATTTTTTTTACGCTTCAACTGAAACTTATTTCAGCAACATTTCTGATTTTTCGTTTAGTTTAACAAATATTTATATTTCGTTTAATTTCAGATTTATTTTAATAAACATAAATGTTTGTAATAGTTTTAGTTTTAGCTAACGATAATAACCCCGGTGCAAGATCAGTAAATCCTACGCTATCTCACAACTAATTCGTCCGAGTGTTTAAAAAGTGGCTAATTCATACAACCTCACTTTGTCTAAATTCACGTGATGGGTAGGTTTAGGGGCGGGGTCAGGGATAGGTCATTCGTATGAATTCATACGTGTTGGCCAACTCGTAAAATATTTACGATTTAGCGAAAATCGTACTAATTCGTACGAGTGAGGTCGTACGAATTGGCCGCCTCGTAAAATCCGTACGAATTGCCGTGAGATCGGGTTGGTCAATCAGTGTTTAGTTTTTCATATGAATCTCTTTCTCACTCTCTCTCTAGGCGATACCAGATCAAGCCCGTGTGTTTGGATCTACAGAGTCAGATAATGAAGTGTTACTCTGAGAATAAAGGTCAAACTATGAGCTGTTCCAACATCGCATCGCTGTACATTCAGTGTGTGGACCGCGCCAAACAGGTGAACACTCGGATAAACAGGACATGACTTGTATGCAAAATAGCAAACAAAATGCTAATTAAGAAAAGCTTAGAGGACATTTTGAACTAAGACTGTGGTTGCATTTCTTTCTTTTTTTTTTTCCAGGATAAAAGGTTGAGCACTGGAGGTTAACTAACCGGCCTGAACTTCAGATCTACGGTGTCCATTACAGCAAATACACACATCTAAACCTATTGCGTACTGTACAGCAACACATTTTCCACTGGAAGTTTGTGGGAATGTCATCCCTATAGAAAAAGAAAAGAAAACGTAACACATTAAATGTGCTGTTCAGGTATATGAGCCATGATTGGACCACGCTAGTGAAATACCTCAAACTCTTTAAACTGTGAGCTAAATGATTTCAGGTGCTATCGAGTGCACAGATATAGTTCGGCGATTCAGAAAAATAATGCACACTTATTTTGCATGGCGATGCACAATCTGGAAGCTGCTGTCTGATGATACATTTTTGCGTAGTAAAAATTTGTGCCTTAACCTTGAAATGCTTTTGTTATGGTAATTTTGGGTAAATGTGATTGACTTTTACCAGCACAGGTTGGATTTCGTTCAAATTAGTCAATGGCAACTCCTATAAAAATGGCTCTTTTCCAGCCTCGGTCGGTTCTTCGCTGTGCAACTTATTTCCACTAGATGGCGCTGAGGTTATTGTAATATTCTTGATGTATTGTGGAACCACGCTGGTCTAGAAGGTTAAAAGGACACTAAAAATTCTGCAATCACATTTTCCCAAGCCTCTGATCAGCAGAATGTCAATAAGTTCAGTGTGAGATGAACATGAGCGGCAGTATTTGCATTTAGAGCTTATTTTCTAGTGTATTATATGAATAGTAGGAAGGGGGCTGTAGTTCTGTCATCATACGAGAATGTGAAATGAATAAGAAATGATGTCCACTGGTGTCCTACATGAGCACACAGTCTAGTAGATTCAGCACAGCAATCACATCCATGCCTTAACCTTCTATTGCATGCATTATGAAAGCATGTTAAATGCTAAATATTCTTGCATAAAAGGGACCTCATTATTGAAATCAAAATCAATAGCCTTGCGTTTTATTACGACGTTAGTTAAAGACTGTCATCATTTACTCTCAACCTCATGTTCCAAACCCATATGAATGACTTCTTTTATTGTGTTGAACATTGCCTATATGTTACTCTTTTTGCATGCATTTAAAACTATTTCAAGTCAAATGAAACTAATTTGCTACAAAATCTTTCCTTTTAACAAGCTGATTGTTTAATCAGTCAGTTGAGCTCAAAATTCACAAATGAATCATTAGAAAAAAATCTAGTCAGATTTTGATCTGAGGGTGAGTAATTGATGGCAGCATTTTGATGTTTATGTAAACTATCCCTTTAACCATAGATAGATACGAAAGATTCAAAAATGAAAAACAAATAAAAGCAAAAGTATTCATAGTCGCTGTTTTAATTTCATCCCACAGTTGCTTCTGAACAATAAGTGTTTAAGCAATCATAAATGTATAGGACTGTAAAGTTGATTGTGCTTATCAGTTCAAGATGATTTTAAAGAATGCTAGGATGTACTGTGACCAAGAAAAGAGTTTAAATTCGTACTCATTTCTTCATTATAACCCGTTTTATATGCATCAGGTGTAGGGTTGGGTATCGAGAATCGAGTATCGATTGGAACCGAGACTAACTTTTAGTTTTTCCCGAAATCGTTCAAAAGTTAAAATTTCGATTCCTAGTTTCGATATTCGGAGTCCGCCGAGCGGAAGAAGAAACCGCTGAACAACAGCAACGAAGAAGCGTCTACCGGAAGTGTTGGCATAACCACGCGAGTCGAACATGAGTAACTTACGTCGGCGATCCAAAGTGTGGCTTCACTTTTCTAAAAATAACGAAATCAACAAAAGGAGTATTTTTACAGAAGGAGTATTTCCTTCAGAAAGGCCGTTGATTAGCAAGGTTAGCTAAACTTTTTTGACCCTGCCTCTTAATAGAATCGGAATCGAGAATCGTTAGGAACCGGAATCGAAACTCGGAATCGGAATCAGAATCGTTCAAATTCAAACGATACCCAACCCTAATCAGGTGCTTGTAAAGTGTACAGAATGGGCTTGTTACCCAGAATGCAATAGACGGCTGTTTGCAAACCTGAAACCACGACGCACTCCTGGTTCCCTTTATCCTTAAATCTAGCTCGACATGAGCAAACCAATATGATGAAAGATCTAACGGGTGACATTTACAAAACCCTTGTGGTACATTGACTGTTTACACAGGGCTTGATGATTCTCAATTACAGTTTTATAGGATGATCTGAGAGGTGCGAATGTTATGAGAGTGAAGTGTGACGAAAGGTCATATTGAACGGCTGGTTTAGTTGTTTGGAGTGCCGTCACAGACAGAATAGATTATAAAACGGTAAAACCCAACTGTTTAACTCTGTGGGAGTTGTAAAATGAGCCTATTTCCAAAAAAAGTGGAGTATCCCTTTTGTGGTTCTAAAATGTATAATTAACGGTGTAGCGACACCATATCTTTGTCTCAAATTTGCCCCTTTTAAATAGTGTGCAATTTACCTGTCATCCAGTCTGATCCAGTCAGAGATTCCTTGAATGGTAAATTGTACTGAACAAATTACTTAATGTTTTCGTTTTCATTTATTGTAAAACATAGTTCGGTTCCAAATCTGTAATGACACGTTGTTTTATGAATAAGCAGACAGTGATGTCACATGGGTCAAGTACTATGTTCATTTTGAGTCAAAAGTTGTATGAATCAAGAATAGCTTCACAAGATTCGGGCGATTGTAAATCCTTTTGATTGAATCATTTAAAGGGATATTTCACTTTGAAATTAATTTTTGATATGTTTTATCTTACCTCAAGGGCATCCAAGATGTAGGAGTCTTTGTTTTCCACAGTATTTTCAATTTTGACATTTTTCAGTCAAATTGTTGTTGTCTATCAGTCATACACTGGAGGCTAAGGGGGTCCACCAAAGAGCATGCACAGAGAAGTCCAAATTAAACATGATTTAATGACTCGTAAATGTAAGTACACATTGATGGCCTAAGACACGAAACGAGCGTTTTGTGTGAGAAAACGAACAGTATTTATATCGTTTTTACCTCGTGTAATCATAGTGATCTGAATCAGTTGTGCAATGTCCAACTGAACCGAACTGAATCAGTTCAATGTTACGCCGTCGTTTTGACACTTATATTTCGTTCTATAGCTTCATCCCAGTGTTATTGTTAACCAAAACTAAATCGTTTTCATTAACTGAAATAAAATTAAAAATATTAGATCAAATGAAAATGTTTACTTGGCAATTAAATACGTTTAAGTTGAAGTAATATAATTAATAATACTAAAAGTGAAATAAATAGAAAAGCTATTAAGTGAAGCAAATGTGTATAATTATAAACAAAACTGAACTGGTTCTTGAGTTTCATGTGAATCGATAAAGCGGCATATGTCCATTTCGTTCTTGACGACACAGAATAATTCTCACTGAACGCACAATAGACCTCTAAGAGCTGGGAACATTTTCATTAATATGCAGATTTAGTGAATGGGAGCGCTTAACTTTTTTTGTGAATGCAAAATGAGGGACGTTTTGTCCTTGACGACAGCAGTGCCGAAATAAACCAGACGTTTCCTCAGATTTGACAGCATGTCTTCCCTTCTTTTCTTTGCATATCATGAGGCTTTTACAACTTGTTTGTTACCAGCTTTTAATTTGCGGGCTGTCACTCAAAGCTATCACATGACACACCTAAAGACTTGGCGGACAGCGCAAAAGGCGACTTTTGTAAGTACTTTTGGTGTTTGTTAATGTTTGGAGCTTTACATATGAATTGCTGTGTGTCAATAATTCTCCTTTTTTGTTCCACAGAAATCATAATATTCTCATATTCCTGCACAAGATAACTTCAGATGGCTGTAGCTTGGAAGGAAAAGCAGCCATCGTGGCGGGTTAATGTTCACAGCATCTGCGTTCGTGTCAAAGAGCTGATGGATTTCATCTTTCCCCCCTCCTAGTTTATTACAAATACATGTATACACAGGCTACAAGTCATAATAGAGGTACATAACTGATCAAGAGTATGTACAAATCCCATGTATTTACATTACATACAGTGATTTATAAAGGACATGCATCTTGTAACTGCTGTAGTATCATTCTATGAAACCTATGATATTATATTCCAAGTTAGTTATATAAATAATACGATTATTTGATACCTACGGAGGCGTATTGCATTCACTTGAAGAAGAAAAAATGTACTCTGTTTTTCTGAATTAATGAGTTAATTTTTCATGAGAAAAAATTTTTTGCTCTGTTTTTCTGAATTAATGAGTTATTTTTTTATGAGAAAAACGTTTTTGCTCTGTTTTTCTGAATTAGCGAGTTAATGTTTCATGGAAAAATGTTTTTTTTTTTGCTTGGTTTTTCTGAATTAACGAGTTAATTTTTCATGAGAAAAAAAATGTTGCTCTGTTTTTCTGAATTAATGAGTTAATTTTTCATGAGAAAAAAGTTTTTGCTCTGTTTTTCTGAATTAACGAGTTAATTTTTCAAGGAATTTTTTTTTTGTTAACTCAGAAAAACTCATTAACAAATTTTTTTTCTCAAGAAAAATTAACTCATTAATTTAGAAAAACAGAGCAAATTTTTTTTTCTCATGAAAATTTAACTCATTAATTCAGAAAAACAGAGCAAATTTTTTTTTCTCATGAAAAATTAACTCATTAATTCAGAAAAACAGAGCAAAAACTTTTTTTCTCATGAAAAATTAACTCATTAATTCATAAAAACAGAGCAAAACTTTTTTTCTCATGAAAAATTAACTCATTAATTCAGAAAAACAGAGCAAAAACTTTTTTTCTCATGAAAAATTAACTCATTAATTCAGAAAAACAGAGCAAAAACTTTTTTTCTCATGAAAAATTACCTCATTAATTAAAAAAAACAGAGTACATTTTTTTTTCTTCAAGTGAATGCAATACGCCTCCGTAGATACCTGCTCATGTACGACTAATATTCACATCACGTGGTTCCCTTTATGGATAACAGTGCTTTTATGAAAACGAGGTTGCAAAGTGGCTTTAATCGGCATCTTCCGATGATAGGCATTTCTGCCTGGCTTCGTGATCGTCAAACGTCACTTTCTTATTCCGTTTAGGGTCGATCCAGGAGTTTCGAATCACTGCATTGTTCGGCAGCGGATCCGCCTCGATGATGGACACCACCCGTTTCTTCATTTTACTCTTCAGGACTTTCTGAAACTTCTGCCTTGTGAAGGCATACAAGAGTGGGTGGAAGACCGTGGTGCCGTAGGCCATGACCAGAAAACCCATTCTGAGCTTGACGGTGAGGTCGCTGGGGCCTGCGCTGAGAATCACAGTGTTTAAAACGGTAATGGGCGTCCAACAGAGGAGGAACGTGGAGATGATTAGCAACGACATGCGGAAAACGCGCTTTTGGCGCTCACGGCGTTCCCGGTGGCGTTTGACTGCCCGCCGCAGGGCGATGATCACAGAGACTGACGTGCGCATGCCGAGTGGAGCGTTTCCGCGGTTTCCGGCGCTGCTTTGCGAGGCGTCTGTGATCTCGGGAAGCTGTTGTTCAGATGTCGACATAAGAGAGAAGTTCTTTTTCCTCCTCATCTTCTTCTTCTTCTTCTGCGTGGCATGGAAGCGCGTGCCAATGCGGATGTTGAGAGCCTGCAGGATCTTGGCGTATGTCATTAGCATTATGACGGCAGTCAAACAGAAAATGGGGATTTGGGCCACTAGGTGGTAGTACAGACCGAGTTCGGTGTAATACTCGTTTACGTGCACGACGGCGGTCTGATTTGCTTTGGTGGGCTCCGGTCCCAAGAATCCCACTTCGATAAATGGCACCAAGAAGCTAGCAAAGGACAGCACCCAAATGCAACCCAACAGAGCCACCGCTCGTCCCATGGTCAGCACGCGATTGGCGGGTTTAACGGAGATGTCGTAGCGGTCCAAAGTGATGGCTAGCACGTTAGCTGCCGTAGCCACGCTAGCGAAAGACACGCAGGCCTCGTGGAAGCAGCACACGAGCACCGTGTCGCTTTGCAATGACAGCATTAGCACGACGATGGTTAGCGGGATGCAGCAAACGCACACCAACACGTCCAGCACGTGCAGGTTCATGGTGACGATGTTGCTAACGGAATTGACCAGGTTGGACTTCATGCAGTAGAGCGCCAACACGGTCAGGTTGCTGCTCAAGCCCAGGACAATCTCCAGCATGAGGAATCCAGTCAGGGACACCTGGAAGCTGAGCGGGTACGGGATCGGGCCGGCCGCCGCCGCCATGGCGGGACTCACGGCCTCGGTGATGTCAAGGACGGTAACGTTACTCATGGTGCTTTCTTCCTCCGTTGAGGGAGGGACGTGCATTATCCTGAAAGGTAAAAACAGCGGGATGCACAGTCAGAGAAACGTAGAAAGACCAGGCGCGTTTGAACAGCATTGTTTCATTCGGAATTTAATGTCTTGAAGATGAATCGATAGCTTGAATGACGGATGGATGGATGAATGATTAGATAGATAAAAATGGATACAATTCAGTAAATACTTCTTCCTTTCATTCCAATTCGACTTCCTGTCGACTGTAACCAATTTATTTCAAATTCACACTCGTTCACTCATTTCAATTCTGACTTTTGTACAACCCTCTTTGTTATGGCGCTTTTCCATTTCCAGTACCAACTCGACTCGGCTCGCTTTTCGCACCGTTTTCCATTGCAGACTACCGCCACAAATAGTACCCGGTCGTCATAGCAACGCCTTTCGTTCCTCGCTGCCCCATCAATCTCTCGCTGGATCCTCTCTTCGGCCACCCAGACTGATCTCATGAAGTAGCGTGTGTATGACACGCCAATTCGTATTTCCATTTTTGGCGTGCTATCAAGACGCATAATCGCTTTTCAGCGTGTTTATGAACGCAGTTGACTTAACGTTATTACTGTATATATAAATAAATATATGACTTACCTCAACCCTGTCCCTAAACCTAACCGTCACTGGGGTTAATGGCATTTATGACTGTTCCCTCACCATCCTAGGAAAGAAAAAGGGGTCTCCCCAGATGTAGATCTACATTTTGCTTTGTTTCGCGTGGACATTTGACGGCGTGTACAGACACGCGGAATCACTCGGACGTTAATGGCGTAGACATACACGCGGATAGCTCAAAATGCGTAGAGATAACATGCCACTTGACTCGAAAGTGGCATGTATGTTTACGCAAAAGCCATGATGTCATGTTGCGAGTTGCCATAATAATAGTAATAAGTTTAGAAACTATCTCCGGCCAAACTATTTAAAGGGGTGATGAACTGAGAATTTAAATTTTCCTTGAGCTTTTGACATCTAAGAGGTCATCATATTATAAGAATATCCTGTAAGTTTCAGAACTGAAAACGTCCTTGTTAGTCCAATAAAAGCTTTTATTGACACCAGCCTCTGAAAACGACTCTGTTTTGAAAAGTGGGAAACTGACGTCGAAGGGGTTAAAACACCACCCCCGCAGAAGAAGATCAACACCTGCTTCAACACGGCCGGTTTAGCCCCGCCCACAGATTCGCGCATTACACGCATAGCTAAGTAGCCTAACATACATGCCTACCTCGTGATGACAAACCGGTTCGTTCTACCGAGCAGTACAGAATATTGTGGAAGAAGACAGTCGCTGCATAAGCTTCCTCTGGACTCCAATAGGACTGCATGGATAAACTTTATTTTTAATGACGTTCCAGCTGATGAGGGTAAAACATCGTCCATCTGTTCGCTTCATTTCACTGAGGATTGTTTTGTAAACAAGACTGGATTTGCAGACCGATTAAGAATAAAGAACGGTGCTGTGCCGTCTATATTGGATCTGACAGGAATTGTGCTACAAGCGGACTCTTGGTTGAACATGTATGGGCGAATCCGGTTGCCATTTGACAACATTGGACGTTTCCTCCCACGTACAACGACGGGTGAGTTAAACTCATTATAATATGCAAAACTGTTGTCCACTCACAGCAGTGGGCGTTTTTTTCCAAGTCTTCAGTTCAGTGCGACACGCCCATAAAAACCGACCGTATTTCAGGAAGGCTCACAACTTGGGTACAAAATAGCCTATTAGCCTATTCTAAACTGTTTTAATTATTCTGACTTCTTTAATTTCTTCCATGTAAAGCACTTTGAATTGCCACTGTGTATGAAATGTGCTATATAAATAAACTTGCCTTGCCTATTACTTATTCATTTTGAAGTTTTTGAATGCAAAAACCAAGCGAACGTCATAAGTTGACCTCAGACAACAATATAATAAAATTTTAAAAGCCAGTTCATGACCCCTTTAAAAATAGCGGGGATATTCTTGACACTCCATTTGGCGTGTGCAATAATGACGCAGTGAATGGTGACGATTCTCTCTGACCAATCAACAGTCGGCATTGTTTTCACGTCACATTTTAGTATCGCTTTAGCTCGCTCATAACCTCGCCGGAGGTGCTACTAAAAAAAGTACCCCAAAGCAGGAACAGCAAACAAAGTCGAGCCGAGCTGGTACTGTGTAGTGGAATCCACTACTAATCTAAGAAAAGAACAAACTAAGTTGTCTGTAATGGCCACAATAAGACTTATTGGGCATCTCACTTGAGACCCAAAAAAAAAAACCATTAGATTAAGGAATCTGTGGTAGATTTCTGCTGGATTCGAATCACCACCGAACATACTAAGTTCTGTATGTCGTACTTGTTCAGATTCCCTATGGGCCTGCTAATGGCCTTACATCTGAGGATCCTGTGCACGTTGACTAATAATGCATTGGTTATGCACTCGGTGCTGCTATGAATAGACTCACTTTAGGCATTATTTTTTTGTCCACAATGCATTTTCATTTGTTGCATTTGTTGTGATGGATTGCTCCATTTGCAAATGTGACCGTCTTTAGTGCTGCGTTTCATTCATCACCGTGAGAGGATTGTCGAGATAAGTATTAACCTGGCTTTTGTAATTTACTCCATGTAGATGGATGCATCAAGGTGCCAACTTGGTACTAATAACTCTTTTTTGTTGTTGTTTTCATGTAGGCTGAGTGAAACCATATGGAAACTCAAATGACTTCATGAGCTACATCTCAACAGATCATCAAGCTTGTTTTCTGGACGTCGAAATACATTGACGACTAATGACAACCGTACAATAGTTTATTCAGCACATTAGTTGACTCACCCTTCCCCTTCCAGGTTTTTTTCTCAGCCTCGGGAGTCAGCAGTCGAGACGGGAGAGTCTGGAAGGGGTGCAAGTTGTACATCAGCCCCAGGCATGGCCTTTCAAGGAAGTCTTCTGCACTTCTTAATCCAAGCAAATCTCTCTTAATGATCAGGGATGATGTTTTTGTACTAAACCAATTGATATGTTTGGTCTCCTGCCATGTCCAAACCTAACAAAGACTTGGCATTCCCGTTTTCTTCAACGCACCGATTGAGTCAGAGCACATGACAAGTGATTTACAGACAAACCGTCCATTTTAATTTTTCAAACCACCGAAAGCAATTGTTTTCGATTAATTATTATATCCACGTCAGGGTTATCGCTCGATACCATCAGCACGGTCCTTCACTGCTGACATATTCCACTTATTGCAGTTTCATGAGCCCTAGAAGGTGATAAATCCATATTGATTTGCTGATTTGCATGTGCCATCTGGTGAAGAATCCAAGGTCGCTGAATTGTTTAGGTTGGGGAATTGGCGACGTAATTTCCAGTCCCCTCACAGAAGGTCACCTTCAGGTTGCGTTATCAATGAAGCCCATGATAAAAACTTTAAACATCCGTGGTGAAATCCCCTGGGAAATCCACTCTTCCTGAGAGATGGCACTTCAGTTTGATTCCACAATCCTAACAAGAAAAAAGAAGCAGAGAAAAAGTGTTGATAAGTGAACGATCAATTATTCATTAAGCCTGCATCCAATCCGTCATCAAGTAAGGACATTCATGTGTTATCCATTCATCTTGTCCAAGCGGTCTGCGGAAACGCACAAGCTCTGGTCTTGCTTAACGTCCATGTGAAGGTACAAGTAACATCTGGCTTGATGGATGGGCCCGTGCATCTACAAACACTCGTTTCCCGAGCAATACCGTTTAGGGACGGTAACGCAATCACCTGTGTTGTTTTACGTCTGTACTTTCTCACATCATTTTTCAGTCAACGGCCATGCGAGAATATGCCTGGATCACGTGTAACGAGGTGGTCGTGTTCCAGCCGTGAATGAGGTTTTACACTAAATTTTTCCCAGATGTTACACTCCAGCTGAGGGGAAACCCGTAAACAGAATCGATTGGGTATCGGGGGTGAAATTTGTCAGCGGAGACGTGGATCAATAGACTAACTAAAGTTAATCACAAATATTCAGATGGGGTTTTCAATGACAAATCCTTCAATCATAAAGGATCTTACAAAACGCCCCTTCTATCCTTCATTTTGCTGATTTATTTGAATTGTATCGTCTCTAGGGCGACTCTATTCCAAGTTTCGACATTTGCTCTTTTGATTGAACCAAGCATGCATTTTGTTTTCACCAAAGTTATTCAATATCACCAGCTTACCTTTGCGCTCCCAGAGTTCTCATCTGCCATGCAACGTAGAGCATCACTGAAGCATCACCTGCTGAGATCCACAAGTGCACAGACTTTTGCATGTCAGCGAGTCGTAAACCCGAATCAAATCCCGTCCGTGCGAACTGTCTTCAGTGGCAGTGGAGTGAGTTTGATCTGTGTCTTTCACTGTCTTGCTTCTTGTCTACACTCTCTCTTCGAACTGTGATGCATTGAAGTGTTGCCGATGCTCCTCCGAAACCTTGCTTGTCCCCCCTCTCTCTCTCGTTCGCTCCTTCTCTATCTTCGTCTCCCTCTCTCACTCACTGCGGCGGTTTTGCAGTGTTGCTCTCTGCTCTGATTGGTCTGCCGTAATGGGGTTAACCCTTTCCTCCCCAGAGAGTGGGGATGCACTCTTTTGTTTTCTTGTCGTTCTCTCCATCCTGCGATGGAAGCGCAGTCTCGGCTGCATCTGTCAGTCCCTGCGGAGATGCTTTGGTTGCTATTTAAACACTGTGTCAGAGTTGCATGTTTTCATTCATATTTGATGCCGTGCCTCTGTGATGAAAATGGATATGTGTCTTTCTACTGGGAAAAGGACACTAAAAGAATGTGGCTGTGTTATAAACCTAGTGAGCTGTCTATGTTATGGTGCAAAGGGAGTTTTTTAAGACTATTACTTATATGATTCTTCATTTTGGCTGAAACAGCAAAATGTGTCCAGTATCTATAAAAACTATACATGCACCGATATAATAAGCCGATAATTATTTCGGTATGTTACGACAGGTGAATTTAAGCATCACAACATTACAATGTACAGAATGAAAATAAAAAGATAGATTTAAAAAAATAGTTATATAATGATATTAAATATGTATTCCGATTCATTTTAAGATTAGCTAAAGATTACATTGTGTCAATGTTAGAAAAATATTAGTATTTTTTTGAAGATGAACATTTAGCAAGTAGATGTAATATTACATATCTAATATCGACCGATGACCAATATGAACAATTTAAAAATCAGATTAATTAAAAATGATCTTTCGCAACATATTTTCGTATAACATATTGTATTTTATATGTGGTTAATGTTAAAGGGATAGTTCACTTTGAAATTAATTTTTGATATGTTTTATCTTACCTCAAGGGCATCCAAGATGTAGGAGTCTTTGTTTTCACAGTATTTTCAATTTTGACATTTTTCGGTCAAACCGTTGTTGTCTATCAGTCATACACTGGAGGCTAAGGGGGTCCACCAAAGAGCAGCACAGAGAAGTCCAAATTAAACATGATTTAATGACTCGTAAATGTAAGTACACATTGATGGCCTAAGACACAAAACGAGCGTTTTGAGAAAACCAACAGTATTTATATCGTTTTTACCTCGTGTAATCAGTGATCTGAAACAGTTGTGCAATGTCCAACTGAACCGAACTGAATCAGTTCAATGTTAGTTTACGCCGGAAGTGATCGCTCGCGTGTGACGTCACTCAATATTTACGCGGAGATTTCGTAAGTTTTACCTTTTACTAAACATATTTAGATATACCGAAATCGTCTTCCATTGCGGTTTCCCGTATATCTAAATATGTTTAGTGAAAGGTAAAACTTCCGAAATCTCTGTATAAACAAAAAGTGACGTCGGCGCGCAAGCGATCACTTCCAGACCCGAAGCGCCCGTGCCGTCAGATCATTTTGTCATGGCTATGATTACACGAGGTAAAACGATATAAATACTGTTCGTTTTCTCACACAAAACGCTCATTTCGTGTCTTAGGCCATCATTGTGTACTTACATGTACGAGTCATTAAATCATGTTTAATTTGGACTTCTCTGTGCTGCTCTTTGGTGGACCCCCTTAGCCTCCAGTGTATGACTGATAGACAACAACGGTTTGACTGAAAAATTTCAAAATTGAAAATACTGTGGAAACAAAGACACCTACATCTTGGATGCCCTTGAGGTAAGATAAAACATATCAAAAATTAATTTCAAAGTGAACTATCCCTTTAATGGGAAAGTCGAGTCTAACATTAATTTTACAAAGTTGAGCACTATTTATATGACGTAAGAATAGCTGCCTATCCAAAAATTATTCAATTAAAACCAACTTTAGGCAGTAGGCAGCTCAATGATTTGAATCCGAGCATGTGTGTTATATTTAGATGATGGGAACACTTAGCGTGTGTGTGTGATAAGTAGAGGAATTGTGATTGATAGTTTCAATTAAACCGGCCTGTCAGCTGGCAGAAGGAGCAGTCTTTCTCTATTCATTTTGTTTGGCTCATTTGGCAGGTAAGGGTGGGCGTCGACAGTGACAGTCGTAACGAGAATATGTGCGTGTTCATATTTGAAGCACTTGTTGGCGTGCAGCTCTTCTGAGACACACATGTTGTTTTATTAAGTAGTAAACAGCCGTCTATAGACACGGCGGCAAAACTTTTCACTAAAACCAGGCTCGATATTTCAGCTGCCATTAATATTTCAGCATGCTTTCCCAGCAGCCTTCCAACACTGCTTCAAAAATAACATGGTACATATCCAAAAAGCCAGAGCAGTGAGATTTACCATTGAACACGGAGCAATATTCAACGTTGATGTAATTACCAATGAAACAGGAAGACAGGGCGGGACATATCGAATAACTCCACCCCTTTTTTTAAAATAACCAATAGCGTTTGAGCTCGGTAAAGCTGCAGTTTCCTCCTAATCCCTAGTCACACGGACCCTTGGCTGAACATCTGATGCGTGTGGCAAACTTTTCTGGAAACACTTCTGGAGTTTCAAAGTCGCGATCTGATTGGTTGAATTCTACAGGATGTCCGCCGGGAGACGCGTGTGTCGCTTTCTTTAACAGTCCGTCTGGAAACAAATGCTGTGACGCCAAAACCCCTTTGTGAAGAACGCTGTTGAGTTTACAACTTGACGAGCGATGGATTTTTAAAATTATGTGAAGTTCGGTGCTCCATTGTTGCAGTAAACGTGCACATTCTTGAATAAATAATTTATTAGATGCACACTGGTCTGTTATTGTAGAGACATCGACATTACAAAACGAACTGTGATTGGTCGCGTTACATACCAGACCAAGAAAAGCTGCGAGAGAGTCCCGTCACCTTCAGTGAGACTACCTAATCTCTAACATTTCATCTCCTAATCTCCTTCCAATCACTTTAAAATACGGCATACTGTGCAGAACTCAAATGGGTCCAAATGGGTTTTCTGGTCTGCGCCGTCGCTATCGTGCCATTGTGTTTCTGGACCGGCTCGCGTGACACTTTATTCGCCTCAATGGAATGCATATTTTAAATCATATCGTTCCTTATTCCCTATGTAGTGCACTATGTGCCATTCACCCAGACAACAAACTGACATTGAATCAACGTGGAAACGACGTCTCTCATGACATTGAAACAACGTTGATTTTGCCTCATCGAATTAACGTTGAACCAACGTCAGACGCGGCATTCTTCAAAGCTAAATGAAAATCGAAAATTGGTTTGCTTTCATAACGTTGAAACAACGCGTTGATTTCAAGTTGATTTTCCATTAGTTTTGAAAGAATGTCTGACGTTGGTTCAACGTTAATTCGATGAGCAAAACAATGTCAGATCAACGTTGTTTCGATGTCATATTTCCACGTTGATTCAATGTCAGTTTGCTATCTGGGAAGGGGTGTCGTCCATGTTTTTTTTTAGTCTATGGTGCTAACAAGTGACCGATTTCAACCGCAACATCAGTGTCTATTGATAATTTAGGGGGCGGGGCTTCATATTCTAGAGAGCATTAGATTGGACAGAAAATCTGATGAGAAGCTGAAGTGCAGTGATGTCATCAAAATCATTGACCCATATTGGCGGAAGTGAGAGACTTCTAGTTTTGAATGCTTATCTTCTAAATGTGATTTTTGTCATTGTTTTGGATCACACTAACTTTTAGATGGCAATACAGCTTCCATATTCATACTAAAAGTTCACTTTTTTCACTTTAAGCCACTTGCCAGACATCGAGTCGACTGGGAATAGCCTACCAGCACTCAAGCGCTGTTTCGATCCGTCTATGTGAGGAGAACATCAAAACCCCAATAGGACGTTTGATATTTCGTGCGAGAGGGTCATTTTCGCAGGCCTAGAAATCAGCTTGAGAAAGGCAGAGATCTCCTCAGAGCTCTTTTATCTCGCTCCAGCAGTGCCACTCGTGCTCTTTGCAGTCGGAGTGTGTGTGCGGCAGAGTCCCGGTAGATTAACACACCGCTAATAGAGCCGCCCGCCTTTGTGTTACTGAAGTGGCGGTAGTGTTTTAATCACTCGCCTCTTAATACGCACAGTAAATCTGAACACTCTCTTGGCTGGAGCAGCGAAAACCAGAGAGAACTGGAGAAGAAAATGTTTTACATTTTTATGTGAAAGATATAGGCTCCCAAAAGGAAGTAGCCTACATTTAAGTGTCCTGAGGTAATAATCCTTTTAACGACTTCAGATGCCCTACAAGTACATCAACCAGTGCAGATTAACGTATTCGTTTTGAGTTTATTGCTATGTCGTTTATTTTGACGCTGGCTGCTGTTGTATTTATGGGTTTAATTTAAAGCTGTCACCCTATTCAAAGTTAGTTTTTAGTCATCTGATAATTTCATATGATTCTGCTCCCTTCAATAGATTCAGTGTAATTTTTTTAACAACTGCTGATCTAAAAGTTATCATTTAGTGCTCGCTATATCTCACAAAAACAGTTATAAGAAAGTTAAAAATATTCCCGATTAGCGGCGACACGTCTGTGTTTATTGGTGCGTTTTCTTACGGTCTTTCAACCCGTTAATAGCTTAGCCAAGGTTGCATTAATTCTGAGATTACATTAATTGTTTGTCCAGTTTTTAAAACCCTTCAGTCCATGTTGTTATTCTTTTTTTTTTCATTAATTGACACTTTGGTGTAGTTTTGCATTCATTGTTATACAAATCATTCATTTATTTGTACGCACGTGTTGTTTCCATCCTCTTACTTTAGCGCAATCTCTGTGCAATCAATAAATGATAATTGTTCGTGGGCCTCCGCTAATGTATTTATACTTCATAAGATGTTTAAGCAAACAAATCACTCATCTTTGTTTGCGTTTATGACACTCTCAATCTGATTTGTGAGCGATACCATGTAGCCTGAAGTGATTCATCTTTATTGTTGAAGCTTGTAAATGTGATAATATGGCCAGCGAGGCAAGACTGTTTTGTCTGTATGTAATTGTGGTCTCTATCGTTCCCCCTGTTGTCTCATTGCATCATCTGTTGTTATTAACATGTGCTCTGATGTGTTTTGTGTCATCAACTGGTTATATGAATTAAAGCTGGTGAGGTCACATAATGACTGAAGACCATCGCTTGTCAATTAAGAACTATAGTGGAAGGTAATTGTTGTTATTGTCAAGTAATTGATGGATTTGTACGACTAGTTTCCTTCACAGATAGCTAACATGCAGCTTCCACATCTATGCATCATTTCCTCTTTGTTTTTTGGATCAGTGCTAAAAAAGCTCCATGAATTTGTAACTAATTTTGTCAGAAAGAAATATGAAATTGGCCAATCATTGCGAATTCATAAATGTGAGGGAGGGCTTGAATGCAGCAATGATTTAGTAAAACCGGAGAACAAATCCTACCTGAAATCATATGGTTATTATGTTGCAAATGATTGCATTTTAAACAAATTGAGGTGGATGCAATTTCAGTTTAGTAGATGAAGTAAATCTGCTTCTTCTGAGGCCTTTTGTTGGTTTTATCTGGTCTCACCGCCTGCATGCTCAACTATTATACAACTGGTAAATGTCCCAAACCTCTTGAAATCCTTCAAACCAAACCATCTTGTTGCAAACCAGCTAAATCTGGTCTTCAACCTTGGGGTCACCAGTTATGCAGGTGAGGTCAGTTATGTTTACAGTATATTTTCATCTTTTGTGGGCCAGTTTCTATGCATAAATATAAAATATCTGGCTTATTTTGTGCTTAAACTGTTCAGTGAAATAGCATTATTAAGCTATTTTAAACATTCATTCGATTTATGCAATTCAACACTACGGTGCATCCCTGGAGAAATTTTGGAGCCATAAAAGCTGCTGATAGTGTCTGCTAACAATAGTGCAAGGCCAGATTCAGCACATCACTGCCAATGTTGGATAGCGGCGCTGACATGCAACAGTGAACTTCCCATTAGAAAAGGTAAGTGATTTGTTTTAGTATTTGTGAAAGAGGCAGTATCAATATTGACTGATTGATTAATAGTAAAATGAGTTATTATTAAGAATGCATTTTTACAGGTATGTGTAGTAGTTTAATGCAGGGGAGAATGCTGATAATAACAATCATTTTTCTCCCAGCAAAATAATGTTGTAATTTTGACAAATGCATTGATATTTAAATGCATTCAAATAGTAGAGTACAATTATAGTATTCCAGCATACACCAAAAGAGACAGAGAGTCACTGCAAACCCCTTGACTTCCTGTTTGAGTTGCATGTTTACATTAGCTTGTTAGCGTGAGAAAGGACAGGTCCGCTGTTTCAGAACGCAGCAGACATGCTCCAGAGGACATCGGTCAGAGATTCACAAGAGAAACTGCTATGTCATGCATTTGAAAAACTGGGGTTCGCCACGCTCGCTTTAGTGTTACAAGGCCCGTTACGAAACCTATGATCCGTGCTGCTGTCGAACACACCCTGTACACTGACATGCGAAACCCAAATACAACCAATAATTAACTCAATTATTTGTGGTCTACACAACAAAATTTAGTTTTTCTCTTAAACTTGATGTCTTTGCTTTCAATTTAGGTAATTCTCTAAAAAAAAAAATGCAATATAGATTAAATTATGTGAACCACTCAAGTTGTCCAATGATTTTTTTGATGTTGACCTACATGAAACTCCAGTTCCCAGCATGCATTGCATGAGACTTGATGGGGAGGGTAAAAATTAAAGTATTTTTTTTGTGGTTTTGAACCAGATGAGAAATTATCTCAGAATTACGAGAAAACTTTTCATAGGAAAAAAGTTTTTGCTCTGTTTTTTTCTGAATTAATGACTTGATTATCTCAAAAATTCATAAAAACAGAGTGAAAACTGTTTTCCATGAAAAGTTATCTCGTAATTCTGAGATAATTAACTTGTTAATTCAGAAAAACAGAGTAGATTTTGTTTCCTCAAGTGAATGCAATACATTTCCGTAATATAGCAGTTGAAAAACAGTGTGTGAAAAAAGTAGTATGTCCAAATTCACAGTAACAAAACAGACGCAATATATATGTGTGTGTGTGTATATATATATATATATATATATTTGAATGAAGTTAAACCTATCAGGGAACAATCTAAAATCCATTCAGAACGACTTCATTC
The DNA here is from genome assembly GCF_988280905.1 of Pimephales promelas. Lineage (NCBI taxonomy): Eukaryota > Metazoa > Chordata > Actinopteri > Cypriniformes > Leuciscidae > Pimephales > Pimephales promelas. The sequence continues at coordinate 25,542,201 of NC_142793.1, forward strand.
GATGATGTTGAAGTTTCTGAATTGTAGTATTGACATAACTGAACAAATTATGCTTGTGTTACTTAATTGATTCACGTTGAACCGATGTAAATGGTTGAATCATGTAGATCCACACTTTTCGTCTTACAAATTGCACTCCTGGGAAGAGAACGGGAGATTTTAGCGTTGTCATTGGTATTGCCTTTTCCGCACAATCCACATAATTATAATCTTTTTCGAATTGCATATATGTTTATAATCCCTTACGAAAAAGACGTTTATTTCAAGTTCATTTTATGTAGTATACTTAAGTAATGTTCAAGTATATTTTCAAGTATACATTATGTAGTAAGTATACTAATGTCACTACTGGTAGTATACTTGTAAGTGTACTATTTTAATACCGCTTGGGACTAAATCGGACCACTTTTAGTACATAAAAGTATATGTTTAAGTGTGCTATAAGTGTAAGTGGTTCATAATTATGTATCTCATGTGTACTGCAAGTGAATTTATGGGTATACTAGTAGTTTACTTTTTTACTGTAATACTTATACAAGTATACTTTGAATACTTAATTATACTTTTAAGTATTTCTGGATCAAAAGATTGAGTACAAGACCAGGACAAATATACTTGCTTTTCTCTCATTATAAGTCAAGTACACTTAATGGGCTCTATGCACGGCGTTATTTCCGGTGAAGGATTAAGGATGCTCGATAACTTCCGCCGATCATAGAGTCCAATGCAATACCGAGAATTTATATTGAATTTTATACTCCATGGTTATACTAATGAAACGTTAGTCACAAAAACAGATAAAACAGACACCCCTCGTTGTGTTTATGCTTCTTTTTAAAATTATATTAAATAAACATAACTATATATAAAATTACATCTAAACGTACGTTTCGTTTCAAAGACGGGAGGACAGTAAATATTGAAGACTCTGCCATAACCCCGTTTTCTCCGGTTTTCCTCCGCTTTAATCTACACTACCGGAAATGGACGAGCATCCTTACGTCAAATGCGGAACTTATGCGTGCATATAGCCCATTGTAATTTGAAGTATATTTCTGAGAAGTGCATATAGTATACTACTGAGAAGTACAGGAAAAATAAATTGAAAGTAGGCTATACTTTCTTATTTTTAGTTTAAAAGAAGTAAACTAATGGCACACTTGAATAAACTTCTTTTTCGTAAGGGATGCTTCCGTATCTCAGTAGGTTTCAAAATGGAGCCAAAAACGCTTAAGTTTTGCTAAATTTAACCACTTTGATTGACACCACCAAGGTTTATTGTTTGATCTAACAGATCTGTAAGCACATCTTCAGGTCATTGAACGCCGAGTGAATGTTTGTAGGCCTACGAGAATCACAGTTGTTTGTCCTGGCCATATAAAATATGTCGCATATTTATTTTTTCTCCCAGGGACCCTAAACAACACACTGTGCGCTGCGGGATCATCCGATGGTTATCACGTGACGGTCACTTGAACGTTTGGGACGTGGACTCATCAATCACGGGCCCACGTGCGGCCCAAACCCGCCGCCTCCCGCCGGGAGGTTCTGAAGATGCGACGTGCTGTTTGTTTTTTCTCATCGAGAGAGCTCTTCTCTCGGAGAACCAGAGGAACTTCCATGTAAACATCGGACGTGTGAACATCGGATGCAGAGAAGAAGGTCTGCCAATTTCTCACGCTGAAATGCATCAGTAGTTGTCAGGGCTATAATTCTCCTCTTGAAGTGACATTAGCATTTAGTATCCTACTGACAGACTGACTGATCTCTTCCCCGGGCCGGTGAAGAGTGATGACGGTTAGCGATGCCGCTGCGGTCTGAGATGTTCTTCTTGGCCCGCTCTAGTGTTTTGAATATGTGGTTTATTTTTGGGAAATATAATAATAATTGAAAGCCGTTTTACTCTTTTATTTGGTGCTCAAGACTTAGATTAGTAATCTAGTCCAGTGTACATACCAAAATGTGTGTTATCTGTGGCGAAAATCAAGCTTTTAATGTTGTTTATATGTCTATGGGGTGTTTTTAAAGGAGTAGTTCACTTTTAAAAAAAACTTTTGCTGATAATTTACTCGCCCCCATGTCATCCAAGATGTCCATGTCTTTCTTTCTTCAGTCGGAAAGAAATTAAGGTTTTTGATGAAAACATTCCAGCATTTTTCTCAATATAATGGACTTCAATGGGGTCCAAATGAGAGTTTCAGTGCAGCTTCAAAGGGCTTTAAACGACACCAGACGATGAATAAGGGTCTTACCTAGCGAAACGATCGCTCATTTAAAAAATAAATAACAAATTTTAAGTTTTATAAGCTCAAACCTTGCTCTGTTAGGGTTAGGGTGTGATGCGCATTCGTGAACGAATCTTTTCCCGAGTAAACTCGTTAATTTCGTTCGTGGAATGAACCAAATGACTCGGGGGAAAAAAGATTTGTTCATTTTGATAAACGAGTTCGAACAGGAGAGTCACGAACGTGCAGAACACAGCAAGGCGAGCATTTGAGCTTATAAAACTTAAACTTTGTTATTTATTTTTTTAAATGAGCGATCGTTTCGCTAGATAAGACCCTTATTCATCGTCTGGAGTCGGTTAAAGCCCTTTGAAGCTGCACTGAAACTCTCATTTGGACCTTGAAGCGTTTGGACCCCATTGAAGTCCATTATATTGAGAAAAATGCTGGAATGTTTTCATCAAAAACCTTCATTTCTTTTCGACTGAAGAAAGAAAAACATGGACATCTTGGATGACACGGGGGCGAGTAAATTATCAGCAAAAGTTTTTTTAAAAGTGAACTACTCCTTTAATGTGCTTTAACACACACCATGTGTAAGTTCATAAGTCGACAGCATTGTTGAGTATTTTTTCTCCTTAAAACTGCAATGAACCAAAGACAGTCTCAAAAACATGGAAATCGCAGGTGTTTCTGACAACACAAATGACCAATCAGATCAACCAGTAGTGGATCTCTGAGCTGAGTGAGTGAGTGGAGGCGGGGCTCATTTGCATATTCACAGAACCGCACATACTAAATTAGGCACGTGTGTCGAGTTACATTCAAGCTATTTTAAGACATGAAAAAATCCGTTTTCAAATAAAAAAAACGTTTTGGTGATTAAAGATGAGTTTTAAGGGATACAATTATTGACTACAGGCCAGGGGGACTTTAAAATGTGTCGTTAGATGTAGTTCATGGCTAGATAAGTACACTGTAAAATAAAAAGTGAAATTATGGCCATTCAAAGGTAGAAACATTTTGCAAGCAGCATATGAATCGTAAATATTTCAGTGTATTATAGATGTTTTGCCAAATCCATCCAATCAAATTTCTATTTGGCGTAGTCCATGAATCTTTGTAGTCTGGCTTCTTCCAAACCTGTGTGGATGCCCATCAATGTCACACTCCTTTAATATTCATAAACTGCATTAACATACACTCATCGTCCCAGTCGGGAACATTACAGGCTCTTTAAATGCATAGAGGAGCAGAGGTGGGATTAGCTTTGGGAAGCACTGGGAAGATAATGCCTGCTTTCTCTTTCTCAGACAAAGTATCCTGCACTTGATCCGCCAGCCGTCACGGACGAGAGGTCAACGGAGGTCAGCGGCCTTTTCCCAAACCAGGAAATTAAAGTAAGTGATTAGGAAGCAGGAAGGAGAGACCAGAGCAAATGAATGATGGATGTGAAAAGAAAAAGAGCAAGAGAGAGGAGCATAACTCTATTTAGATATTATTTGAAAAATTTTTCATTACAGTAAAATATCAATTTATACACACTTAATTTTGTTTATTTTTAAAGTAAACATAGAAAGATACAATAATAATATTTATATATTTTTGATCTATTTAATTTTAATTATTATTATTATTATATGCAGTAATTCCAGTGAGGATTTTTTATTTTTTGCACAAAAATCTTTAGATCCAATTTGATGATTTGAAACCTCTCCTGTAACTTTAATGATCATTGTGGCATACTATTATTGAATTGTGTATTGTTCAAATGGTCTTTAAACAGTAGTAGCATGATTGATTGTGTTGAGTTTTCAGTATTTAGCTACTTTATCCCGAGATCGGGTAGAAATACTTATGTTCACCTTGACGCATGCTTGTTTTAAAAAAGCGGGTCGGGATGAAAAAGATAAAGCAGGTTTGCGATTCCTCCCGGACATCAAAGGTGTGCAGACGCTTCAGTGTGTCCCGGCACAAACACACACGGCCTGAATATCTGATCAGACGCAGTGGCATCAGGCTCTTAGTATTCAGTGCAGAGAGAAACCTGTCTGTCCAAACCTTGGCTGGAAGCTTGCGCAGTTAAACCAGAGCATCCATGATCCACACACTGATCATCCACACACTGAGCACACACACACACTGATCATCCACACACTGATCATCCACTCACTGATCATCCACACACTGATCATCCACACACTGATCATCCACACACTGATCATCCACACACTGATCATCCACACACTGATCATCCACACACTGATCATCCACACGCTGATCATCCACACGCTGATCATCCACACACTGATCATCCACACACTGATCATCCACACACTGATCATCCACACACTGATCATCCACACGCTGATCATCCACACACTGATCATCCACACACTGATCATCCACACACTGATCATCCACACACTGATCATCCACACGCTGATCATCCACACACTGATCATCCACACACTGATCATCCACACACTGAGAAGGGAAGAGTGTGTTTTCTGTTTTCCTGCTGGGTAATCCTCTCTCTCTCACACTATTGGCACGGGTCAATCGAAGCAACATCATTCAGCATTTTGCATTGAGGAATGGAAGTTTATTTTTAATTCACCTTTTTAATTTTTGACATTGACAATTATTGACACGCAGTAACTATCTGCTTATTTATACTGTAAAGTAGAATTGCAAAATATACATTGTTGTATTTGATGTAGTCGTGAACTACTTGATGTTAAAGAATTATGTCCAAACTTTGATATGTTTCTTGAATTGATTTATCAACGCAATCCAATGTAAAGCAGTATGAGTATTTATTTTATCCATCCATCCTGAGTCTTTATAATAATTATTTATTTTAATTATTTAATTTATTTTATCCATAAATCCATCCGTCCGTCCAACCATCCGTCCGTTTGTCTGTTCGTCCATCCATCGGTCCATCCATCCAACCTTAAATCCATCAATCGATAAATCCATCCATCCATTGAATCCATCAATCGATAAATCTGTCCGTCCATCCATCCATCCATTGAATCCATCAAACGATAAATCCATCCATCCATCCATCCACCCATTGAATCCATCAATCGATAAATCTGTCCGTCCATCCATCCATCCATCCGTCCATCCATCCATCCGTCCACCCATCCATCCATTGAATCCATCAATCGATAAATCTGTCCGTCCGTCTGTCCATCCATCCATCCATCCATTGAATCCATCAATCGATAAATCCGTCCATCCATCCATCCACCCATCCACCCATTGAATCCATCAACCGATAAATCCGTCCATCATCCACCCATTGAATCCATCAACCGATAAATCCGTCCATCCATCCATCCATCCATCCATCCATCCACCCATTGAATCCATCAACCGATAAATCCGTCCATCCATGCATCCACCCATCCACCCATTGAATCCATCAACCGATAAATCCGTCCATCCATCCACCCATTGAATCCATCAACCGATAAATCCGTCCATCATCCACCCATTGAATCCATCAACCGATAAATCCGTCCATCCATCCATCCATCCATCCATCCACCCATTGAATCCATCAACCGATAAATCCGTCCATCCATGCATCCACCCATCCACCCATTGAATCCATCAACCGATAAATCCGTCCATCCATCCACCCATTGAATCCATCAACCGATAAATCCGTCCATTCATCCATTGAATCCATCAACCGATAAATCCGTCCATCCATCCATCCATCCATCCACCCATTGAATCCATCAACCGATAAATCCGTCCATCATCCACCCATTGAATCCATCAACCGATAAATCCATCCATCCACCCATCCACCCATTGAATCCATCAACCGATAAATCCGTCCATCATCCACCCATTGAATCCATCAACCGATAAATCCATCCATCCACCCATCCACCCATTGAATCCATCAACCGATAAATCCGTCCATCATCCACCCATTGAATCCATCAACCGATAAATCCGTCCATCCATCCATCCACCCATCCATCCATTGAATCCATCAACCGATAAATCCGTCCATCATCCACCCATTGAATCCATCAACCGATAAATCCGTCCATCCATCCATCCATCCATCCACCCATTGAATCCATCAACCGATAAATCCGTCCATCATCCACCCATTGAATCCATCAACCGATAAATCCGTCCATCCATCCATCCACCCATTGAATCCATCAACCGATAAATCCGTCCATCCATCCATCCATCCATCCACCCATTGAATCCATCAACCGATAAATCCGTCCATCCATCCATCCATCCATCCACCCATTGAATCCATCAACCGATAAATCCGTCCATCCATCCATCCATCCATCCATCCACCCATCCACCCATTGAATCCATCAACCGATAAATCCGTCCATCCATCCATCCATCCATTGAATCCATCAATCGATAAATCCGTCCATCATCCACCCATTGAATCCATCAACCGATAAATCCGTCCATCCATCCATCCATCCATCCATCCATTGAATCCATCAACCGATAAATCCGTCCATCCATCCATCCATCCATCCACCCATCCACCCATTGAATCCATCAACCGATAAATCCGTCTATCCATCCATCCATCCATCCATCCACCCATTGAATCCATCAACCGATAAATCCGTCCATCCATCCATCCATCCATCCATCCATCCACCCATTGAATCCATCAACCGATAAATCCGTCCATCCATCCATCCATCCACCCATTGAATCCATCAACCGATAAATCCGTCCATCCATCCATCCATCCATCCATCCATCCATCCATCCACCCATTGAATCCATCAACCGATAAATCCGTCCATCCATCCATCCATCCACCCATTGAATCCATCAACCGATAAATCCGTCCATCATCCACCCATTGAATCCATCAACCGATAAATCCGTCCATCCATCCATCCATCCATCCATCCACCCATTGAATCCATCAACCGATAAATCCGTCCATCCATGCATCCACCCATCCACCCATTGAATCCATCAACCGATAAATCCGTCCATCCATCCACCCATTGAATCCATCAACCGATAAATCCGTCCATCATCCACCCATTGAATCCATCAACCGATAAATCCGTCCATCCATCCATCCATCCATCCATCCACCCATTGAATCCATCAACCGATAAATCCGTCCATCCATGCATCCACCCATCCACCCATTGAATCCATCAACCGATAAATCCGTCCATCCATCCACCCATTGAATCCATCAACCGATAAATCCGTCCATTCATCCATTGAATCCATCAACCGATAAATCCGTCCATCCATCCATCCATCCATCCACCCATTGAATCCATCAACCGATAAATCCGTCCATCATCCACCCATTGAATCCATCAACCGATAAATCCGTCCATCCATGCATCCACCCATCCACCCATTGAATCCATCAACCGATAAATCCGTCCATCCATCCACCCATTGAATCCATCAACCGATAAATCCGTCCATCATCCACCCATTGAATCCATCAACCGATAAATCCGTCCATCCATCCATCCATCCATCCATCCACCCATTGAATCCATCAACCGATAAATCCGTCCATCCATGCATCCACCCATCCACCCATTGAATCCATCAACCGATAAATCCGTCCATCCATCCACCCATTGAATCCATCAACCGATAAATCCGTCCATTCATCCATTGAATCCATCAACCGATAAATCCGTCCATCCATCCATCCATCCATCCATCCACCCATTGAATCCATCAACCGATAAATCCATCCATCCACCCATCCACCCATTGAATCCATCAACCGATAAATCCGTCCATCATCCACCCATTGAATCCATCAACCGATAAATCCATCCATCCACCCATCCACCCATTGAATCCATCAACCGATAAATCCGTCCATCATCCACCCATTGAATCCATCAACCGATAAATCCGTCCATCCATCCATCCACCCATCCATCCATTGAATCCATCAACCGATAAATCCGTCCATCATCCACCCATTGAATCCATCAACCGATAAATCCGTCCATCCATCCATCCATCCATCCACCCATTGAATCCATCAACCGATAAATCCGTCCATCATCCACCCATTGAATCCATCAACCGATAAATCCGTCCATCCATCCATCCACCCATTGAATCCATCAACCGATAAATCCGTCCATCCATCCATCCATCCATCCACCCATTGAATCCATCAACCGATAAATCCGTCCATCCATCCATCCATCCATCCACCCATTGAATCCATCAACCGATAAATCCGTCCATCCATCCATCCATCCATCCATCCACCCATCCACCCATTGAATCCATCAACCGATAAATCCGTCCATCCATCCATCCATCCATCCATCCATCCATCCATTGAATCCATCAATCGATAAATCCGTCCATCATCCACCCATTGAATCCATCAACCGATAAATCCGTCCACCCATCCATCCATCCATCCATTGAATCCATCAACCGATAAATCCGTCCATCCATCCATCCATCCATCCACCCATTGAATCCATCAACCGATAAATCCGTCCATCCATCCATCCATCCATCCATCCATCCACCCATCCACCCATTGAATCCATCAACCGATAAATCCGTCTATCCATCCATCCATCCATCCATCCACCCATTGAATCCATCAACCGATAAATCCGTCCATCCATCCATCCATCCATCCATCCACCCATTGAATCCATCAACCGATAAATCCGTCCATCCATCCATCCATTGAATCCATCAACCGATAAATCCGTCCATCCATCCATCCATTGAATCCATCAACCGATAAATCCGTCCATCCATCCACCCATTGAATCCATCAACCGATAAATCCGTCCATTCATCCATTGAATCCATCAACCGATAAATCCGTCCATCCATCCATCCATCCATCCACCCATTGAATCCATCAACCGATAAATCCATCCATCCACCCATCCACCCATTGAATCCATCAACCGATAAATCCGTCCATCATCCACCCATTGAATCCATCAACCGATAAATCCATCCATCCACCCATCCACCCATTGAATCCATCAACCGATAAATCCGTCCATCATCCACCCATTGAATCCATCAACCGATAAATCCGTCCATCCATCCATCCACCCATCCATCCATTGAATCCATCAACCGATAAATCCGTCCATCATCCACCCATTGAATCCATCAACCGATAAATCCGTCCATCCATCCATCCATCCATCCACCCATTGAATCCATCAACCGATAAATCCGTCCATCATCCACCCATTGAATCCATCAACCGATAAATCCGTCCATCCATCCATCCACCCATTGAATCCATCAACCGATAAATCCGTCCATCCATCCATCCATCCATCCACCCATTGAATCCATCAACCGATAAATCCGTCCATCCATCCATCCATCCATCCACCCATTGAATCCATCAACCGATAAATCCGTCCATCCATCCATCCATCCATCCATCCACCCATCCACCCATTGAATCCATCAACCGATAAATCCGTCCATCCATCCATCCATCCATCCATCCATCCATCCATTGAATCCATCAATCGATAAATCCGTCCATCATCCACCCATTGAATCCATCAACCGATAAATCCGTCCACCCATCCATCCATCCATCCATTGAATCCATCAACCGATAAATCCGTCCATCCATCCATCCATCCATCCACCCATTGAATCCATCAACCGATAAATCCGTCCATCCATCCATCCATCCATCCATCCATCCACCCATCCACCCATTGAATCCATCAACCGATAAATCCGTCTATCCATCCATCCATCCATCCATCCACCCATTGAATCCATCAACCGATAAATCCGTCCATCCATCCATCCATCCATCCATCCACCCATTGAATCCATCAACCGATAAATCCGTCCATCCATCCATCCATTGAATCCATCCGTCCATCCATCCGTCCGTCCGTGCATAATTAAAATATAACTAGGACATTTCTTAGTGAGATTCACCCATAAAGTCTTTTCTGCTTTTTCTGGCTTTATCTATAAAAATGTTACATGTAAGCCAGAACAGGCAGACAAGTCTTTCATATATATATAAAAAAAATTGATGCAAATCCAGTGTCCAGTTCTTCCTCAGAAACACTCACAGTAACCGTCCAGGAACTTGTAAACATGCCTTTGGTTTCCTGACAGACTGATAAAAACCTGCGCATCCTCATTCACGGAAACTGCATAAAACCAGATTCTGCAAGCCCTTTTCCTGTGTGTGTGTGTGTGTGTGTGTGTGTGTGCGTCATTCTGTCCACAGCTGATCCACGAGAGTGTGTGATACTGACACTAGCACTGACTAACGCCACACACACACACACACACACTATCTTCATTTCAAATCTGCCACCATTCATTTCAGTCTTTCGTCCTTTTCTTTTCCTCACTTTGTACATGCCTTTTACCTTCAGAGCATCATAATTGAATAACATTTCCATCGTATACACTGTATATATATATTTTTTTTATCATTTGTGCTTTTCATAAATGTCTTCAGTGATGTCGGTGTTTGTTTGGCCTTCACTAAATCAGCTTTTTTAATGTCTCAGGTTCATCTCCCCCGAGCGCTCGAGCACGTAATGAACCTAATAACCGTGAAATGAAGTTTTGTGATCTACTGAGAGGAGGCAAGTTTCTGTGAGTAAATCCTTGTCTCATTCAGTCTGCACTTTTTCTGTTGAAGAAAAATGACACGAGACAGTAAGTTTTAACAGCAGAGACGGGATTCGGCACCGCGTAAATGTTCAATTATCATTGTTTTCATGATTGCACTTAGTCCATTCAGAGCATGAACAAAACTAATTGGCTGTGGATTTGGTTTCAACTATGACGTTATTTGTAATGGGCTTTTTGTTAGACTCAATGATATAATTGCCTCCTTGTGCTGATGAGCTGATAGCGCTTCAGAAGGACCGAATGCCTGTCGTCTCTAATCCACGCGCAGACTGCGTTCAGAAAGCTGCGTCGCTCTATTAGTGGTTTAATAACTCATTCAAACGCATTTATTTTAGGTGCAAGACACTGCAAAACATAATGCAGATTTATGCATTAAATGAATGCATTCACAAAACCCCAAAATTTATTTACATTTTTTTATTTTATTAATCTGCCCTGATTGAATTGAATTTGTTGCATTTAAACCAATTCTTTGTTTAATCTGAAATTAGACAGGCCCATAACAACACACCTGCCAATTAACTTAAGAATTTATATTCTATGCTGTGTATCCAACAGGTAATAACAGGTTAATTTATTTTATTTATGCAATGCAACTATATACATCTTTTATGCGACATTTACGAACGGGTAAATCAGAAATTGGATCATTTTTGGCTTCCCATACGGGTCATAATTACATAAAACAGCCAATCTGATTGGTTTGTAATTTGCCACTGTAAAAAAAAATATTGTTGGTTTAACTTAAAAAAGTAAGTAACCTGGTTTGCTTTAAAATTTTAAGTTGATTGAACTGGAAAAAGTGAGTCAATACAATGAAGGAGATTCATTTAATCATAAGAAACTCAAAATAATAAGTTATCTCAACTAAATAAATTATTATAAAGTTGATTTGACATAAGAAAATATGTTGTGATAACAAATCTTGAAAATATTTTTTACAGTGCACACTGTAAAAAATATTGTTGGTTTAACTTAAAAAAATAAGTAACCTGACTGCCTTAAAATTTTAAGTTGATTGAAATGGAAAAAGTGAGTTAATACAATGAAGGAGAATGATTTAATAATCAGAAACTCAAAATAATAAGTTATCTGAACTAAATAAATGATTTAAGTTGATTTGACAAAAGAAAAAATGCTGTGATAACAAATCTTAAAATATTTTTTTTACAGTGCAGGTGCGTCCTGTGGTGTGACAATGGCCCAAATAATCAGATGATGTCCGATACGATGCGTGCCAGATATCGACAGTGTTGCGTTTCATGCTGTAAGGACACGCGACGTGAACTGTGATGTGTGGTCGGGGCTCGTGCCGTTTGGCAGGGCTTCAGTTCGCCCTCTCGTCTTCACCAGCCAAACTCTACAGCTCCATCTGCCCTTTAAAGCATGACCTCATCGGCACGGCACTCGCGGTGTGTAATCATCATTACAGGCGCAGTCTTACCACACGCTCCAAATATGCTTCTTAAAAACCTAATATTGGACGGCTTAGAAATCTGTCGCTTTGATTGGTTTCTCTGGAGAGACGGTCCTGGATTCCTCAGGCGGGGGGGGGGCGACACCAACCCATGTGACACAACTCCATCTATTAAACACTTTAACCCTCTGATGGTCTTCGGGGTCTACTGGATCCCAAATGACTTTTGCTTGAATTAAATTTTTTTTCTCTTTTTCCAAATGGTATGAAACTTCCTACGGCTCTCAACACTGTCTAGATCTGCAAAAAACGTTATCTGTTTTTATGTTTTTAATAGTCACACTCGTGGTCTTCGGGGTCCATTGGACTCCAAAAAATAACATTTAATTTTGTAACAGAACTATAGTGTTTGTTTTTTTTTTTTTTACAAATATTATTTTACTTTTTATTAATGTTTTTATTCAACATTTGTGCAGTTTTTGGAGGATTTATGATATCTTTTAAATGTCTGTAAATAAATTAATATTTATTTATCATTGGACTCAAAATAGACAAAATTCATCATCAGAATCAGAAATAACGCAGAACACAGACAGAAATGTGTTGTAAAAATCCTATTTAAATAAATATTTATTTATTTATTTATAGAAATAAATAAAAAAAATCATAAATCCTCCAAAAACTACACAGATGTTGAGTAAAAACATTAATAAACAGAGTAAAATTAGATTTATTAAAAAAAAATTATTATGTTACAAAATTAAATCTTATTGTCCGAAGACCAAAATTGTGACTTTTTTTGAAGACCATCAGAGGGTTAAAGGTCAATTCTGCAACACTAGCATCACACAATAATAAAAATGACTAACTGGAATCAGGAAGTGTTGTTTGTTGATATTAGTGCTTATGACAGAGAATAAGATTTAGTATTATTAAAAATAAAAGCTAAACAATAATAGATTTATATTTGTTTAATTTTTTAGTAATTGTGCAAAATATTTCTATATAGATATAATGTATTTCATTCTAGATTTTTTTTTTTGTACCTCAACTTTAAAGTATTTATTTCAGTTAGTTGCCACTGCAAGTTTGTCATCTAATAGTTTTTATTTGGTTTGATTTCAGCTGTATTTCAATTACCGAATTACCGAATAACAACTTTGGATGCCAAAGATGCAATTTTATTTAACTTTTGTAACACACAGAAACGTTAAATGCAAATTCGACATGCATGAAATGTCATTGTGCGTGTGTGATGCTTATGGGCCACTAACAGTATTAACGGCATGAATAACCTGCAAATTGTCAGAAATCTGGCAACGCAATTAAAGTTTCCCTCCAGTCCTGCTAAATGAATATGTTGGCGTCAGTCAGACGCACAAGTAAATGAGTTCACACAGCTCAGATGAGTCATTAAACTCAGTAATTTGCTTGTAATGTGTGTTGAATGCCGTCCGGATGCTCTTATCATGTCATCACGATGGCACATCCCGTGTCATTCCTGAAAGGTTGTTGTTTTTTCCTTCACTCATTAGCATGCACTCATCGTCACTTCTGCCATTTGTCTCGTTGCACTGATGACAAACACCAACCATAGTGTGATTTATAGGCAGGCGCTCAGACATTAAATCACCTTATTACATAAACAAGAGGATGAGGAGAGAGAACAGGGCAGTGTGAAGGTGAAGCTTCAAATAGATAGAAATACACTCACAGATCAATACACCGGGTGAATCTTATGAAAACAGAAATATCCTTGTAAAAACATACTTCAGCTTTTTATTGATTAAACATGACCTGGACATTTCTTTGAGGGATTCACCCAGTATCAAACTCTTGAAGTTGAATTCTGCATTTATGAGGCGTGTTTGAACACAGTACTTGTATTAATTAGTAGAATTGACGATGATTATTATTATTAAATAAAACTATAGTTATAATAATAACAAACTATTAATTATTAAGTTAAAGGAGTAGAAAACTTTTGCTGATAATTTACTCACCCCCGTGTCATCCAAGATGTCCATGTCTTTCTTTCTTCAGTCGAAAAGAAATTAAGGTTTTTGATGAAAACATTCCAGGATTTTTCTCCATATAATGGACTTCAATGGGGTCCAAACGGTTCAAGGTCAAAATGAGAGTTTCAGTGCAGCTTCAAAGGGCTTTAAACGACTCCAGACGATGAATAAGGGTCTTATCAAGCAAAACGAGCGGCCATTTAATAAATAAAAAAACTATTTAAAAAAAAAAAACAACTCTCCTATTTGAACTCGTTCATCAAAATGAATGAATCTTTTCCCGAGTCAATTCGTTCATTTTGTTCGTTGAATCAACCAAATGACACGAAAAAAGATTCGTTCATTTTGATGAACGAGTTCGAACAGGAGAGTCACGAACGCGCATCACAGAGCAGAGCAAGGCGAGCATTTGTGCTTATAAAACTTAAACTTTTTTATTTATTTATTAAATGAGCGATGGTTTTGCTTTGAAGAAGCCCTTTGAAGCTGCACTGAAACTCCCGTTTGGACCTTGAGCCGTTTGGTTCCCATTGAAGTCCATTATATGGAGAAAATCCTGGAATGTTTTCATCAAAAACCTTAATTTCTTTTCGACTGAAGAAAGAAAGACGTGGACATCTCGGATGACATGGGGGCGAATAAATTATCAGCAAAAGTTTTTTTTTAAAGTGAACTTCTCCTTTAAGTTAAACTATTTTTATTAATATTAAAAATAACAATGTTTCAAGTTTTTTTTATTTTATTGCAACTTTTTATAATATTCTGAGTCATTAGGATAGTTTATGTTTGTTAATTAAATCATATGTCAATAAAACATGCAAAAAAGGTCATTTTAATATACTTTTTATACGTTAACCCAAGTCACAAGCAAGCCGAAAAAAAATGTACAATTGTTGTGAATTAGCCTGGTAAAATATTTGCTATAAATATTTGCGGTAAAACTTTATTTAAGGTACACATAACTACATGTACTTACTATAGTAATAACAGAAAATTATGCAGAATTATCCTATTATTGCATAATCCTAAACCAAACCCTAATTGTAACTCTATTGTAAGTACATGTTAATTTATTACTTTGAGTTTGAGTAAGTACAATGTAACCGTCACCTTAAATTAAACATTTGGATCATGCTAACCAGTCAAAACCCTTGGATAGTTTTATTGAATCACCACACTTTAACACGGGATTTGGCACTTTTAACACTTTAATCGGGGTCCGTTTTTGTTTATGTGTGTTTGTCCAGCAATTAAACAGCCGGTTTCAGTTTCCTCTCGGTGTGTTTCTGGATGTAGCATTAAACATCTCTTTGAAGATATTTTTAGGCATGGCACACATAGGGGAGCTGGGGAGAAGGCCGAAAACCAGTGGAGAAAGATGGGAAGCCAAATGAAAAGTAATCCATATTAGCTCTGGAGGATGTAGATTTCCAAGATTTAAATATGACCTAGTTTTTGAGCCGAGGCGTCAGTGAGCGTTGACGTCAGAGCGGGGCCAGAACTGACTTCACGGCGGATGACATTTCAGCTGCTTTATGTTCAAAATCTCACAGTTAATGTCCCATCTATGACGACGGAGTGCAACATTCATGTCTCCCATTGGGATTTCAAAAAAGCATCTCTTATAAGCCAAGCAGCTACGAGGACAGATTTGAAGCAAAAAAGTATTTGAAAATTGGACTAAAATATAAAGGTACACTGAAAAAAAATAATAGCAGATTTAACGGTAAAAATGCTACAGTTAATTGGTGAACAGAAACTATAAACGGTAAATTACTGCGATAGATCTCATGGTACTTTTAATGTAAAATACCGTTAAATTTACAGTTTTTGAAAGTGAAAAAGAACAACTCATTGTATAATTTACATTGAAAAACCGTAAATTGACATTCCCACAATTCCCTGTGTGACTTCACATTTTATGATTTTTTTTTTTATTGAAATAACTATGGTTCCTCATGATTTTCTTGTTTTTTTTTGTGTACATTAGGGTTTTATGTTACATTTATTTTGTGTGTGTTTAATGTTTGTGTGAATGACACTGTGCAGCTTCTTAACACTAAAAATGAAAATGCTTTATCTAATCGATAAAATTGTGGCAACAGATTACAAGCAATATTATTTATTAAATTGAACAAATTAGAATTGAGTAATAGTTAATCAAATTAACATTCTAATTTGTACAATTTAATTAATAATATTGCTTGTAATATGCTGCCACAATTTTATTGATTAGATAAAGCATATTATTTTTTTTTCAGTGTATTAACCTTCTGGAAGAGCTGCTTGTGATGAGCTTTGATTGGTCATGTGACTCGCCACTGCCGCGATGATTGGTGGTTATCAGTGTATTACAATAGTACAAAAAAGATATCAATACTTTAATGGGTTGGAAAATTAACATTATATCAGATAATAAAATACGGTTTATTACTGTAAATTTTAAGTTAAGTCTGTAAAACCAATAACGTTACTGTATTTTTGACGGTAAAAACAGCTGCCGTTTTTTACCGTTTTATTTTTTACAGTGTATCTATGAGTACTGGAAGCGTTTTAATTATTTATCGATGTGTATCGAACATATTTTTGACAAAAATGTATATATTATATATAAAATAGAATAGATTTTGATTGGCTGTTGTTGTTTTTATCGTTCATCAGCTGGGAAAGCTCGTGAAAGTGATTCCAACGATATCGTTCCTCTTTATAGCTGTGGTGCTGTGAACTTCCCTGTTCTCTTAAATAGTTATCATTCTTGGTGTACGTTCAGTCCCAAAATGGACTGTAAAACACGACAAAATGACGTCTTTTTACGTAAGCAAAGAGTCCAGCATTCATTCAGCTGCAGAACGGGTCGTGTTTTACAATCAGTCCATGTGGAAGAGAATTTGACGATGTTTTTTTTTTTAGTTTTGGCACCTGAATTAAGACATGTCCTCTCGCATGACGGGGCTGCTGGGTATAATTTGCCGGCAGCACTTGGCAGGTAACTTTGGCGTAAATTGCTTTATAATTGAATCTCCACAGGTTCCTTTTGCAGAAAACATTGCTAATGGAAGGTCAGGAAAGAAACCCCCCCCCTGAAGTGTCTTGGCTGTGTTGAAAGTTGTGATTCAGCAGCGTTTCTCGCCACACTAAGGACTATAGGCATTAATGGTGTTCACGATGTGCATGCTGTTAAATTGGCGAGTTTTGTTTCCTACAATGGACTGTACGGTCACAGTGATTTTGCCAAGTAAGATATCTTCTTGGATCAATATATTTTGTTTATCTTGAAGCAACATTTATATCGTTTTTAAAAGAAAAGCTAACTTTTCTGCACAAGATACGTTTGATACTTTTTCTCTATGTCTAAATGTTCACTCCTCGAAAGTATAACTTACATTTTACAATGCAGGGACTGTAACTAGAGATATGCAAGTTATAAATACAGTAATCATTACTTTATTTAGGCAGAAAAAGTTCATTGTGGTTTCCAAGCTCATTAGCGGTCTTCCACTGACGATAGTGGCATTAGCTAGCTTTGTGGTTAGCTAGTCTATGATTAGCAATAGATGACATCATACTGCAAATTGTAAAACATACATTTTCAATACAACAGGCCGAGGAGAAATGATTGAAGCGCGTTTAGTCTGTTTTTATTTTATTTTTTAAATATTCATTTATCGGCCATTATAACTGCCGATACCGATATTATGGAAAATGCCTAATATCGGTCTGGCTCTAATACCAATTGAAGATCGATCTGATTTATATTTTTTCTTCATTCTGTGAAATCTTTTTGGCTGGCAGGGCAGGTGTGTGTTGAGCTCTCAGCAGGTGGAGATGACTGCAGCAGGTGTGTGTGTGTGTGTGTGTGTGTGTGTGGAGACAGACCGTGATTAATGCTGAGGTGCCCTTTACTGTTTCAGAGCGGCATTAGCATTCGAAACATGAAGAGCAGCCAGTGTGTGTGTGTGTGTGTGTGTGTGTGTGTCTGGTGTGGCAAGAAAACAGCAGAACACACATTTACTTAATCTGTTCACACACACACACACACACTGCAGTTCTGCGGTGCTTGTTTGCCTGTATGCACCATTTGCATAATTTTTTCCCCTCTCTAAGAGCATCTACAGTCTGTCATTCATGTTACAGACACTTAAACCACCAGCCGTCCCAATAACTACACGGATAAGCAGTTCATGGCTAAATTTAATCTGCCGTTTCTTTAAAAGGCAATAACACACCTGTTCTGCTCCTGGGAGTAGATGCTGAAAGCAATTCTTTAAGTAGTTGATCAATGCGGTTTCTGTCGCATCATTGCGAATTACTGTCCCGAGTGTCCTTGTTGTGTCCAATGGCATCTCTTCATCGATGGAAACATCCGATGTCAATGAATGAGTCAGATTTCTCAGTTAGTCATCACTCGATGCAATATCAGCAATGGACTCCCTCACATGCTTTTAGCTTGCAATTAAAACAAGTGAAAAATACATTCTCTAAAAACAAAAGTGTTGCATCTGTAAATGCATCTTGTTTTAGGGTTTTTTACATATGTCATGAAACTTTTTTTTTAATATATATATATATATATATATATATATATTTATTATTGCTTAAACAAAACATTACATGACAAATTTTAAAGCCAGGGGAGATACAAAAATACAATAAAGAAGAGAAAAAAAACACACACACAAGACCAAATCAATCAAATGTTTTGAAGACAGTACACAAATGCACAGTCTTATTAGCTTTTTCATTAGTACTAGATTGAATAGTTGAAAAATAGTTTTTGAATTCTATAAGAAATACAGAGAAAAGGGGCTTTTTGTTAGAAAACTTACACTTATTAATGTAAAATTTGACTAATACAATTATCAAATTAATTACAAAAGCCTCCTTGATCACACTGTTATCATACTTTAAATAACCTAAAATTACTTTTTCAAAATGCAAGACAAAATTAAATGTCATGAAACTCTAGGCGCAGATTGTTCGGCTTACGGCACAAGCTGATTGGCCCCCGCCGATCAAGTAGCCAATGAGATTCCTTGCTCAAAATTGAAATATTCTGGTTCAGTGTTTGCTGTAAAGTGGGAGTTGTCATGATTGAAATATTTTGAATTCAATATTTTTTTTTTTTTTTGGAGACGAGTGAATAAGTGTCTTAATAATAACTTTTATTATACAGTACAGTCGACATTTGAAGTGCGTCAGAATCTTTCACCAAAGTTATTTATTATTATAGAACTTTTTGATAAACTTTTTTGATCCATTTGAAATGTTGACTACTGTGTATATACAGTATTAGGGCTGTCAAACGATTAATCGCATCCAAAATAAAAGTTTGTGTTTACATAATATATGTAGGTGCACTGTGTATAATTATTTTATATAAATATAAATACACACACATGCATGTATATTTAAGAAAAAAATATTATTTATATATAAAATATTTATATATTATATAAAAGTCTATATACAGTTTATACATGAAAATATTTCTTAAATATATACAAGCATGTGTGTGTATTTATACTGTATATATAAAATAATTATACACAGTGCACCCACATATATTGTGTAAACACAAACTTTTATTTTGGATGCGATTAATCGTGATTAATCGTTTGACAGCCCTAATAAACATTATTCCAGATTAATTCATATTTTAATAAAGCCTAATTATAATAAAAAGTTTCTTCAACTGATTTCTATGTATTCTCCGTTCCAAGCCCATTTTCCATCCAGATCGATTTCATTCCATTCCAGCTGCATCATCCAATTCCCTTCCAGCATGATCCATTCTTTCATTTCTTGCCTTTTCTTCTGTTGTTCCCCCCTTCAGCGTTCGCCTGAAGTTTTCATTAACTCCCAGATGTCCGTCACAGCTGCCGATGTGTTCACGAAGCCACATTAATAACCTCCCCACACAAACCATTTGATCATCGCTGGCCCACAGCTAATGACCCTCGCCTGGCTTCACACCATTTCATGACTGTATATGGCTGGAAAACACACAAGCGCCCTTTACTGAAGGCCTGACTGAACCTTGAAAACAACAAACGGCAGAGCGAGCGAGCGGCGAGTAAATACTTGAGCAAAAACTCCAGACTCAAAGGAATGGGTGTGGGTGTGCAAACTGATCAAGAAACAAGAATCTGTATATCAGTTAAAGGAATAGTTCTCACAAAAATTTAAATTTATTTACTCAACTCGCATTTGTTCTCAAACCATATATTTCTGATGAAACAGAATATTCAAGAAAAGCAAATGCAGGGCGGGACTTTTATCTATCAAGAATTAATTGGATGGTCAAAAGTCTCTCTTATGACAGAAGAGTCAAAGTCAGAGGCTTATTTGTTGATGTCTGGTTTGTATTTATTTATTTTTATTTTTTTTTTTATTTTTTTTTTACATTTGGATTGTAAATGTAAACTGTAAGTTTCCATAACATGAGCAATTGTGCATAGGACCAGGAATGTATATTTAGACTATTTAAAAATAAGATTTTTTAAGATATATTTCCCTCCCTTCTTCAAAATTAACAATAACTAGCTAGGTTAGTTGATTAACGTTACCTTAAAAGTTAATAGATTAATCTGCCGTTTTCACTTTTCGACATTTGACCTTTTTTCACATTTCCGGGTTTCTCAGCAGCGAAAGTCGACATACATTAATTAGCTTATAGTCCCATATTTGCTCAAACAGCGAAAGATAGTACCCCATATAGTACTTTTCCCTTACAACTTTCAAAAAGAGAAAAGAAAATAGAGAGATTGATAACGGCAGTCAAGGGGGAACGAATCGATGTCACTTTTACTGTTAGGGTCACAGCCACAAAAACGTTTTTTGTGTGTGTGAATTTTATTCAAAGGAAATATAATACTAAAGCACTGTTATAAATGTACATACATAAAAAATAATAATATTAAAAACATTAGCTGGATTTATGATGTCGATGACCGCTAACGCGTCAACAGTCTGTGAAAAGGATCGATATTTTTTACAGTCATGTGTCATGCAAAAGAGCAGCTCTCTGCAAAACATCACATTTACTGTTCCAGGGTTTTAAAAACAACAGGAAGGTGAGTGAATGAGGACAATTTCATTTTTTAAGTGAACTATTCCTTTAAAAGACACTGTTGATATTGTGATTGTGTACGATTATTTGCACGTAAACGCTACGTGACTGCTAGCAGAAACAGTTTGACTCCAGATGATTTAGCGCGCGCTACGAAAACACGTCTCTGTGCTTCATCACTCGCATCCTGTCCAGCGTCAACGTTTACATACAACTGGAATTTATGACTGAAATAAGACCTAAGTATAGCGAGTTTTATTAGCGTTGGCTGATTTTGTCCTGAGAGGCACATTGACAGACGTCGTGCTGAATCTGTCTCTTCTCTGCTAGTTATTTTAGCATCCATCACTAGCCCGGTGGTCCTTGTTTACGATCGTATCTCTGCTCGCTGTTTGCGTCGAATCGATGTGAGTAATCACGCGAGGGAAGATAAACTGTGATGCCACTGCTTCAGGCCGATATCTCCACATCCTCATTAAGATTGGACTATGGCAAGCCGGTTTAGCATTTAAAGGATTAGCTCACCCCTAAATGAACATTTCCTGATAATTTAGCCCTAATCAATGTCATCCAAGATGTTCGTGTCTTTCTTTCTTCAGTGGAAAAGAAATTACGTTTTTTGAGGAAAACATTTCAGGATTTTTCTCCACACAATGGACTTCAATGGGGACCAAAAGCGAAGCGATCTGTCATTTTCTAAAAATAAAATGAAAATGTATATACTTTTTAACCACAATTCGTCTGACCGCGCTAATATTGCGTTGTAACTGTTCCCATTAAAATTAGGTTTTTTTTACTGCATTGTAATGATTTCTTAATTCAGATTGTGTTGGTGGATGTGTTTGGGAATTTGGCTGTTAAAAGTATAACATTTAAAGCCACTTAAATGAACGAAATGACTTGTAAAAAAGATTTGTTCATTTTGTCGAACAACAGAGACAGCAAAATGATCTGAACTTCCCATCACTAGGCTAGTTGTAATTTAGTTTTAATTAGGGAAATTTTAAGAGATATTGTGAATTCTTCTTAGTCAAATCTCATTTAAAGATAGGCAGTTTAATAATTGAGATTTCAGGACCAGGACCCAGACAACAACATACTGTCGGCCCAGATCCGGCCCACATCTGGTTCGCATTGAATCCACGTGTACCAGATGTGGCCCGGATCTGGGCCGACACTATGCTTTCATGGGGAAGGTCTTTCTTTGGAGATCTCTGCATTTGCCTGTGGTCAGGAAGAATTTCTATGTAGATATCAAGAATTATCATTATTGCTGGTCAAAATGACCATATATACGTATATATCTGAAACATGCATGCAAAGACACCTTTGCTAAGCCCCGCCTTAAGCATTTTATTAACTAATCCTACCTTGAAAACTGTTGTCATCCGCCATTTTGTCTCGGAATTGCATAATAAAAGTCCTCTGTGGGTCATTTTAAACTTCTTTACATAGAAGTAATTAAAAATAAAAATATAGTTGTGACATAAAAGTAACAATCTGTGACTTAATTACAGATATAGCACTTATTAGTGCAATTATAATTGTAGATATCTCTAATTATCATTCTGACTACCCAGATTATTTTATGACTCGACTGTCACTAACTAAAAAATGTTATGGATTGCAATTCTGCTTGCCATATGGGCCAGCAGTTCATTTACGGGTAATTACTAATGAATGCGGCTTCTGCGTTTGTTCGTAATCGTTTCAATAAATTCGCTATGGCACTAGATATGTCATGCAAATAAACTTCATAAAATGTACAAAAGTCCCAAACGCATTTCCTCTGCTCGTGCGCTTGCCTTGGCATTAGTGTCATGGATAATGTGATCACATCTCTGTGGTATCAGAGCATCATCTTGGCCATTTCCACCAGGAAATGAGTGTTTGTGGCTGATCTTGTTTTCCAATGTAGGTCGCGTCTTAATTAGCATGCTCGTTTGTGAATTTTCTGCAGGTGAAAAGCACTGTTACATCATCCGCTGGATTTATGGACCCTAGGAAATTACATTTAAATGAGTAATTATTTCATTTAGATTTAACTGAATATAATGTGAGATCTTGGCCAGAGGAGTTTTGAATGTTCGATCCTCAAGAAAGGACAGGGTTTCCTATCCCGGGACTTTTATTGAGTTATGCTGGGTATATGTGATAAATCATTTGTGATTTATTTGAATAATGAATTAGCAAATCATGTAATTCACTTGATTAAAAAATTATAGTTCAGATGTCTTCAGGCCGTCTTTTTCACTTGTTTTAGCTGCTCGACACGTCACCCTGTTAGACTGGGATGGAGAGAGAGAGAGAGAGAGAGAGAGAGAGCTTCTGAGGAGAAGGAAAGAAGAATAAAAACTGTGAGATCCTTTATCTCCTCTTGTCAGCCCGTCAGGAGTCAATCTTTATCCGTTCTGTTCTCCCTAACCTTTCTCTCTCTCTCTCTGTTATCTCTGACAGCGGCTTCTCTCCCTGTTCAAGCACTTCAACATCATCGGGTCTTGTGGTTTGATTCTGAGATGAGTGTGACATGAAACGTCCCATCAGAGGATTCGATCCGGACCACAGGTCAAATGTTAAAATATTAAATAATATATTTCATTTCTGACGGAAATTTCATGCAATTTTAAAATAATGAGTGTGTATATATTTATATATTAGGGCTGTGCAAAAATTAATTGCATTTATCGCATCCAAAATAAAAGTCTGTGTTTACATAATATATTTGTGTGTGCTGTATATAATTATTTTGTATATATAAATACACACACATGCATGTATATATTTAAGAAAATGTGTTATTCATATATAAAATATTTATATTTATATAATATAGATTATGTATTTATATATATATATACAGAATTTAAGCGCAAATAATTCTTAAATATATACATGCATGCATAGGTATTTATATATACAAAATAATTATACACAGCACACACGAATATATTATGCAAACACAGACTTTTATTTTGGATGCGATTAATCGCAATTAATTTTTCCACAGCCCTAATATATATATATATATATATATATAAATTAGGGCTGTTGATCGCGATTAATCGCATCCTAAATAAAAGTTTGTGTTTACATAATATATGTGGGTCCACTGTGTATAATTATTTTATATATATATATATATATATATATATATACATATACATATATATAAAAACACACACATGCTTGTATATATTTAAGAAATATTTTCATGTATATGCTGTATACAGATTTATATATAATTTATATTATATATAAATATAAATATTTTATATATAAATAATATTTTTTTCTTAAATATACATACATGTGTGTGTATTTATATATGTACAAAATAATTATACACAGTGCACACATATATTATGTAAACACAAACTTTTATTTTGGATGTGATTAATCGTTTGACAGCCCTAATATATATATATAAATATATATATAGAAAGAGAGAGAGATACATAGACATAGACATATTATTGAATCAAAAATGCAGTAAAAACAGAAATATTTTGATATATTATTACAAATTAAAATAAATGTTTTCTATTTTATTATATATTTATTATTTTTTATTTGAACATATTTTATATTTTTATTAAATCATCATATTAGAGTGATTTCTGAAGGATCATGTGACACTGAAGACTGGAGTAATGATGCTGAAAATAAATTCGCTTTTTAAACATATTTACATAGAATTATTTGACAATTATATAAATAACAATATTATTTATTTTACTGTATTTTTCATTTCTTGGTGAGCAGAAGAGACTCTGTTGTCTATTTTTATTGCTGGATTATCTAATTCCGATAAACCGCCCATAAATGGCATGTAAAACCAAAACAAACTTTGATTGGTTTACATGTCTGTCAAACTATCCCTTCCTGTTGGTTCTTGTAGAGAATAATCTGCGATCGGGGCGAGACTTAATGCCGCTAGTAAACGTTCATCTACACAATGAACTGAACTGCAGTAGCGGATTCATCCGCTGAACACGAACGCTAACTCCAGGAGCACATCGACTCTCGCTCGCGTCCCATTATTACAGTGGTGTAATTACTGCTAATGAAGAAGTCTGTGTGCAGATGCAGGCTCTGATTAGCCAGCCGCACCCACGGACATCTCTCACACACACACACACACACACACTTCATCTTTAAACATTCATTTTGTTAGTCATTTGTTCTGCTAATTACTCCTCTCATTACGGGTCGCCAGCGTGAACTGAAGTGACTGAAAGGCCTTAGACATGCGAACTACTACTAAAGTCATCATGTTTCTTATGGAATATATTGCAGTATTTATTATAAATGATTCATCTGCGCACATAATTACTGTTGTGCCTTCTTCGTACTGTTTAATCAAAATTACGAGGGCGGGGCAACCTGTCACTCACATGAGATCCACCAATAGCAAACCTCAATTCTCCACATATATAATCAAGCCCCGCCCACATTTGTTCTTGTCCCGGAAACCGATTCACTCGGATATACGTCACAATCGGGAAGAAAAGAGCAGACTTATCATTTCTGTAGGGATCTAAACACTCCTAATACTTAAAACGTGTCGAAGTTGAGATGCTTATAGTCATTATGAAATAAAAACTTGAATTTATAATGTAGCTATTCAATCATATATGAGATAAATGTCGAAAATGGGGTACTAAATCTTCTTAATTATGAGTAGGCGTGTCAGGATTATTGTTAATCATCTGATCGTATTATTAATTATTAATCATAATTTGAGATAACCACACCACAATAATTGTGCAGTTTGCATTTTTTAATCACATTTTTATGTTATATTTGGGGCCGTCAAACGATTAATCGCGATTAATCGCATCCAAAATAAAAGTTTGTGTTTACATAATATATGTGTGTGTAGTGTGTATAATTATTTTGTATACAAATACACACACATGCATGTATATATTTAATACTTGCATGTATATATATTTATATATAATTGATATTATATATAAATAATTTTTATATAATTTTTTTTTTGTGTGTGTGTGTATTTATATAGAAAATAAGTACACCGTACACACACATATATTATGTAAACACAAACTTTTATTTTGGATGCGATTAATTGTTTGACGGCCCCAAATATATTATATTATATTATCAGAAATCATATGGGCTTAGTTCATTCTAAAAAAAATGATCAGCTAAATGAATAAATGTGAGTGTGATTATATACAATTCAAAGTAAAAAGCACTTAAAGCAGGCTCACACTGTAACTTAAGTGATGTTTTTTTTTGTGATAATTAATTGTCTGCGCAAAATTGAGATTAAGTGAGAGCAAAATTATAAGGTATGAAGCCATAAAAATTGACATGCTAAGTAAGTCCATAATATGACATAAAAGTCTAAATTATTACATAAAATACTAAAAATTATTAGATAAAAATGCCAAAGAATGGCCATGTTGCATAAAGTTGTCTTCATCTTATAATTATAACTTTTTATCTCAATATTATGACATTTTTCTGATTTATTTTCAGTGACAAATGTAAATAACCTGTATAGGTTACAGTGGCGCACACAATATTGATATTTTGATGAGTTCTGGCTGTTTCGGCTACGCTAACCACATCAGCTCTCAAACGAGTGTGTTATTGGTTGCAGGGTGACATTGCGCTGACAGCTGCTGATTTGAACTGTCTTCTTTAATGTGGCTCTTCATTCTCAGCTTTATTCGCTTTAGTCTGCTCGCAGTCCTTGACGAGAGGACACACACGTATGACTTCATCAGGGGCTCCACATCATGCATAAACATGAGCTGTCACTATCACAGCGAGGTCCCGAGGAGCCAGAGCTGCCAGCCGAAAGTGGGACCTCGGACGCAGTGTGTGTGTGTGTGTGTGTGTGTGTGTGTGTGTGTGATTTGGAGGGGTTTCAGGAATGTGCAGCACAAGGCTCGCTGTCGCAGTGGGTCAACACACACTCAGAGAGCAAACACAGGCACACTGCAAATAGATGAAGATACTCCAGTGCATCTCCCACGCCGTCCCAGCGTCCACATCTAAATATATGATCTGATTTATTAGCCTGGTAGATGATGAAGTGGCTGAGAAAATCCTAGACCTACTTTGAAGGTCTTTATGGTGACTTAGAAACACCGTAACATTAGTTTTGCATGAGCAAGCAGCACTGAAAACATATTCAAATCTAGGTTTGTGAATATATGTCCTTTAATTCTGACAGAGTGTATTTTTGTCCTGTTTAAATGCTTTTAAATCTGAAAAGGTGCACTGCGGCTTACACGTTCATTTAAATTTCATGAGGACATTTAAGTGTTTTCTGACTTTGAAAGACATGAATTGTTCACGAGGAGAGCTGTCTGCGAAAGAAACATGTGGAAAGCTGGGCTATCTAGTTTCTTTTACGGATTATTTCTCTTAAATAGTTGCTGTCTCTTAATTATAAAAGTCAGTGTCATCTTGTGCTATACTGATATTTGGCCCCAGTCTTTTTGTTTTTAAGTTAAAATCCATATTCCAGTTCTACCTGTACAGTAAGCCTGTATTTATACATTTTTAGCTTCAATAATTATATTATTTTCGAATCACAAAGCCGATGAACACGTGTTTAATGTGTAGCGTGTATTGCGTTTGAGCGCCCCCTGGCGGGTGTACGCGGATTAATGAGATTTATTTTCGCCGTATATCCGTCTCCCCCTACTGGACGCGTCAGGAACAACAGGGGCTTAAAACTGGCTCCAGGCCTGCAGCTGGAGAACTGCAGCTGGGCAATTTCAGATACTGCTTTAGTGTCTTATTTGTTTTTTGAATATTTAAATTTGGTTGAAAAAAACCCCAAAAAACTCAGCTTGGCCAGTTATTAGTAGGCTAGCTAATTTTACTATGATCGCAGGAATTCTACTAATTTACAGATTTAACTAATAAAAGCAAGACATTTCACTCATGATGTGGCCTAATGCTGTGTAACCTTGAAATGGAATGGGAATATGACATCTGTGAAAAATAACTATCTTCATACATGTTAAACTTGTTTGGGGTCATAGTTAGGGTTGGGTATCGTTTGAATTTGAACGATTCTGATTCCGATTCCTTGTTTCGATTCCGGTTCTTTTAAGAGGCAGGGTCAAAAAAGTTTAGCTAACCTTGCTAACCAACGGCCTTTCTGAAGGAAATACTCCTTCTGTAAAAATACTCCTTTTGTCACAAATTTTGCATTTTGCCGAGATTTCGTTATTTTTAGAAAAGTGAAGCCACACTTTGGATCGCCAACGTAAGGTACTCTTGTTCGACTCGCGTGGTTATGCCAACACTTCCGGTAGACACTTCTTCGTTGGTGTTGTTCAGCGGTTTCTTCTTCCCCTCGGCGGACTGTGAATATTGAAACTTTTTTTTTTATTATTATTATTTTTTTTGTGAATATCGAAACTAGGAATCGAAATTTTAACTTTTGAACGATTCCGGGAAAAACGAAAAGTTAGTCTCGGTTCCAATCGATACTCGATTCTCGATACCCAACCATAGTCAAAGATAATCAATGGTAAATGTTTTTTTGACAGTAAAATAATTGATGTATTTTGTATTCTTTTAGTATATTTTGTGCAATCAAAATGGATGATTGCATATTCAAATGACTAATTATCTCATGCTTTATTTATTTTATTTGTCACTGAGTTACGAAGATATTGTTATTATATCTTAAAAATATTTTTAATATCTTTGTAACTGTGAAGATGGTTTATGCAAAAGGAATTGATAAAACAAAACTCTGAAAAAATATATAGCAAAAATAAATAGCAGTCCTGGAAACCGGTCAAGTTTGAATATTTATGCGAATAACGTTCCTGTAATTTATAGATAGAAGATAGATAATATAATATACCAGAGTTACCATCATGATTGTGTAAAAAAAAAAGACTATTAAGAAAAAATAATAATAGTAATAATGTACTTTTGTGCAACTGATAGGACAGAACCAATGAGATGGTGTGCTGATGTGTGTCAGTGGACGATGATGACACCCATGAATGAACCGAGGGGTGACGCCAGCGCCACCTCACTGCAGGGCAGGGTAAGAGCACTTACCCATGATTCCACACTATTCTGCTGGACACTATTAACAATTTAAAACATATTAACGTTCATCAGGCAGTCATACAGTGCGTTGCCCAAAATATGAACGCGTTCAGGCACAACACTGGTAGTAAGTGTAGTGAATGTCAGGAGACATAAAAGAAATGGTGCACATGTGTAGGGTAGCGAGTTTAAAATTTTATTTATAATATGATACAAGAATAGTTTGTGCAAGAAATGGATGGGAACGCTGACCTGTACAATATTAACATAAATGTATTTGTAATGCAATCCAATGGCAAACACAAAACACAACACTCCGTTGCTCAGTTTGGCCATGATTGTGTCAAAGGATACATCTTATCAAGATATATATATTTTTTACACATCATTTCAGCTTGTATACATTTATTGGTTGTATAAGGATATATTTGAATATAAAGTGCAAAAACAAGAACACTTACAGTGAAGGCATGGCCCTGAAGTGCTGTATGTGACAACATGTGTGTCGTTGTACTTGCTTGCGTGCGTGTGGGACTCGATCCATGTACAATATGGCCATTATGGATACACACACACACACCTGCTCACAGTTACGCAGACACACACACACTGATTATGGCCTAGGCTGGACTGGTGTCATATCAAATTCAACCTTTTTCCAGCACCCCGACGAATACGAAGTTCAACTGCATTCGTCTGTTAGCAATACATTTGAGTCTGTGCAATAAGTTGAGTTATACAAATATAATTAATATGAACTGCTGAAAAAACAAGCTAAGATCTAAATTTCCCCTTTTTACATTGAAAAATAGACATTATTTGTATGTATATATATATATCGCTCCTTCGGCCTCAGTAAAATAGCACCACAGGGTTGCACCTTTCAAGCCTAGAAATACGAAATTACCTGATAGAAGAACTGAGCGTTGTCTTGCTTTGGAAAAGTAAGGTGTTTTCGTCATTTTTGAAAGGATAAGAAAAATACACAAGCACTGTTAGTTGACTAGGTTACATTTTTTTTTAATATATCCCATATAATTATATTATCGTTCATATATTTTTCAAATGTATTTCTTCTTGCGAAGATGTTTCGTTGTAATTAGCAAATTTGATTTGTTTGTTTTTTTTTCCCCCCTAAAGCAAGTGCGTGAAGCATCACAGTTGCGGTTTATCATTCTTTCGAGAGAATGTGTATCGGTGTCCGTCTCCTGCTGTCCAGTTCGTGTTTTCGTGACGATCCTCGGGCTAGTTCTGCTGAGAGCCCTAGCGAAATGGAGAGAAATGTGATTTAACGAACAATTTAATATTCTTAATGACCTAAGAGACACTGGATATAGAGAGCCTAAGCCCCTCCCCTTCCAGTCGACCACCATGGGACCTTATTTCGGAAAAATATTGAATGGTAGTCAATGGCGAGAGACAATCGTTTGAATTGTGCCCTGAATTACACATATGATGTTTGTCAATTTAAAAGATACATTTTAAAGTAAAGAAAGTCGCAGTTTGATGTGAAACCGTTGAGGTATAAGACTGTGAAAATACGTAATTACAAAGACTACAAATCCCAAAGGCGCACATTTTCTCTCGATTAATGAAGCTAACTTTACTGAGGCTAACGTCTGTCATTGTTTCTACAGTCTTACGTTATAATCGTGTTTATAAACGAGTGTGTTGTACCAGACTGCACACACACGAGCAGCGGATCTCGTTTCGCTTCCTGGGAGATGTAGTTCACATAAAACTAAATGTTACTCTTCTGTTTTATGACACAAACTGCGACGTTTTTGACTTTCAGAATTATCTTTTAAATTGACAAACATCATATGTGTAATTGAGGGCACAGTTCAGACGGAATAGTAGCCATTGACTACCATTCATATTTTTTCCGAAATAAGGTCCCATGAGACGGAAGCGGAGGGGCGGGACTTAAGCTCTCTATAGCGATAAAATCAAGGTAAGTCAAATTTTATCGTTATCGTTCAAAAACGGATTCACGATATTAGCGCTAATGCTAACCGAGTTTGTTCTCTTGCGTTTCCAGCAGTCAGGGTTGAGTCGTTTCTGCTCCTCGGCCAGAGCTTTGGCTTCCATGGTGTACAGCCTCCTTTCCTCGTTTTTCATCTTCTTCCATTTATCGCCCAGAATCACGCTGATGGCTCTGAGGAGATGAGAAACATCTGTAATGAAACATCTTTTATCCATGTAACTGGACACTTC
Organism: Pimephales promelas; assembly: GCF_988280905.1. Lineage (NCBI taxonomy): Eukaryota > Metazoa > Chordata > Actinopteri > Cypriniformes > Leuciscidae > Pimephales > Pimephales promelas. Next base: position 25,573,908 of record NC_142793.1, read on the forward strand.
AGAACTGGGTAGGAGCTTGTTTACGTCACATAATATCCTCGTTTTAGCCAAATGTTTGTTTGTTTTTGTTTCTTATTCTACGAAAATGTACTATTTTGTCCTATTTTAGTTTGGATGCTGCCTATGTAGGGACAGCTCACTAGGTTTATTTATGTATTTTATTTTTTTTATGTCTGCTGTACTATTATTTTTTTTTAAACATTTAACATTAAACTTGAAAAATTTAAGTTAAAAATATCTTACATTGAGTTAAACATTAATTTTTTTTCAATATAAGAGATGTTTTTATACACTTGAATTTAATTCAAACGCACAATTGGCTCATATAATATTTTAAGAATTAAATTAAAAGAGGGTGTTGTAGACATTAGATTTAGATTTACGTATATGAAACTTCCCAAGAAGAATTATTAACTTTAATGTGTCCTATCAATCATATCGGAGCCAGTGTTAGCTCACTGGGTTCTGGAACAGAGCTAACGCAAACATGTGTTCGTTTGCATATCGACGCACCTGTTGTCTTTGCCGGGATACATCTGCGTGTATTCCACCCTGTACTTCTTGGCAAAAAGCATGAAGGCATTCATTGGCCGCTTGCACTTTGTGGGTGTGGCTCCAGAGCTCCCTGAGGCGTGGCTGCGCTGTGATTTGCTGCTGGTGGAGTGGTGGGAGGAGCCGAGGGCCTCGCAGTCGGGGCTCACAGCGCCCCCACTGGACTGGGAAGCCCGACGCTGGCGTGCCATACTGCTCAGAACATACACGGCAGAGGAGTCCAGAGGAGTGAAGTCATAACTGTGGGTGAGAGAAAACAGTCCAGATGTTAAACGTCCATGGAAACAATGACCCTGTCCCTCTGGTTACAGAAGAACAAGGGAATGGGATTACATACAAATAATTAATGTACTCGAATCACATAAGACCTTGTGTGCCAGTTATCGTTATTTGATTTCATTAGTCGTTTATTTCTTTACTTTTTTCCCCCTCCTTGATGTGTACAAAAAAGGAAGAAGAAAAAGATAGTTTAAGCAAAGTTCTTATGTCAGAAACGATGCATCTATGTTATTATTATTATTATTATTTTAAAATTATTAAAAGATACATCTAGGAAATCTAAACGAGGTACTAGTTGCAAACAAGTATCAAATCAGGTCATATATCACATTAAATAAGACTATTATCATATTTTATTTCCTAAATCATATTTTGAAAATTACCAATACCACATTGCAAAAAAATCTTACCATTAATAAGAAAAAAGAATAAATATTGGTAACAATTGTTAAAATTGGTTAACATGAACTAAGAATGAAAAATTGCTCTTAAAAAATACTATTATAAGTATTTTCACTTAAATCACTCTTGTCACTGCTGGAATTATGGATTTACAAGATTGCTCACTACTGCACTATGTTGGTTTGTTTGTATGTATGTCTGACTGTTAAATAAAATTAAAAAAAATACTATTATAATATTCATTTAAATTTTCAGTTTTTATTCTAAATTAAATTTTTGTGTACTTTTGTCATTTTTCTTAAAAACAATTAAAGACAACCAGCCAGAAACAAAACAAAATCAAACCAAATAATAGTAAAAATAATAATAATACACATGCATTACGTTCATTATAACACGACGCAGGAAAACAATAAGGAACAAACACATATGTATGTGATTTAGCTGTAATTTTAGTAATAATAATTTTATTTCAGTTGGTTGTCAAGGCAACATTTCAAATTTGTTTTCTTCAAATATTTGTAATATTTTATTGCAGCTTTATTTCAATTCAGGAGGATTAGTTCACAATAACAACGCTGGTACCTCCTAAAAGTGTCAAAAACGACGGAGTCGTCGCAGTTGATGGCGTCGCGGTGTCCTGGCGGCAGACACACGTCTCCGACCTGCATGTCATAGCAGGGGATGCCGTGCTGTACAACGGTAAGGCTCGGATAGAAAGAAGACCACCCTAACACACACACACACACACACACACAGTTAGAATAATCTTCTGAAATCACATTGATCTGTTTACGATACAGGCTTCTGCATTTACCTTTATTTTTCACAAAAAACGGATGGTCCAATCTGCACTCGGCAGTCAGAGGCCCTGCTTCAGGGGAACCGGGGTCAAAGGTTAATTTCAGGACAGACTGACCGAAAGACACACTCTCCTCAAAGATCACCAGCTTTAGACCATCACAGCCATAACTCTGCGAGACAAACAAACAAAAGATTATTTTGGCAATAGGATTTTTCAAAGCAGTAACTTATTATATAATAAGATATATACAGTGTTGGGTGTAACTAATTACTAAGTAATTAGTTACTGTAATTTAATTACTTTTCCCTTGAAAATGTAAAGTAAGGGATTACTCTTCATTTATCTGTAATTTAATTACAGTTACTTCTGATGTAATTGAGGTAAATGGATCAATCCGATCTCACAGCGATTCGTACGCATTTTATGAGGTGTCTAAATCGTACAAATTCGCATGAATTATTGTAAAATATGTACAAAAAAAAGTGTGAAATGTCATGAGATCAGACAGAAAACAATAGTGGGTTTAACATCAAAATGTATTGTCTGATGTTAAAAAGTATGTTTTTATAATGTGACCTCCTCCACCTTTTAAGTTTAAGAATAATTGCAATTTTATAGTATTTATTTGAAAGAATTAAAACAGATTCATGTCTATCCTTGTATTATTCAGCTGGATGAGATTGATATGGGATTTGGAAAGTAATTAGTAATTAAAAGTAATTAAATACTTTTTAGAGAGAGTAATTAGTACAGTAATCTAATTACACTGTTGAATAGAGGTAACTAGTAATTAATTACTTTTTTAGAGTAACTTACCCAACACTGGATATATATAACTATAAATAACTCTATAACTTATATAAGAATAATTACAGGGCTCATGTGGACACGATTACCTTCATTGGGTTGGACCGTGTTTCTCCCTCGTCATCAGAATCTTCATCCGACTCCATCACGTCCTCTGCCTCCTGCCACTCCACATTCGGACCTTTGTGGAAGCGTAAACGTGTTCCTAGAGGACAAAGAGGGGTAGGACCGAGACAGAAGTTTGGTGAGATGCCCACATATCAATAAATACACTTTTGTTCAAATAAAAGTGCAAGGAAGAGGGTGTGTTGACTGGCCCGTTTCCCTCTTTTCCTCCTGCTGCTGATCTGCATTTGTACCAGCAGATGGTGCTGTTCACCACACTTCTCCAAGTCACTCGTTGATAAAATGACTGCCATAACTGTATTGGCAATACCTTATCTGTGTGTGTCTTTACCTTTCAGGAAACAATGCCAGGCAGTGGAGGGCCAGGAATGGGACCATCCCAGGTCGTCATCATCGGACAGAGACGACATGCAGAAAACGCCAGACTCCGACTCGCTGCTGGCCTGTGAAGCGCACAGAAAACAGCCTGAAACGTCTATATCCTATTTACTCTTTACTCGCAAAAAACGTCACTGTCTGGCTTTAAACAGGCAGATGCATACGAGTCTATGACTGGATCATTATTGGAGTGATTATTATGCTTTTTGGAGTGTGTAGCTTTACATTTCTTGGCAGTACAAGATCTGGGCCAAACATTGACGGACCTAACATTTATTTGTGATATATATATGAAGAATTCAGATGCAAATTTTCTTCTTTAATGATGATTTTTATCAAACTTGTATATTTAAGTTCAGTATTTTCACTTAAATAACAATTAATAGGTAATTATCATTGCCATTTAAGTGAAATTACTGAACTTAAATATACAAGCTTGATAAAAATGATCATTCTAGAAGAAAATTTCAAATGGCACTTAGAGGCTTTTGCATCTGAACTCTTCATATATATATATATATATATATATATATATTAGGGCTGTCAATAGATAAAAATGTAACAATATTACATGTTGTACGCTTAAGTTTGCGATTAATAGCACAAAAAGTGTTGTGAAATTAAAACGTACTCCGTTTATCTTGTTTACCACGTTCATTTTGTCATCCAGCAAAGGAAACCATCAGACTAAATGGTGATTCACTCAAACGATACACAAAAAAGGACACCAAATGTGATATAAGGAGTCCTTATAATTCATACATTTATGCACCAATGAAAAAAAAACATTACAGAATAAGAATTGACAGTATAGGATATGTGTACAGTGCAACATCACAGAGCTTGTTTACATTTTTACATTTATTATCCTGAATGTGTGAGAAAACAACATGAATGTAGTGTTAGTCCATACAATGCTTGTTTGCGCATCAATATAACAAGACGTCGCCACAATCATAGTCTTCCGTCGAAACTTTACTAGCTTTATCGAGCCAAGATATGTAGTTTGCATATCATCTGGGATGTTTTAACATGTATTTCTCACAGAGCGATGTGTGAGGGCTTGTGCTCCCCGTTTGGACCCCATTGAAGTCCATTATATGGAGAAAATCCTGGAATGTTTTCATCAAAAACCTTAATTTCTTTTCGACTGAAGAAAGAAAGACATGGACATCTTGGATGACACGGGGGTGAGTAAATTATCAGCAAAAGTTTTTTTTTTTTAAAGTGAACTACTCCTTTAATGTCATAGTTAACTCACGATTAATCGCACATTTTTATCTATTCTAAATGTCACTTGATTTCTTCTCCTCACATTATTTTTTTCAACATGGAAAAGTGGATTGGCTTGTTTTGTGCAAATGTTTTTGTCATATACTGTGTTCAATTTCACACTAACGTTCACACTTGGAGCAAATAATCTCTCACACAGTGTAACACTGTCCATCAATAAAAGGGTGAAAGAAATACTGACGAGGGGGCGGAGAATTCGCATCAGCTGTGTGTGTGTGTGTGTGTGTGTGTGTGTGCTTGGCCACAGTGGTTTTTCACACTGGACGTGCTATGATGATGATAGAAAGCGCATGGCGCGTCCTGTTGCAAAAGCATGTGAAAAAAAACCTACAAAGTTTGCTAGGCCAAAAAAGACTGTTAATCGTGCACAAAACAAAATGACGCCGTTAAAATGGGTTTACGTTAACGCCGTTAAAGGGTTAGTTCACCCAAAAATGAAAATTCTGTCAGTATTTCCTCACCCTCATGTTGTTCCAACCCCGTAAGACCTTCGTTCATCTTCGCAACACAAATTAAGATATTTAAGATATTAAGATCGCTCCTGTATACTAGTCCATAGGCTTCTTGAGGGAATGACTCGAAAAGTCATTAAAGACATCGTTAAAATAGTCCGAGTGATTTCAGTGGCTCAATCTTAACTTTATCAAACGACGAGAACACTTTAAAACCACAAAAATAACGACTTTATTTCAACTATTGGTTTATTTCTCCCTCTGCGCGAGTCAGGTTACTAGTTTAATAGCATAAGCTTCTGTTATTGTACGTCACACGCATCACACACATGACCAGCGTCGGCCAATAGCGAGCCTTCGTGTGACGTAGCTTTACGCAATCACACTACGCTAACTGACTACAGGCTCATGGAGAAGGAAGTGAATAGTTGAAATAAAGTCGTTATTTTTATTTGTTTTTGCGCATTAAAAGTGTTCTCGTCGTTTGATAAAGTTAAGATTGAGCCCCTGTAGTCACTCGGACTATTTTAACGATGTCTTTAATGACTTTTCGAGTCATTCCCTCAAGAAGCCTATGGACTAGTATGCAGGAGCGATCTTCATATCTTAAATATCTTAATTTGTGTTGCGAAGATGAACGAAGGTCTTACGGGGTTGAACAACATGAGGGTGAGTAAATACTGACACAATTTTCATTTTTGGGTGAACTAACCCTTTAAGAATGCGTTTAATTGACAGCCCTAACAATAATATAAATAAGTTTCATGGCCTGGGTTCACTAACCATTGGCAAGAGCGGCAAAAACGTATTTCTGGACCTCGATATGTGCACATGAGTTTGGCATTACACCTGATGATGCGTGTTTGTGTTTGGAAAGGCCCGCGGCCGTACCCTGGTGCGCCGGCGCTCTCTCATGTGGCTGCGGGCGGGACTGGGGGCGCTGCTGGAAGACAGAGGGGGTCGAGCGTAGGAATGTAAACTGCTACTGCTGGAGAAGATGTGGACAGGAGAAGACCTGCAATGAGAACGCGTCATCATCAGTATAGCCTGAGCGGCACGATTACCATGAACGTGCGAGTGTATAAACTCCTGACCGGTTGTGTGGGGCGTTCTGGAGCAGGGGGCTTTGAGGGCTCGTGGCGATGTTGGCCAGCTCCGTTAGCCAGTTTGTGTGTGAAACGCTGGAGCTCCACGCTTCCTCCTCGTGATGAGACACACCCGGGGCCACCTGGAACACGCCAGGGGTCGACTGATCGTCCTGCACCTCCTGCAGCTCCGGCAGGTCATCTGCAGAGACGCAAGTAATCTGAATATTTTTGGCACTGGATTTTTACATATTAACCCTTGTGCATCAATTTAAAAAAGTTACACATAGGTAAAAAGAGGACAAAAATGACCATGTCAAAAAACAGACTTAAGTTTGGTAGAGGACCCTTTGCAGATTATTGCTGAAGTAAAAAATAATAATAAGTAAATCCAAAAAAACGTTATATATATCAGGTTGAACTCAAAACTGCAATAAAATCAAAGCCATGAATCTAAATAGGTTGTGTTCCAAATTTGAGGATGATATCTCAAAAAACGAGCTTTCGGTAACAGTTTGTTTGGGCGTAGTAACATATTTTCCCCATTGGGTGGCAGCAAAACCTCACTGGAGCTCACAGTGATTGCAGTTTTTCTCTCTCAGTATTACAAACACACACATATTTTTTTATAACACACATACTAACCACACTCTGACATCCATACCAACACACCCACACAAATATCGTTGCATAATTTATCCAGTTGGCTCTATAATATGCCGAACCAGAAAACAGGAATAAAGCGATATTTGTTTATAGGCCAAACTTTAAAAAAAAATGCCACCATCTGATAAAAAAATAGTAAAAAATAAAATTTTGAAGCCTTTTAACAAAGATTGCATAATTTTATAGTTAACTGAACCAGGGATTAAAAATGGCAGATTTAATGGGTTTCAATGGGGACATTTTTGTATTTTTTTGTACCGAATGCAAAAAATATTTTTTTTAAGAAAATGAGGGTGAAATAGTAAAATTCCAATAAAAATACACACCTGTGCCAAGTTTTTTGCAGTTAGCTTTAACACAGGCAAAGTGATCAAAAAAACAAAACTGAAAAGGACAAAAATGTCCATAAGGATGCACAAGGGTTAAAGCGCTAAAGCTAATTACCGAACTCCATGTGGCTCTCGTTGGAAGGGCAGCCGGGTGAGGAGGGCAGACGCTCGTTACACTTGAGCAGGTCGAAGGCCTCGTCCATTCCTGAGCTCTGTGACTGGACTTGCTGGACTCTCTGGGGGACTGACTGAGTTTTCACTTCCCACACCATATTATAACATGTCAGCTGAGAAGGCTGCAAATACAAGAGAAGTGATTGGACCGGGACCCTCTATGGTATGGTGTTGCCATATGACAACAATTCATTTCTACACATTTCCTTGTTATTCAGAGAGAAATACAATATATTGCACTATGGCAATTCAAAGGGAAGGCTTCAGGTAGCCAATGATGTGCTGTTTTTAAGTCACATGACGTTTCACTCTATTAACCAATCTCTTCTCAAGGGGGATTTTTTGTAGCATCGCAAATCAACTTTTTCTAACATAGTTTAACTGTAAATTGAGAAAATATCAATGTTACCATATGGAAATGCTATACCATGGAATTTCAGTAATGTATTTCCCTATTGGGATATATATAGATTATTATAATATAGGAATATATGTAGTAGCATCAACAATATGATTGCAGTTATTATTTATTTGAGGTTTTTGTTGTAGTACAGTTGTATTTATGTATAAATAACAGATTGATTTCTTCATTTCAGAAAATGAATACAGCAAAACGGAAAGGGCAATATGAGGAGTGCAGAGTTAGCTGTGATGATAGTGAGGATGAGTTAGCCAAATGATCGGGAATGAAAGGGATCTACTTATTTTTGGTTTGCTTGAGTTCCAAGTATACAAATCTATCATTTTCTAAAAGATATGTGCAATTTTAATTTGATAGAAAATTGTAATTTTATAAAAAACACATTTTATGAGTTTTTTTGACCATTTTTTTGTTTTCCTATGTTTCATGGAGAACATAATGCGTACCATAGAGCGTTAAAGTGAAAGAAAAAAGGGTAGGTAATTTCCAGACCAGCATACTTGCATTTGCTTTTGCTTTGGGTTTGTTTTTGCATTATGTAGACTTTTGAATGAATAAATGAATGAATGAATGAAACGAAACAGAAACAAACACAGCCTTTTCTGTGGGGTATTGTGCAATATGTTCTTGGCCACTGGTTGATCACGTTGAGCACGCGTGTATTAAAGAATTTAAAGAGAGAATTTAAAAGGCTTGAGTCGTTGATTTTGGCGTGTTTTGTTTTTTGCGAACTGCGAACACACTCCGTCCGTTTCTGTAAAGCGCAGTCACGTGACCCGCATTGCACGCAAGGCTTGTTTATAAACTTTCAGGGACTTCGCGCATGCGCAGCGGAGCTCATTCATTCATAACTGCGTAACAACGGGGATCAATAACAGCGATAGACTGCGCTAGAAAATTCACCATGACTTTTGAGATTCGTAGATTGAAGTCTCCTCGTTCGATTAAATCGAAAACGAGTCCGTGTTTATGAGCGGAAAGCTTCATTTGAGGCTATTTTGCTCGGTTTCAGTTTTTCACAGGAAGAAAATAAGATTTTTCTGCTTTCGCGAACAAAACGGACGGAAACGCAAAGGTGTTTTGGTTTATAATTGATATTTTAGCACGAATAATGTATTTTTTTTAGAACTGAATACTGGAACAATAACTTCAATACGGCTATAGCAACGATATAAGGTCTTTGTTTGGAAAAAATCGCCGAAAAGGAATCAACAACTGCGGTATTTAATAAAAACACATCTTATACAGACCATCCAGCGGTTAGACTTTTGATCCACGTAGATTTACTGAAAATAAATGCTTAAAACTGAACTCAAATATCAATGGTGGAAGCTGTAAACAAAAGAATGTCAACAAGTTGAGACAAGGTACATCAAGTCCTTCCTTTCCCCCCAGTGTAATGAATGGAGACCCTGTTTTCTTCTTGGCTTTAATAAAAAAACACGACTGGTTGTGTTTAGTTATTGTCGCTAAGATGAGGTTGAGAATTACTTAACCACAAGCAAAACAACAAACGTCACGGAGGGGAAAAAAAACAATCAAGTAACAAAGTTGTCATTTGCGATCGAAAAAATGAATGACAGTCTTTTTGCTCCCCGCGGTCACAACCGTCGCCGTTTAAAATAGTCACGCAAAATGAAGTTCATTGACATTACTGTTTCATTTCATGGTAATATTTCAACAACTTTTTTACTTACCAAACCTGTCGCCATTACCGAGTATCTCTGGCATTCTCCGCGAAGGCAGGACCGATTACTTTTAGATCTCGCCTCCCATTGGTGGAGACGTACGTCAGTTTGGTGAGCTCGAAGCGCGATTGGCTAATCGCTTGGACACTGGGATAGACATGGATGGGTTTGTTATTGTGTTTTTGATTGGCCAGTTCTCCATGCCCGTTACATCAGCTGCGAATTTCATTAGTTGAGACCGCACATTTTTTACGAAAGACCCTCCTTCTTTGTAAAATAGGGGTCTTGAGATATGTATATCGTCTCTGGAGACGTTGTAAACAAACATAAAACAACATCGGTCCTCTCATTTGGATTTATTACACTCATTTAAAGTGAAATTGATGGATACATGCAGGTTATGGACCCAAAAAATGTCATATTCATGTGAGGAAGTTTAATGTTTTGATGGCATTTCTATGCTGACGTGAGGTCATAATATGCATAAGTGAAAATACATAGGAATCTCACAATTTAGCTGTAATAATCACAACAAGATTTAAATACAAAATTGTTCTTTATTTGAATGGAAAGTCAAATATAACTGACATTATACTGGAGTCTCTTGCACCAAGAGACTGTAGACCTTTGATCCATTTTTCAGGACATAAAAAGCACTAGCGACTTCTCAATTATAGGCGACAGAAATGAGCACTGATCAGCAATTAAAAGTCTTATTTCCCCAATGAACAGGGTAGAAATTGTGTAAAGTTACACTGACACACAGATATGGTTTAGGGATTCATTACAGGTTAGTTTACCAGGAAACAAACCCGTGGGGATCTACATGGGAAGAGGTGATGATGGTGGCTAAGCGGTTTATATTAGAGGTAGACAGTAATGAATCTTCAGTAATGCTTTAGGAAGAAATGGATACTAGTAATGCTTATGACTTGCTGAGAAGTATCAACAAGGTTGAACTTCTCATACATCAAGAGATAGAGAAAAACTGTGTCCAAATACTGCAGAAATGAACAATAAAGCAAGTGCTCTGAAGCACATCATCAAAATGCCAAAAGCTTCCAAAAACAAAATAAACACAGAAAGAAAGAAACTCACAAATATACACAGGAAAAACGTGGAATCATTCAGTTAAAGCAAATGTCATTGGTGCGTTTTTGAGCTAGAAAACAAATGTGAACATACTATTTGTGCATGTCGATCTTAATTCAACGTGAACTATTAAAAAACAAAATAGAAGTCAACAAATCATAAAAATCTGCTACACCATTTTAAAAGTAAAGGTACACAATGTCTATATCTACTATTTATACGTGACAATGAGGAGCTTCCCTAAAAGACTAAGGAATTGAAAACATGTAGATCTGTCATGACACCGGCATCAAAGTGCAATAAAATTCAAAATGCATTTTCATTTCTTTGTGTAAATGAGTCTGTGCATTTCTATGTCATATTGTGTAATGAAAATCGAGCATTAAAGTCAGAGAGAAACACATTTCGCAGACCATTTTACAGTTAAAGGTTGTGTCAGCGATTGTCACTTCAGTTTGTGTCTGAAGCGAGATCCCAAACAAACCAAGTTAGCTCGATTCGCGACTTCGGCGCCGTGAGCGAGCGCAAAAACAAACACCACCCGCCCCTGTCGGTGATTGGTTAGAACACTGTTTATTTTGATTTTGAGTGGTGGTTGTACCCATTTGTTTTTGCGTGCGGTTCTCTGTCCAGAGACTGCTTATGGGGCGCACATCTAGCGGATCGTTAGGAAAGATTAGATGAACGTGATCATTTTTGTTTGGGCCTGAAATTGCTGATACAACCTTTAAATAGGATATTCAACAAGACTAAATGGTTGGGGCCTGATTCTATCCATCAGAATTGATTGGATGGTGAAAAAACATCCATACCGGAATACATTTGTGACATCAGCTGAAAACAACATGTTTCATTGGCATTTTTTTTATGTACAAACTTTTTTTTTGTTGAAGTATGTTTTATGTTGACGTTAAAGTGCCCCATTATGCTATTTTAAAGGTTTCGGATATTTTTCTGTAGGTCTTCTACAAAAGTTTCACCTGCATCCAGTCAAAAAACTAGGGATGCACCGATATGAACATTTTGGCCGATACGATAACCGATAATTCTTTATATTTGAAAGCCGATAACCGATATATCGGCCGATAAATTTAAATCCAAATTTTTATCTAATTTTGAGAGTCTGATTACAAAAACAAAAGTCTCACAATTAAATCGCACGATTATAATGATGTTCTCATTATACTGTTGTATAGACGATATGACAGATTTGCGCTGCGCATGATGCACATTTTTTAAAGAGATTTCAATATTATTTCAAGAAAATCAAAAACAGCGTCTCAGCTGAAGGGAATAATACATAATTTATCGGCTTGAATATATCGGCCACATTTTCTTACCAGGCCGATAACGATAACGTTAAAAATTAACATATATCGGCCGATACCGATATGCTAGCCGATATAAAATACCGATATGCTAGCCGATTTTGTAGGGATCGTGCATCCCTACAAAAAACACTTTCTCTCTTAATATATAAGAGAGTGAAATGGTTAAAAGTCTCTCTAAACCCCGCCTTTCTGCGAGTCTACTCTGCTCTGATTGGTCAGACGGCCCAGTCTGTTGTGATTGGCTGGTGCATGTTGGAAACTAAACACCGATTACCATATCTGAATTTCAGCTCCGGAGGCTTCCTTGATACACAGTGATACAAACAGTAACAACGGCGTCGGTTTTCCGTATCAATTCCAGAGCGAGTCTCGACCTTTTAAAGTGGAAAACAGCGACATGTCAACAAACAAACCAATCTCTTTCAGTCTCAGACACAACTACAGTGTTTGGGGGCGGGGCAAAGTTGACGTTGTTCGCTGGCAACCAATGAAGAGCATAGGCTGGCTGGCATTATGCTAATTTGTTACATTGTTAGTTAGGAATGTAAAAGAAAATGAGACACTGATAACTCATTTCAGCAGTTCAGAATCGATTATTTCGATAAACAAGAACTTTTAAATTCACAAACAGCTCTGTTACACACACTGCATGAACGGTAATATTGAAAAACGCATTATAGGGGCACTTTAAACTCTCTTGTGAACAGTCCACAATGGCTTCCTTTTTCTGTAACGGGTGTCATTCAGTTGCTGAAGTCATGAATTAATTTAGTCAAAAATGACTTACATAACACTGAAAACATTGACAACCTGTAGATTTCAAAATGCAGACGTTTAGCTTTAAAAGAATAAATGAACATATCACTGTGCTGTATATGGCAACAATTCGGTCTTTACGTGGACGTCACTGTAAAAGATGCAGCATCAGTGACATGAAAGAAACACAAACCATGTTCAAAAATGAGAGAGATTAGAATAAACACACCAGTACCAAATCCCCAAACCCAAAAACGTGTACCCTGGAGGAAAATGCTCCCATTTGGCTTTTCACATCTAAAAAAATCATGATCATTTGACAAACACCGGAGTTTCACATCTGTGAATGCAAAACAATAACTTCAAGCTTATGACCTACAGTGTGTTAACACGATTTCTTGACCTCTACTTACCATTTTCTCATCATTTCATGTTGCATTTAAAGTTTGCGATGTTTATTGATTAACCGATTTCATGCATTCGGCTCCTCTATTGCCATGTGACTCCCGAAAAGCGTGATCAGCTGCTCTTCGTAATTCGCAATGTTCCGTTTCATGATGTCCATGCAGGGGCCTAATAACCTCTCAAACGCCTGCACGTCCATTACTGTAAAACACAAGGTGAATGATCTCATGTGCACATATGTCATAGGATTTATACTTATTTATACCACTTTATTAGGTACACCTTGCTATTACTGGGTTGGAAATATTCCTCAGGGATTCTGACATGATCGTTCAGCAGGTCGTCTTGATCGTGTCTGCATGCCCAAATGCGTTACGTTAAAGGAGTAGTTCACTTTTGAAAAAACTTTTGCTGATAATTTACTCACCCCCGTGTCATCCGAGATGTCCATGTCTTTCTTTCTTCAGTCGAAAAGAAATTAAGGTTTTTGATGGATTTTCTCCATATAATGGACTTCAATGGGGACCAAACGGTTCAAGGTCCAAATGAGAGTTTCAGTGCAGCTTCAAAGGGCTTTAAACGACTCCAGACGATGAATAAGGGTCTTATCATGCGAAACGATCGGTTATTTCAAAACTTGGTCCAAAAATGTAACTTTTCTAAGGACAAATGCTAGCCTTGCTCTATTCTGTGAGGCGCGCTTGTCACGTAATACGTAATTACGTTCAAAAGGTCACGGGCGACGTAGCCGGAAGTACAGAATCAAAATCGTCCGACATCGTTGTTTTACCTTTTAATTCCTTTTTTTGTAAACGGCGTTTGAGTTCGTTTGCACGTTCAACCTATGCGTTCAACTTGTAAACACTGACTCTGTACTTCCGGCTACGTCGCCCGTGACCTTTTGAACGTAATTACGTATTACGTGACGTTACAAACGCGCCTCACAGAATAGAGCAAGGCTAGCATTTGTCCTTAGAAAAGTTACATTTTTGGACTAAGTTTTGAAATGAGCGATCGTTTCGCATGATAAGACCCTTATTCATCGTCTGGTGTCGTTTAAAGACATTTGAAGCAGCACTGAAACTCTCATTTGGACCATGAACCGTTTGGTCCCCATTGAAGTCCATTATATGGAGAAAAATCTAAAAAACCTTAATTTCTTTTCAACTGAGGAAAGAAAGACATGGACATCTTGGATGACACGGGGGTGAGTAAATTATCAGCAAAAGTTTTCTCAAAAGTGAACTAATCCTTTAAGTTGCTGCCATGTGATTGGCCGATCTTTGCATTGACGAGCAGTTGAGCAGGTGTACCTTATAAAGTGACCAGTGAATGTATAATTATACTTCATTACCTAAGCATTTGACGCTGTCCATGGCATACGCAGAAGCCGCCCGTGGCTTGTTGGTGACGAGCGCCAACTCCCCAAAGTACTGCCCTCGGGAGCATGTGGCGATCTCCACCTCCTCGTCTTCAGTATCGTTTTTTGACTGAAAGAGAGGTAATGACACCATCATGCATGCGAATAGGTTTATTAAGATGCACGATGAGCCGAAATGTGCTGTAAACTGTGCTTCTTTTGTTTTTGACTCACCTTGCTCCTTTTCATAGTGATCCTCACGTGTCCTGACTCTACGATGTAGAAACTGTTTGCCAAATCACCCTGTGAACACAAGGATAACAACTAAGCACTGCAGAGACGTGTTTAAAAGTTTCAGACTCTTTTGGCTTACCGAGGCTGCATTTATTGGTAACACTTTACAATACGGGTGCACTAATAAGCATTGATTCATGTTTAACTAATGCACAGATAATACTGAATGAATGTGTAACTAAAGATAATTTAAGCTATTCATTCATCATTACCACATTAGGAACTAATTAAGAGTCTGTAAGGCTAATGTATTAGTTCATACATGGATTGTTATTAATTAAATATGTAATTGTGGATTAATTCCATAATAACTCATTTTTTTAACTAATAGTGTCAATTAATATGTTAATTACCAGAATGAGCCAAAGCCTTGTATTTAAACTTCCAGATAATATGACAGGTACACTAATATGCATTAATACATGATCATTGTTACTGCAAATTCATGTGCAAATTACTACAATTACTAAATGAGTAGTTAATAATGACGTGCCCCAACAAGTAAAGTCATAACATAATGATACCTTTGCAAATCATCAGCTAATGATTGATTAAAGCAGACAAGTGGAAGTTGAAGTGCATAGCTTTGACTAATTAACACATTAAATTACACTATTAGTTCATACAATATGTTATTAAGGAATTAATACACAATGACACATTAAATTAATAGCAATTGATGTAATACTTAATCTATTAATCATTTAGACTTTTTATTAGTTGCTGATGCGGTAATCATTAATTAATGATTTAGTTCTTCATTAGTTACACATTAACTCATGATTATCTGTGCATTAGTTAAGCATGAATTAATGCATATTAGTGCACCCATATTGTATTTGATCAAAAATACAGTAAAAAACTGAAATATTGTGAAACATCATTACAACTGTTTTGTACATTTGGTATATTTGTCAAATCTAATTTATTCCTGTGATCAAAGCTGAATTACTCCACTCTTCAGTGTCACATGATCCGTCTGAAATTATTCTCTAATGATGAGAAACATTTCTGATTATTATCAATGTTGAAAACACTTTAATATATTTGTGAAAACTGAAATACATATTTTCAGGATCATTTGATGAATAGAAAGATACATTATAAATATCTTTACAATATCAATTTAATGCATCCTTGCTGAATAAAAGTATTCATTTCGCATATAAAAATCGTACTGAGCCCAAACATATGAACGGATGTGTACTGTATAACATATGGGCGCCATCACTCAAATCTGATAGGATGAGCCATTATTTCACGATTTGTCCAATTGTTTGGGCTCAGTATGATTTTTGTATGCGAAATTAATACTTTTATTCACCAACTGGATGCATTTAATTGATCAAAAGTGACAGTAAAGATATTTATAATGTTATTTATAATGTTTAATGCGTCCAGTTGCTGAATAAAAGTATTCATTTCACAAACAAAAATCGTACTGAGCCCAAAACACATGAACGGAAGGCACCATCACTCAAATCTGATTGGATGAGCCATTATTTCACCATTTTTCCAATTGTTACAAATCATTTTATACACGTTGAACTCAGATCTCATTAAATATTTTAGTGGCAAGCATTAATGCAGAAATGAATCAGAGAAAGAAAAGTGTATGGTTTCCAGGTTTTACCAGTAATAATTGGTCGAAATATTTTCTTTATTGGTTCTGTCAGACTAACCTGAGCAATGATCTGTTCCCCACTGTTGTACACTTTGGTCGACAAGACATCGACAACCTTCATTCTCTCTGAAACCTAAAAACAAGAGACACATTTATTCATGAAATCAACAAGAGGACTGCACATGCAGAAGTGTGTGTGTGTGTGTGTGTGTGTGTGTGTGTTCAAACCTCCAGTGACGTGAGCAGAGGAAGCGTTCCGATGAAAGCCTCGTACGTTTTTCTTTTCTTCGCGTTGTTCTTTAAGATGATCCTTCTGAATGTCAATCGATCCTATAATAAACAAAGAAAAATACAAAACGATATTTTTTATAATGATATTTCAAATTGAGTCTTTATCCCTTTCTCCCATGACGCTTTGCACAAATTATGGGAGTAACTTCCCTTTCGGTAAATTAGCGAAGGTTTCGCTCAATCAATGCAATAATAGGCATTTTCAAAAACGTGTAATATATGTAATATATGTAATACTGTAATATAATATATGTAATACTGTATATGCCTGTATTTTCCAACATAGGTTGGGATATATCATAAATATGTCATGTGTTTTTTTCATACTGTTACAGCGGAATACAAAGGAAAAAATAAAATAATCAGGAGGAAAAGAACGTAGTGCTCTTGCCAAAGATATTTTTGTTATAGCATGTCACATTAAAATACCAAGCGTTACGATATCCTCCTGACAGAATGAGGATTATTTGTAGTGCAACCTTATGATTTGAAATGATTTGTTTTAGTTTTTCCACTTTTGGAGTGGAAAACACATAATCAAAAACGCGGTTAGCTTGTTAGGAAAAAGGTGGATAGTCCTGTAATTTCAATACTTTCTATGAAAAGCAGAGGGCGCTCTAACACAAAGCACACATGAAATGCTCTTGGCGTTCTTTAGCATGTGATTTTACTGTAAAAAAGTCGACATGAAACGGAAGAAGAACAAGAACAAATGTAGGGCGGGGCTTGTGGGGAATTGATTGGATGGTTGTGGTTTGCTATTGGTGGAGCTCATGTGAGTGACAGGTTAAAGCCCCGCCCTCATCATTAGAGAAGAGAAGAGCGATGGGAAGTTCTTTTGTTAAAAGATTACATGAATAAATAAAAATGTGCACGGATAAAAATTATAATGAATACCGCAATATTCCATAAAAAATACTTTATTGTCCAATTAACCACGACTTTTGTTTCAATAAACTCCTAATTACTCCTTATTAATAGTAAGGACGTTGATAAGTTTAGGCATTGGTAGGACTAGTGTAATGCCCATGGAAAACCAGCTTTTGTGTGTTTTTAGTAATTGTTGGTTTGCTGTGTTTGAGTTGCTTAATAGTAATTAATTAAAAAATAAGCAATAATAGTCACTTTCGTTGAATGAA
This sequence comes from Pimephales promelas, assembly GCF_988280905.1. Lineage (NCBI taxonomy): Eukaryota > Metazoa > Chordata > Actinopteri > Cypriniformes > Leuciscidae > Pimephales > Pimephales promelas. The sequence continues at coordinate 25,591,657 of NC_142793.1, forward strand.
CCAAATGACTCGAAAAAAGATCCGTTCATTTTGATGAACGAACGCGCATCACAGAACAGAGCAAGGCGAGCATTTGAGCTTATAAAACTTAAACTTTGTTATTTATTTATTAAATGAGCGATCGTTTCGCTTGATACATCGTCTGGAATCGTTTAAAGCCCTTTGAAGCTGCACTGAAACTCTCGTTTGGACCTTGAACTGTTTGGTCCCCATTGAAGTCCATTATATGGAGAAAATCCATCAAAAACCTTAATTTCTTTTCGACTGAAGAAAGAAAGACGTGGACATCTTGGACGACACGGGGGTGAGTAAATTACCAGCAAATGTTTTTTTTAAAGTGAACTACTCCTTTAACTTAAAGCCTAGTTTATTAACATTCTGTTGGGCCGATTGCATGGGGACAGGTGGGGCATGAACCTTTGCCTGCCTTCAAAGAGTTTGGGAAAGACTTAAAGGATGTAGAGTAAGGTCATTCAGAATAAGGCATTAATATGTACTTTTTAAATAATAATAAACAGCCTATATCCTAGTAATATGCATGCTAGTAAGATTAGAAACTAATCTGAGCAGTTAGAAAGTGATTCACGCCACTGAATATCTTCATTTGCGTTCCACAGAGTAAAGCGTGTGATGCGGCGAGAGTAAAGGATGACGGGA